>NC_135505.1:18579072-18879072 GCF_052857255.1 Amblyomma americanum | reverse complement strand
GTGTATCTTTTCCAGATGCACCCAGCGTAGCTGAACTGAAGATCGTACGCGTAGCAGTTATCTGCGAAGTACAAAAAATCGCCGCTTGAACACTTCGCGGTTGTTCCTACCGCCGCCACCGCTGCCCGATGAGTGAAGTAGTTGACGCTCTTCCAGGCTTTATGAATCAGGAGGGGGAGTAGGTTGAAAGTGCTGGCCGGTAGGGGGTGTATCTTTTCCAGATGCACCCAGCGTAGCTGAACTGAAGATCTTACGCGTAGCAGTTATCTGCGAAGTAAAAAAAACGCCGCTTGAACACTTTGCGGTTGTTCCTACCGCCGCCACCGCTGCCCGATGAGTGAAGAAGTTGACGCTCTTCCAGGCTTTATGAATCAGGAGGGGGCGTAGATTGAAAGTGCTGGCCGGTAGGGGGTGTATCTTTTCCAGATGCACCCAGCGTAGCTGAACAGAAGATCGTACGCGTAGCAGTTATCTGCGAAGTAAAAAAAACGCCGCTTGAACACTTAGCGGTTGTTCCTACCGCCGCCACCGCTGCCCGATGAGTGAAGAAGTTGACGCTCTTCCAGGCTTTATGAATCAGGAGGGGGCGTAGATTGAAAGTGCTGCCGGTAGGGGGTGTATCTTTTCCAGATGCACCCGGCGTAGCTGAACTGAAGATCGTACGCGTAGCAGTTATCTGCGAAGTAAAAAAAACGCCGCTTGAACACTTTGCGGTTGTTCCTACCGCCGCCACCGCTGCCCGATGAGTGAAGAAGTTGACGCTCTTCCAGGCTTTATGAATCAGGAGGGGGCGTAGATTGAAAGTGCTGGCCGGTAGGGGGTGTATCTTTTCCAGATGCACCCAGCGTAGCTGAACTGAATATCGTACGCGTTGCAGTTATCTGCGAAGTAAAAAAAACGCCGCTTGAACACTTTGCGTTTTTTCCTACCGCCGCCACCGCTGCCCGATGAGTGAAGAAGTTGACGCTCTTCCAGGCTTTATGAATCAGGAGGGGGCGTAGATTAAAAGTGCTGGCCGGTAGGGGATGCATCTTTTCCAGATGCACCCAGCGTAGCTGAACTGAAGATCGTACGCGTAGCAGTTATCTGCGAAGTAAAAAAAAAACGCCGCTTGAACACTTTGCGGTTGTTCCTACCGCCGCCCCCGCTGCCCGATGAGTGAAGAAGTTGACGCTCTTCCAGGCTTTATGAATCAGGAGGGGGCGTAGATTGAAAGTGCTGGCCGGTAGGGGGTGTATCTTTTCCAGATGCACCCAGCGTAGCTGAACTGAAGATCGTACGCGTAGCAGTTATCTGCGAAGTAAAAAAAATCGCCGCTTGAACACTTCGCGGTTGTTCCTACCGCCGCCACCGCGGCCCGATGAGTGAAGAAGTTGACGCTCTTCCAGGCTTTATGAATCAGGAGGGGGAGTAGGTTGAAAGTGCTGGCCGGTAGGGGGTGTATCTTTTCCAGATGCACCCAGCGTAGCTGAACTGAAGATCTTACGCGTAGCAGTTCTCTGCGAAGTAAAAAAAAAACGCCGCTTGAACACTTTGCGGTTGTTCCTACCGCCGCCACCGCTGCCCGATGAGTGAAGAAGTTGACGCTCTTCCAGGCTTTATGAATCAGGAGGGGGCGTAGATTGAAAATGCTGGCCGGTAGGGGGTGTATCTTTTCCAGATGCACCCAGCGTAGCTGAACTGAAGATCGTACGCGTTGCAGTTATCTGCGAAGTAAAAAAAACGCCGCTTGAACACTGCGGTTGTTCCTACCGCCACCACCGCTGCCCGATGAGTGAAGAAGTTGACGCTCTTCCAGGCTTTATGAATCAGGAGGGGGAGTAGTTTGAAAGTGCTGGCCGGTAGGGGGTGTATCTTTTCCAGATGCACCCAGCGTAGCTGAACTGAAGATCTTACGCGTAGCAGTTATCTGCGAAGTACAAAAAATCGCCGCTTGAACACTTCGCGGTTGTTCCTAACGCCGCCACCGCTGCCCGATGAGTGAAGTAGTTGACGCTCTTCCAGGCTTTATGAATCAGGAGGGGGAGTAGGTTGAAAGTGCTGGCCGGTAGGGGGTGTATCTTTTCCAGATGCACCCAGCGTAGCTGAACTGAAGATCTTACGCGTAGCAGTTATCTGCGAAGTAAAAAAAACGCCGCTTGAACACTTTGCGGTTGTTCCTACCGCCGCCACCGCTGCCCGATGAGTGAAGAAGTTGACGCTCTTCCAGGCGTTATGAATCAGGAGGGGGCGTAGATTGAAAGTGCTGGCCGGTAGAGGGTGTATCTTTTCCAGATGCACCCAGCGTAGCTGAACTGAAGATCTTACGCGTAGCAGTTATCTGCGAAGTACAAAAAATCGCCGCTTGAACACTTCGCGGTTGTTCCTACCGCCGCCACCGCTGCCCGATGAGTGAAGTAGTTGACGCTCTTCCAGGCTTTATGAATCAGGAGGGGGAGTAGGTTGAAAGTGCTGGCCGGTAGGGGGTGTATCTTTTCCAGATGCACCCAGCGTAGCTAAACTGAAGATCTTACGCGTAGCAGTTATCTGCGAAGTAAAAAAAACGCCGCTTGAACACTTTGCGGTTGTTCCTACCGCCGCCACCGCTGCCCGATGAGTGAAGAAGTTGACGCTCTTCCAGGCGTTATGAATCAGGAGGGGGCGTAGATTGAAAGTGCTGGCCGGTAGAGGGTGTATCTTTTCCAGATGCACCCAGCGTAGCTGAACTGAAGATCGTACGCGTAGCAGTTATCTGCGAAGTAAAAAAAAACGCCGCTTGAACACTTTGCGGTTGTTCCTACCGCCACCACCGCTGCCCGATGAGTGAAGAAGCTGACGCTCTTCCAGGCTTTATGAATCAGAAGGGGGCGTAGATTGAAAGTGCTGGCCGGTAGGGGGTGTTTCTTTTCCAGATGCACCCAGCGTAGCTGAACTGAAGATCGTACGCGTTGCAGTTATCTGCGAAGTACAAAAAAAACGCCGCTTGAACACTGCGGTTGTTCCTACCTGCCGCCACCGCTGCCCGATGAGTGAAGTAGTTGACGCTCTTCCAGGCTTTATGAATCAGGAGGGGGAGTAGGTTGAAAGTGCTGGCGGTAGGGGGTGTATCTTTTCCAGATGCACCCAGCGTAGCTAAACTGAAGATCTTACGCGTAGCAGTTATCTGCGAAGTAAAAAAAACGCCGCTTGAACACTTTGCGGTTGTTCCTACGCGCCGCCACCGCTGCCCGATGAGTGAAGAAGTTGACGCTCTTCCAGCGTTATGAATCAGGAGGGGGCGTAGATTGAAAGTGCTGGCCGGTAGAGGGTGTATCTTTTCCAGATGCACCCAGCGTAGCTGAACTGAAGATCGTACGCGTAGCAGTTATCTGCGAAGTAAAAAAAAAAAACGCCGCTTGAACACTTTGCGGTTGTTCCTACCGCCACCACCGCTGCCGATGAGTGAAGAAGCTGACGCTCTTCCAGGCTTTATGAATCAGAAGGGGGCGTAGATTGAAAGTGCTGGCCGGTAGGGGGTGTTTCTTTTCCAGATGCACCCAGCGTAGCTGAACTGAAGATCGTACGCGTTGCAGTTATCTGCGAAGTAAAAAAAACGCCGCTTGAACACTGCGGTTGTTCCTACCGCCACCACCGCTGCCCGATGAGTGAAGAAGTTGACGCTCTTCCAGGCTTTATGAATCAGGAGGGGGCGTAGATTGAAAGTGCTGGCCGGTAGGGGGTGTATCTTTTCCAGATGCACCCAGCGTAGCTGAACTGAAGATCGTACGCGTAGCAGTTATCTGCGAAGTAAAAAAAAACGGCCGCTTGAACACTTTGCGGTTGTTCCTACCGCCACCACCGCTGCCCGATGAGTGAAGAAGTTGACGCTCTTCCAGGCTTTATGAATCAGGAGGGGGCGTAGATTGAAAGTGCTGGCCGGTAAAGGGTGTATCTTTTCCAGATGCACCCAGCGTAGCTGAACTGAAGATCGTACGCGTAGCAGTTATCTGCGAAGTAAAAAAAAAACGCCGCTTGAACACTTTGCGGTTGTTCCTACCGCCGCCACCGCTGCACCGATGAGTGAAGAAGTTGACGCTCTTCAGGCTTTATGAATCAGGAGGGGGCGTAGATTGAAAGTGGTGGCCGGTAGGGGGTGTATCTTTTCCAGATGCACCCAGCGTAGCTGAACTGAAGATCGTACGCGTAGCAGTTATCTGCGAAGTAAAAAAAAACGCCGCTTGAACACTTTGCGGTTGTTCCTACCGCCGCCACCGCAGTTCGATGAATGAAGAAGTTGACGCTCTTCCAGGCTTTATGAATCAGGAGGGGCGTAGATTGAAAGTGCTGGCCGGTAGGGGGTGTATCTTTTCCAGATGCACCCAGCGTAGCTGAACTGAAGATCGTACGCGAAGCAGTTATCTGCGAAGTAAAAAAAAACGCCGCTTGAACACTTTGCGGTTGTTCCTACCGCCGCCACCGCTGCCCGATGAGTGAAGAAGTTGACGCTCTTCCAGGCTTTATGAATCAGGAGGGGGCGTAGATTGAAAGTGCTGGCCGGTAGGGGGTGTATCTTTTCCAGATGCACCCCAGCGTACTGAACTGAAGATCGTACGCGTAGCAGTTATCTGCGAAGTAAAAAAAAAACGCCGCTTGAACACTTTGCGGTTGTTCCTACCGCCGCCACCGCTGCCCGATGAGTGAAGAAGTTGACGCTCTTCCAGGCTTTATGAATCAGGAGGGGGCGTAGATTGAAAGTGCTCGGCCGGTAGGGGGTGTATCTTTTCCAGATGCACCCAGCGTAGCTGAACAGAAGATCGTACGCGTAGCAGTTATCTGCGAAGTAAAAAAAAACGCCGCTTGAACACTTAGCGGTTGTTCCTACCGCCGCCACCGCTGCCCGATGAGTGAAGAAGTTGACGCTCTTCCAGGCTTTATGAATCAGGAGGGGGCGTAGATTGAAAGTGCTGCCGGTAGGGGGTGTATCTTTTCCAGATGCACCCGGCGTAGCTGAACTGAAGATCGTACGCGTAGCAGTTATCTGCGAAGTAAAAAAAAACGCCGCTTGAACACTTTGCGGTTGTTCCTACCGCCGCCACCGCTGCCCGATGAGTGAAGAAGTTGACGCTCTTCCAGGCTTTATGAATCAGGAGGGGGCGTAGATTGAAAGTGCTGGCCGGTAGGTGGTGTACCTTTTCCAGATGCACCCAGCGTAGCTGAACTGAATATCGTACGCGTTGCAGTTATCTGCGAAGTAAAAAAAACGCCGCTTGAACACTTTGCGTTTTTTCCTACCGCCGCCACCGCTGCCCGATGAGTGAAGAAGTTGACGCGCTTCCAGGCTTTATGAATCAGGAGGGGGCGTAGATTAAAAGTGCTGGCCGGTAGGGGATGCATCTTTTCCAGATGCACCCAGCGTAGCTGAACTGAAGATCGTACGCGTAGCAGTTATCTGCGAAGTAAAAAAAAAACGCCGCTTGAACACTTTGCGGTTGTTCCTACCGCCGCCACCGCTGCCCGATGAGTGAAGAAGTTGACGCTCTTCCAGGCTTTATGAATCAGGAGGGGGCGTAGATTGAAAGTGCTGGCCGGTAGGGGGTGTATCTTTTCCAGATGCACCCAGCGTAGCTGAACTGAAGATCGTACGCGTAGCAGTTATCTGCGAAGTAAAAAAAATCGCCGCTTGAACACTTCGCGGTTGTTCCTACCGCCGCCACCGCGGCCCGATGAGTGAAGTTGACGCTCTTCCAGGCTTTATGAATCAGGAGGGGGAGTAGGTTGAAAGTGCTGGCCGGTAGGGGGTGTATCTTTTCCAGATGCACCCAGCGTAGCTGAACTGAAGATCTTACGCGTAGCAGTTCTCTGCGAAGTAAAAAAAAACGCCGCTTGAACACTTTGCGGTTGTTCCTACCGCCGCTACCGCTGCCCGATGAGTGAAGAAGTTGACGCTCTTCCAGGCTTTATGAATCAGGAGGGGGCGTAGATTGAAAGTGCTGGCCGGTAGGGGGTGTATCTGTTCCAGATGCACCCAGCGTAGCTGAACTGAAGATCGTACGCGTAGCAGTTATCTGCGAAGTAAAAAAAACGCCGCTTGAACACTTTGCGGTTGTTCCTAACGCCGCCGCCGCTGCCCGATGAGTGAAGAAGCTGACGCTCTTCCAGGCTTTATGAATCAGGAGGGGGCGTAGATTGAAAATGCTGGCCGGTAGGGGGTGTATCTTTTCCAGATGCACCCAGCGTAGCTGAACTGAAGATCGTACGCGTTGCAGTTATCTGCGAAGTAAAAAAAAACGCCGCTTGAACACTGCGGTTGTTCCTACCGCCGCCCCCGCTGCCCGATGAGTGAAGTAGTTGACGCTCTTCCAGGCTTTATGAATCAGGAGGGGGAGTAGGTTGAAAGTGCTGGCCGGTAGGGGGTGTATCTTTTCCAGATGCACCCAGCGTAGCTGAACTGAAGATCTTACGCGTAGCAGTTATCTGCGAAGTAAAAAAAACGCCGCTTGAACACTTTGCGGTTGTTCCTACCGCCGCCACCGCTGCCCGATGAGTGAAGAAGTTGACGCTCTTCCAGGCGTTATGAATCAGGAGGGGGCGTAGATTGAAAGTGCTGGCCGGTAGAGGGTGTATCTTTTCCAGATGCACCCAGCGTAGCTGAACTGAAGATCGTACGCGTAGCAGTTATCTGCGAAGTAAAAAAAAACGCCGCTTGAACACTTTGCGGTTGTTCCTACCGCCACCACCGCTGCCCGATGAGTGAAGAAGCTGACGCTCTTCCAGGCTTTATGAATCAGAAGGGGGCGTAGATTGAAAGTGCTGGCCGGTAGGGGGTGTATCTTTTCCAGATGCACCCAGCGTAGCTGAACTGAAGATCGTACGCGTTGCAGTTATCTGCGAAGTAAAAAAAACGCCGCTTGAACACTGCGGTTGTTCCTACCGCCACCACCGCTGCCCGATGAGTGAAGAAGTTGAACCTCTTCCAGGCTTTATGAATCAGGAGGGGGCGTAGATTGAAAGTGCTGGCCGGTAGGGGGTGTATCTTTTCCAGATGCACCCAGCGTAGCTGAACTGAAGATCGTACGCGTAGCAGTTATCTGCGAAGTAAAAAAAAACGCCGCTTGAACACTTTGCGGTTGTTCCTACCGCCGCCACCGCAGTCCGATGAGTGAAGAAGTTGACGCTCTTCCAGGCTTTATGAATCAGGAGGGGGCGTAGATTGAAAGTGCTGGCCGGTAGGGGGTGTATCTTTTCCAGATGCACCCAGCGTAGCTGAACTGAAGATCTTACGCGTAGCAGTTATCTGCGAAGTAAAAAAAACGCCGCTTGAACACTTTGCGGTTGTTCCTACCGCCGCCACCGCTGCCCGATGAGTGAAGAAGTTGACGCTCTTCCAGGCTTTATGAATCAGGAGGGGGCGTAGATTGAAAGTGCTGGCCGGTAGGGGGTGTATCTTTTCCAGATGCACCCAGCGTAGCTGAACTGAAGATCATACGCGCAGCAGTTATCTGCGAAGTAAAAATAGACGCCGCTTGAACACTTTGCGGTTGTTCCTACCGCCGCCACCGCTGCCCGATGAGTGAAGTAGTTGACGCTCTTCCAGGCTTTATGATTCAGGAGGGGGCGTAGATTGAAAGTGCTGGCCGGTAGGGGGTGTATCTTTTCCAGATGCACCCAGCGTAGCTGAACTGAAGATCGTACGCGTAGCAGTTATCTGCGAAGTAAAAAAAAACGCCGCTTGAACACTTTGCGGTTGTTCCTACCGCCGCCACCGCTACCCGATGAGTGAAGAAGTTGACGCTCTTCCAGGCTTTATGAATCAGGAGGGGGCGTAGATTGAAAGTGCTGGCCGGTAGGGGGTGTATCTTTTCCAGATGCACCCAGCGTAGCTGAACTGAAGATCGTACGCGTAGCAGTTATCTGCGAAGTAAAAATAGACGCCGCTTGAACACTTTGCGGTTTTTCCTACCGCCGCCACCGCTGCCCGATGAGTGAAGTTGACGCTCTTCCAGGCTTTATGAATCAGGAGGGGGCGTAGATTGAAAGTGCTGGCCGGTAGGGGGTGTATCTTTTCCAGATGCACCCAGCGTAGCTGAACTGAAGATCGTACGCGTAGCAGTTATCTGCGAAGTAAAAAAAAACGCCGCATGAACACTTTGCGGTTTTTCCTACCGCCGCCACCGCTGCCCGATGAGTGAAGAAGTTGACGCTCTTCCAGGCTTTATGAATCAGGAGGGGGCGTAGATTGAAAGTGCTGGCCGGTAGGGGGTGTATCTTTTCCAGATGCACCCAGCGTAGCTGAACTGAAGATCGTACGCGTAGCAGTTATCTGCGAAGTAAAAAAACGCCGCTTGAACACTTTGCGGTTGTTCCTACCGCCGCCACCGCTGCCCGATGAGTGAAGAAGTTGACGCTCTTCCAGGCTTTATGAATCAGGAGGGGGCGTAGATTGAAAGTGGTGGCCGGTAGGGGGTGTATCTTTTCCAGATGCACCCAGCGTAGCTGAACTGAAGATCGTACGCGTAGCAGTTATCTGCGAAGTAAAAAAAAACGCCGCTTGAACACTTTGCGGTTGTTCCTACCGCCGCCACCGCAGTTCGATGAGTGAAGAAGTTGACGCTCTTCCAGGCTTTATGAATCAGGAGGGGGCGTAGATTGAAAGTGCTGGCCGGTAGGGGGTGTATCTTTTCCAGATGCACCCAGCGTAGCTGAACTGAAGATCGTACGCGTAGCAGTTATCTGCGAAGTAAAAAAAAACGCCGCTTGAACACTTTGCGGTTGTTCCTACCGCCGCCACCGCTGCCCGATGAGTGAAGAAGTTGACGCTCTTCCAGGCTTTATGAATCAGGAGGGGGCGTAGATTGAAAGTGCTGGCCGGTAGGGGGCGTATCTTTTCCGGATGCACCCGGCGTAGCTGAACTGAAGATCGTACGCGTAGCAGTTATCTGCGAAGTAAAAAAAAACGCCGCTTGAACACTTTCCGGTTGTTCCTACCGCCGCCACCGCTGCCCGATGAGTGAAGAAGTTGACGCTCTTCCAGGCTTTATGAATCAGGAGGGGGCGTAGATTGAAAGTGCTGGCCGGTAGGGGGTGTATCTTTTCCAGATGCACCCAGCGTAGCTGAACTGAATATCGTACGCGTTGCAGTTATCTGCGAAGTAAAAAAAACGCCGCTTGAACACTTTGCGTTTTTTCCTACCGCCGCCACCGCTGCCCGATGAGTGAAGAAGTTGACGCTCTTCCAGGCTTTATGAATCAGGAGGGGGCGTAGATTGAAAGTGCTGGCCGGTAGGGGGTGTATCTTTTCCAGATGCACTCAGCGTAGCTGAACTGAATATCGTACGCGTTGCAGTTATCTGCGAAGTAAAAAAAAACGCCGCTTGAACACTGCGGTTGTTCCTGCCGCCACCACCGCTGCCCGATGAGTGAAGAAGTTGACGCTCTTCCAGGCTTTATGAATCAGGAGGGGGAGTAGTTTGAAAGGGCTGGCCGGTAGGGGGTGTATCTTTTCCAGATGCACCCAGCGTAGCTGAACTGAAGATCTTACGCGTAGCAGTTATCTGCGAAGTACAAAAAATCGCCGCTTGAACACTTCGCGGTTGTTCCTACCGCCGCCACCGCTGCCCGATGAGTGAAGTAGTTGACGCTCTTCCAGGCTTTATGAATCAGGAGGGGGAGTAGGTTGAAAGTGCTGGCCGGTAGGGGGTGTATCTTTTCCAGATGCACCCAGCGTAGCTGAACTGAAGATCTTACGCGTAGCAGTTATCTGCGAAGTAAAAAAAACGCCGCTTGAACACTTTGCGGTTGTTCCTACCGCCGCCACCGCTGCCCGATGAGTGAAGAAGTTGACGCTCTTCCAGGCGTTATGAATCAGGAGGGGGCGTAGATTGAAAGTGCTGGCCGGTAGAGGGTGTATCTTTTCCAGATGCACCCAGCGTAGCTGAACTGAAGATCGTACGCGTAGCAGTTATCTGCGAAGTAAAAAAAAACGCCGCTTGAACACTTTGCGGTTGTTCCTACCGCCACCACCGCTGCCCGATGAGTGAAGAAGCTGACGCTCTTCCAGGCTTTATGAATCAGAAGGGGGCGTAGATTGAAAGTGCTGGCCGGTAGGGGGTGTATCTTTTCCAGATGCACCCAGCGTAGCTGAACTGAAGATCGTACGCGTTGCAGTTATCTGCGAAGTAAAAAAAACGCCGCTTGAACACTGCGGTTGTTCCTACCGCCACCACCGCTGCCCGATGAGTGAAGAAGTTGACGCTCTTCCAGGCTTTATGAATCAGGAGGGGGCGTAGATTGAAAGTGCTGGCCGGTAGGGGGTGTATCTTTTCCAGATGCACCCAGCGTAGCTGAACTGAAGATCGTACGCGTAGCAGTTATCTGCGAAGTAAAAAAAACGCCGCTTGAACACTTTGCGGTTGTTCCTACCGCCACCACCGCTGCCCGATGAGTGAAGAAGTTGACGCTCTTCCAGGCTTTATGAATCAGGAGGGGGCGTAGATTGAAAGTGCTGGCCGGTAGGGGGTGTATCTTTTCCAGATGCACCCAGCGTAGCTGAACTGAAGATCGTACGCGTAGCAGTTATCTGCGAAGTAAAAAAAACGCCTCTTGAACACTTTGCGGTTGTTTCTACCACCGCCACCGCTGCCCGATGAGTGAAGAAGTTGACGCTCTTCCAGGCTTTATGAATCAGGAGGGGGCGTAGATTGAAAGTGCTGGCCGGTAGGGGGTGTATCTTTTCCAGATGCACCCAGCGTAGCTGAACTGAAGATCGTACGCGTAGCAGTTATCTGCGAAGTAAAAAAAACGCCGCTTGAACACTTTGCGGTTGTTCCTACCGCCACCACCGCTGCCCGATGAGTGAAGAAGTTGACGCTCTTCCAGGCTTTATGAATCAGGAGGGGGTGTAGATTGAAAGTGCTGGCCGGTAGGGGGTGTATCTTTTCCAGATGCACCCAGCGTAGCTGAACTGAAGATCGTACGCGTAGCAGTTATCTGCGAAGTAAAAAAAAAAACGCCGCTTGAACACTTTGCGGTTGTTCCTACCGCCGCCACCGCTGCCCGAAGAGTGAAGAAGTTGACGCTCTTCCAGGCTTTATGAATCAGGAGGGGGCGTAGATTGAAAGTGCTGGCCGGTAGGGGGTGTATCTTTTCCAGATGCACCCAGCGTAGCTGAACTGAAGATCGTACGCGTAGCAGTTATCTGCGAAGTAAAAAAAACGCCTCTTGAACACTTTGCGGTTGTTTCTACCACCGCCACCGCTGCCCGATGAGTGAAGAAGTTGACGCTCTTCCAGGCTTTATGAATCAGGAGGGGGCGTAGATTGAAAGTGCTGGCCGGTAGGGGGTGTATCTTTTCCAGATGCACCCAGCGTAGCTGAACTGAAGATCGTACGCGTAGCAGTTATCTGCGAAGTAAAAAAAACGCCGCTTGAACACTTTGCGGTTGTTCCTACCGCCACCACCGCTGCCCGATGAGTGAAGAAGTTGACGCTCTTCCAGGCTTTATGAATCAGGAGGGGGTGTAGATTGAAAGTGCTGGCCGGTAGGGGGTGTATCTTTTCCAGATGCACCCAGCGTAGCTGAACTGAAGATCGTACGCGTAGCAGTTATCTGCGAAGTAAAAAAAAACGCCGCTTGAACACTTTGCGGTTGTTCCTACCGCCGCCACCGCTGCCCGATGAGTGAAGAAGTTGACGCTCTTCCAGGCTTTATGAATCAGGAGGGGGCGTAGATTGAAAGTGCTGGCCGGTAGGGGGTGTATCTTTTCCAGATGCACCCAGCGTAGCTGAACTGAAGATCGTACGCGTAGCAGTTATCTGCGAAATAAAAAAAAACGCCGCTTGAACACTTTGCAGTTGTTCCTACCGCCGCCACCGCTGCCCGATGAGTGAAGAAGTTGACGCTCTTCCAGGCTTTATGAATCGGGAGGGGGCGTAGATTGAAAGTGCTGGCCGGTAGGGGGTGTATCTTTTCCAGATGCACCCAGCGTAGCTGAACTGAAGATCGTACGCGTAGCAGTTATCTGCGAAGTAAAAAAAAACGCCGCTTGAACACTTTGCGGTTGTTCCTACCGCCGCCACCGCTGCCCGATGAGTGAAGAAGTTGACGCTCTTCCAGGCTTTATGAATCAGGAGGGGGCGTAGATTGAAAGTGCTGGCCGGTAGGGGGTGTATCTTTTCCAGATGCACCCAGCGTAGCTGAACTGAAGATCGTACGCGTAGCAGTTATCTGCGAAGTAAAAAAAAACGCCGCTTGAACACTTTGCGGTTGTTCCTACCGCCGCCACCGCTGCCCGATGAGTGAAGAAGTTGACGCTCTTCCAGGCTTTATGAATCAGGAGGGGGCGTAGATTGAAAGTGGTGGCCGGTAGGGGGTGTATCTTTTCCAGATGCACCCAGCGTAGCTGAACTGAAGATCGTACGCGTAGCAGTTATCTGCGAAGTAAAAAAAAAACGCCGCTTGAACTCTTTGCGGTTGTTCCTACCGCCGCCACCGCAGTCCGATGAGTGAAGAAGTTGACGCTCTTCCAGGCTTTATGAATCAGGAGGGGGCGTAGATTGAAAGTGCTGGCCGGTAGGGGGTGTATCTTTTCCAGATGCACCCAGCGTAGCTGAACTGAAGATCGTACGCGTAGCAGTTATCTGCGAAGTAAAAAAAAACGCCGCTTGAACACTTTGCGGTTGTTCCTACCGCCGCCACCGCTGCCCGATGAGTGAAGAAGTTGACGCTCTTCCAGGCTTTATGAATCAGGAGGGGGCGTAGATTGAAAGTGCTGGCCGGTAGGGGGTGTATCTTTTCCAGATGCACCCAGCGTAGCTGAACTGAAGATCGTACGCGTAGCAGTTATCTGCGAAGTAAAAAAAAACGCCGCTTGAACACTTTGCGGTTGTTCCTACCGCCGCCACCGCAGTCCGATGAGTGAAGAAGTTGACGCTCTTCCAGGCTTTATGAATCAGGAGGGGGCGTAGATTGAAAGTGCTGGCCGGTAGGGGGTGTATCTTTTCCAGATGCACCCAGCGTAGCTGAACTGAAGATCTTACGCGTAGCAGTTATCTGCGAAGTAAAAAAAACGCCGCTTGAACACTTTGCGGTTGTTCCTACCGCCGCCACCGCTGCCCGATGAGTGAAGAAGTTGACGCTCTTCCAGGCTTTATGAATCAGGAGGGGGCGTAGATTGAAAGTGCTGGCCGGTAGGGGGTGTATCTTTTCCAGATGCACCCAGCGTAGCTGAACTGAAGATCATACGCGCAGCAGTTATCTGCGAAGTAAAAATAGACGCCGCTTGAACACTTTGCGGTTGTTCCTACCGCCGCCACCGCTGCCCGATGAGTGGAGTAGTTGACGCTCTTCCAGGCTTTATGATTCAGGAGGGGGCGTAGATTGAAAGTGCTGGCTGGTAGGGGGTGTATCTTTTCCAGATGCACCCAGCGTAGCTGAACTGAAGATCGTACGCGTAGCAGTTATCTGCGAAGTAAAAAAAAACGCCGCTTGAACACTTTGCGGTTGTTCCTACCGCCACCACCGCTACCCGATGAGTGAAGAAGTTGACGCTCTTCCAGGCTTTATGAATCAGGAGGGGGCGTAGATTGAAAGTGCTGGCCGGTAGGGGGTGTATCTTTTCCAGATGCACCCAGCGTAGCTGAACTGAAGATCGTACGCGTAGCAGTTATCTGCGAAGTAAAAATAGACGCCGCTTGAACACTTTGCGGTTTTTCCTACCGCCGCCACCGCTGCCCGATGAGTGAAGAAGTTGACGCTCTTCCAGGCTTTATGAATCAGGAGGGGGCGTAGATTGAAAGTGCTGGCCGGTAGGGGGTGTATCTTTTCCACATGCACCCAGCGTAGCTGAACTGAAGATCGTACGCGTAGCAGTTATCTGCGAAGTAAAAAAAAACTCCGCATGAACACTTTGCGGTTTTTCCTACCGCCGCCACCGCTGCCCGATGAGTGAAGAAGTTGACGCTCTTCCAGGCTTTATGAATCAGGAGGGGGCGTAGATTGAAAGTGCTGGCCGGTAGGGGGTGTATCTTTTCCAGATGCACCCAGCGTAGCTGAACTGAAGATCGTACGCGTAGCAGTTATCTGCGAAGTAAAAAAAAACGCCGCTTGAACACTTTGCGGTTGTTCCTACCGCCGCCACCGCTGCCCGATGAGTGAAGAAGTTGACGCTCTTCCAGGCTTTATGAATCAGGAGGGGGCGTAGATTGAAAGTGGTGGCCGGTAGGGGGTGTATCTTTTCCAGATGCACCCAGCGTAGCTGAACTGAAGATCGTACGCGTAGCAGTTATCTGCGAAGTAAAAAAAAACGCCGCTTGAACACTTTGCGGTTGTTCCTACCGCCGCCACCGCAGTTCGATGAGTGAAGAAGTTGACGCTCTTCCAGGCTTTATGAATCAGGAGGGGGCGTAGATTGAAAGTGCTGGCCGGTAGGGGGTGTATCTTTTCCAGATGCACCCAGCGTAGCTGAACTGAAGATCGTACGCGTAGCAGTTATCTGCGAAGTAAAAAAAAACGCCGCTTGAACACTTTCCGGTTGTTCCTACCGCCGCCACCGCTGCCCGATGAGTGAAGAAGTTGACGCTCTTCCAGGCTTTATGAATCAGGAGGGGGCGTAGATTGAAAGTGCTGGCCGGTAGGGGGTGTATCTTTTCCAGATGCACCCAGCGTAGCTGAACTGAAGATCGTACGCGTAGCAGTTATCTGCGAAGTAAAAAAAACGCCGCTTGAACACTTTGCGGTTGTTCCTACCGCCGCCACCGCTGCCCGATGAGTGAAGAAGTTGACGCTCTTCCAGGCTTTATGAATCAGGAGGGGGCGTAGATTGAAAGTGCTGGCCGGTAGGGGGTGTATCTTTTCCAGATGCACCCAGCGTAGCTGAACAGAAGATCGTACGCGTAGCAGTTATCTGCAAAGTAAAAAAAACGCCGCTTGAACACTTAGCGGTTGTTCCTACCGCCGCCACCGCTGCCCGATGAGTGAAGAAGTTGACGCTCTTCCAGGCTTTATGAATCAGGAGGGGGCGGAGATTGAAAGTGCTGGCCGGTAGGGGGTGTATCTTTTCCAGATGCACCCGGCGTAGCTGAACTGAAGATCGTACGCGTAGCAGTTGTCTGCGAAGTAAAAAAAAACGCCGCTTGAACACTTTGCGGTTGTTCCTACCGCCGCCACCGCTGCCCGATGAGTGAAGTAGTTGACGCTCTTCCACGCTTTATGAATCAGGAGGGGGCGTAGATTGAAAGTGCTGGCCGGTAGGGGGTGTATCTTTTCCAGATGCACCCAGCGTAGCTGAACTGAATATCGTACGCGTTGCAGTTATCTGCGAAGAAAAAAAACGCCGCTTGAACACTTTGCGTTTTTTCCTACCGCCGCCACCGCTGCCCGATGAGTGAAGAAGTTGACGCTCTTCCAGGCTTTATGAATCAGGAGGGGGCGTAGATTAAAAGTGCTGGCCGGTAGGGGATGCATCTTTTCCAGATGCACCCAGCGTAGCTGAACTGAAGATCGTACGCGTAGCAGTTATCTGCGAAGTAAAAAAAAAACGCCGCTTGAACACTTTGCGGTTGTTCCTACCGCCGCCACCGCTGCCCGATGTGTGAAGAAGTTGATGCTCTTCCAGGCTTTATGAATCAGGAGGGGGCGTAGATTGAAAGTGCTGGCCGGTAGGGGGTGTATCTCTTCCAGATGCACCCAGCGTAGCTGAACTGAAGATCGTACGCGTAGCAGTTATCTGCGAAGTAAAAAAAATCGCCGCTTGAACACTTCGCGGTTGTTCCTACCGCCGCCACCGCTGCCCGATGAGTGAAGAAGTTGACGCTCTTCCAGGCTTTATGAATCAGGAGGGGGAGTAGGTTGAAAGTGCTGGCCGGTAGGGGGTGTATCTTTTCCAGATGCACCCAGCGTAGCTGAACTGAAGATCTTACGCGTAGCAGTTCTCTGCGAAGTAAAAAAAACGCCGCTTGAACACTTTGCGGTTGTTCCTACCGCCGCCACCGCTGCCCGATGAGTGAAGAAGTTGACGCTCTTCCAGGCTTTATGAATCAGGAGGGGGCGTAGATTGAAAGTGCTGGCCGGTAGGGGGTGTATCTGTTCCAGATGCACCCAGCGTAGCTGAACTGAAGATCGTACGCGTAGCAGTTATCTGCGAAGTAAAAAAAAAACGCCGCTTGAACACTTTGCGGTTGTTCCTAACGCCGCCACCGCTGCCCGATGAGTGAAGAAGCTGACGCTCTTCCAGGCTTTATGATTCAGGAGGGGGCGTAGATTGAAAATGCTGGCCGGTAGGGGGTGTATCTTTTCCAGATGCACCCAGCGTAGCTGAACTGAAGATCGTACGCGTTGCAGTTATCTGCGAAGTAAAAAAAAACGCCGCTTGAACACTGCGGTTGTTCCTACCGCCACCACCGCTGCCCGATGAGTGAAGAAGTTGACACTCTTCCAGGCTTTATGAATCAGGAGGGGGCGTAGATTGAAAGTGCTGGCCGGTAGGGGGTGTATCTTTTCCAGATGCACCCAGCGTAGATGAACTGAAGATCGTACGCGTAGCAGTTATCTGCGAAGTAAAAAAAACGCCGCTTGAACACTTTGCGGTTGTTCCTACCGCCGCCACCGCTGCCCGATGAGTGAAGAAGTTGACGCTCTTCCAGGCTTTATGAATCAGGAGGGGGCGTAGATTGAAAGTGCTGGCCGGTAGGGGGTGTGTCTTTTCCAGATGCACCCAGCGTAGCTGAACTGAAGATCGTACGCGTAGCAGTTATCTGCGAAGTAAAAAAAAACGCCGCTTGAACACTTTGCGGTTGTTCCTACCGCCGCCACCGCTGCCCGATGAGTGAAGAAGTTGACGCTCTTCCAGGCTTTATGAATCAGGAGGGGGCGTAGATTGAAAGTGCTGGCCGGTAGGGGGTGTATCTTTTCCAGATGCACCCAGCGTAGCTGAACTGAAGATCGTACGCGTAGCAGTTATCTGCGAAGTAAAAAAAACGCCGCTTGAACACTTTGCGGTTGTTCCTACCGCCGCCACCGCTGCCCGATGAGTGAAGAAGTTGACGCTCTTCCAGGCTTTATGAATCAGGAGGGGGCGTAGATTGAAAGTGCTGGCCGGTAGGGGGTGTATCTTTTCCAGATGCACCCAGCGTAGCTGAACTGAAGATCGTACGCGTAGCAGTTATCTGCGAAATAAAAAAAACGCCGCTTGAACACTTTGCAGTTGTTCCTACCGCCGCCACCGCTGCCCGATGAGTGAAGAAGTTGACGCTCTTCCAGGCTTTATGAATCAGGAGGGGGCGTAGATAGAAAGTGCTGGCCGGTAGGCGGTGTATCTTTTCCAGATGCACCCAGCGTAGCTGAACTGAAGATCGTACGCGTAGCAGTTATCTGCGAAGTAAAAAAAAACGCCGCTTGAACACTTTGCGGTTGTTCCTACCGCCGCCACCGCTGCCCGATGAGTGAAGAAGTTGACGCTCTTCCAAGCTTTATGAATCAGGAGGGGGCGTAGATTGAAAGTGCTGGCCGGTAGGGGGTGTATCTTTTCCAGATGCACCCAGCGTAGCTGAACTGAAGATCGTACGCGTAGCAGTTATCTGCGAAGTAAAAAAAACGCCGCTTGAACACTTTGCGGTTGTTCCTACCGCCGCCACCGCTGCCCGATGAGTGAAGAAGTTGACGCTCTTCCAGGCTTTATGAATCAGGAGGGGGCGTAGATTGAAAGTGCTGGCCGGTAGGGGGTGTATCTTTTCCAGATGCACCCAGCGTAGCTGAACTGAAGATTGTACGCGTAGCAGTTATCTGCGAAGTAAAAAAAACGCCGCTTGAACACTTTGCGGTTGTTCCTACCGCCGCCACCGCTGCCCGATGAGTGAAGAAGTTGACGCTCTTCCAGGCTTTATGAATCAGGAGGGGGCGTAGATTGAAAGTGCTGGCCGGTAGGGGGTGTATCTTTTCCAGATGCACCCACCGTAGCTGAACTGAATATCGTACGCGTAGCAGTTATCTGCGAAGTAAAAAAAAAACGCCGCTTGAACACTTTGCGGTTGTTCCTACCGCCGCCACCGCAGTCCGATGAGTGAAGAAGTTGACGCTCTTCCAGGCTTTATGAATCAGGAGGGGGCGTAGATTGAAAGTGCTGGCCGGTAGGGGGTGTATCTTTTCCAGATGCACCCAGCGTAGCTGAACTGAAGATCGTACGCGTAGCAGTTATCTGCGAAGTAAAAAAAATCGCCGCTTGAACACTTCGCGGTTGTTCCTACCGCCGCCACCGCTGCCCGATGAGTGAAGAAGTTGACGCTCTTCCAGGCTTTATGAATCAGGAGGGGGAGTAGGTTGAAAGTGCTGGCCGGTAGGGGGTGTATCTTTTCCAGATGCACCCAGCGTAGCTGAACTGAAGATCTTACGCGTAGCAGTTATCTGCGAAGTGAAAAAAACGCCGCTTGAACACTTTGCGGTTGTTCCTACCGCCGCCACCGCTGCCCGATGAGTGAAGAAGTTGACGCTCTTCCAGGCTTTATGAATCAGGAGGGGGCGTAGATTGAAAGTGCTGGCCGGTAGGGGGTGTATCTGTTCCAGATGCACCCAGCGTAGCTGAACTGAAGATCGTACGCGTAGCAGTTATCTGCGAAGTAAAAAAAAACGCCGCTTGAACACTTTGCGGTTGTTCCTAACGCCGCCACCGCTGCCCGATGAGTGAAGAAGCTGACGCTCTTCCAGGCTTTATGAATCAGGAGGGGGAGTAGATTGAAAGTGCTGGCCGGTAGGGGGTGTATCTTTTCCAGATGCACCCAGCGTAGCTGAACTGAAGATCGTACGCGTAGCAGTTATCTGCGAAGTAAAAAAAAACGCCGCTTGAACACTTTGCGCTTGTTCCTACCGCCGCCACCGCTGCCCGATGAGTGAAGAAGTTGACGCTCATCCAGGCTTTATGAATCAGGAGGGGGCGTAGATTGAAAGTGCTGGCCGGTAGGGGGTGTATCTTTTCCAGATGCACCCAGCGTAGAAGAACTGAAGATCGTACGCGTAGCAGTTATCTGCGAAGTAAAAAAAATCGCCGCTTGAACACTTCGCGGTTGTTCCTACCGCCGCCACCGCTGCCCGATGAGTGAAGAAGTTGACGCTCTTCCAGGCTTTATGAATCAGGAGGGGGCGTAGATTGAAAGTGCTGGCCGGTAGGGGGTGTATCTTTTCCAGATGCACCCAGCGTAGCTGAACTGAAGATCGTACGCGTAGCAGTTATCTGCGAAGTAAAAAAAACGCCGCTTGAACACTTTGCGGTTGTTAATACCGCCGCCACCGCTGCCCGATGAGTGAAGAAGTTGACGCTCTTCCAGGCTTTATGAATCAGGAGGGGGCGTAGATTGAAAGTGCTGGCCGGTAGGGGGTGTATCTTTTCCAGATGCACCCAGCGTAGCTGAACTGAAGATCGTACGCGTAGCAGTTATCTGCGAAGTAAAAAAAAACGCCGCTTGAACACTTTGCGGTTGTTCCTACCGCCGCCACCGCTGCCCGATGAGTGAAGAAGTTGACGCTCTTCCAGGCTTTATGAATCAGGAGGGGGCGTAGATTGAAAGTGCTGGCCGGTAGGGGGTGTATCTTTTTCAGATGCACCCAGCGTAGCTGAACTGAAGATCGTACGCGTAGCAGTTATCTGCGAAATAAAAAAAACGCCGCTTGAACACTTTGCAGTTCCTACCGCCGCCACCGCTGCCCGATGAGTGAAGAAGTTGACGCTCTTCCAGGCTTTATGAATCAGGAGGGGGCGTAGATAGAAAGTGCTGGCCGGTAGGGGGTGTATCTTTTCCAGATGCACCCAGCGTAGCTGAACTGAAGATCGTACGCGTAGCAGTTATCTGCGAAGTAAAAAAAAAACGCCGCTTGAACACTTTGCGGTTGTTCCTACCGCCGCCACCGCTGCCCGATGAGTGAAGAAGTTGACGCTCTTCCAGGCTTTATGAATCAGGAGGGGGCGTAGATTGAAAGTGCTGGCCGGTAGGGGGTGTATCTTTTCCAGATGCACCCAGCGTAGCTGAACTGAAGATCGTACGCGTAGCAGTTATCTGCGAAGTAAAAAAAACGCCGCTTGAACACTCTGCGGTTGTTCCTACCGCCGCCACCGCTGCCCGATGAGTGAAGAAGTTGACGCTCTTCCAGGCTTTATGAATCAGGAGGGGGCGTAGATTGAAAGTGCTGGCCGGTAGGGGGTGTATCTTTTCCAGATGCACCCAGCGTAGCTGAACTGAAGATTGTACGCGTAGCAGTTATCTGCGAAGTAAAAAAAACGCCGCTTGAACACTTTGCGGTTGTTCCTACCGCCGCCACCGCTGCCCGATGAGTGAAGAAGTTGACGCTCTTCCAGGCTTTATGAATCAGGAGGGGGCGTAGATTGAAAGTGCTGGCCGGTAGGGGGTGTATCTTTTCCAGATGCACCCACCGTAGCTGAACTGAATATCGTACGCGTAGCAGTTATCTGCGAAGTAAAAAAAAAACGCCGCTTGAACACTTTGCGGTTGTTCCTACCGCCGCCACCGCAGTCCGATGAGTGAAGAAGTTGACGCTCTTCCAGGCTTTATGAATCAGGAGGGGGCGTAGATTGAAAGTGCTGGCCGGTAGGGGGTGTATCTTTTCCAGATGCACCCAGCGTAGCTGAACTGAAGATCGTACGCGTAGCAGTTATCTGCGAAGTAAAAAAATCGCCGCTTGAACACTTCGCGGTTGTTCCTACCGCCGCCACCGCTGCCCGATGAGTGAAGAAGTTGACGCTCTTCCAGGCTTTATGAATCAGGAGGAGTAGGTTGAAAGTGCTGGCCGGTAGGGGGTGTATCTTTTCCAGATGCACCCAGCGTAGCTGAACTGAAGATCTTACGCGTAGCAGTTATCTGCGAAGTGAAAAAAACGCCGCTTGAACACTTTGCGGTTGTTCCTACCGCCGCCACCGCTGCCCGATGAGTGAAGAAGTTGACGCTCTTCCAGGCTTTATGAATCAGGAGGGGGCGTAGATTGAAAGTGCTGGCCGGTAGGGGGTGTATCTGTTCCAGATGCACCCAGCGTAGCTGAACTGAAGATCGTACGCGTAGCAGTTATCTGCGAAGTAAAAAAAAACGCCGCTTGAACACTTTGCGGTTGTTCCTAACGCCGCCACCGCTGCCCGATGAGTGAAGAAGCTGACGCTCTTCCAGGCTTTATGAATCAGGAGGGGGAGTAGATTGAAAGTGCTGGCCGGTAGGGGGTGTATCTTTTCCAGATGCACCCAGCGTAGCTGAACTGAAGATCGTACGCGTAGCAGTTATCTGCGAAGTAAAAAAAAACGCCGCTTGAACACTTTGCGGTTGTTCCTACCGCCGCCACCGCTGCCCGATGAGTGAAGAAGTTGACGCTCATCCAGGCTTTATGAATCAGGAGGGGGCGTAGATTGAAAGTGCTGGCCGGTAGGGGGTGTATCTTTTCCAGATGCACCCAGCGTAGAAGAACTGAAGATCGTACGCGTAGCAGTTATCTGCGAAGTAAAAAAAATCGCCGCTTGAACACTTCGCGGTTGTTCCTACCGCCGCCACCGCTGCCCGATGAGTGAAGAAGTTGACGCTCTTCCAGGCTTCATGAATCAGGAGGAGTAGGTTGAAAGTGCTGGCCGGTAGGGGGTGTATCTTTTCCAGATGCACCCAGCGTAGCTGAACTGAAGATCGTACGCGTAGCAGTTATCTGCGAAGTAAAAAAAACGCCGCTTGAACACTTTGCGGTTGTTAATACCGCCGCCACCGCTGCCCGATGAGTGAAGAAGTTGACGCTCTTCCAGGCTTTATGAATCAGGAGGGGGCGTAGATTGAAAGTGCTGGCCGGTAGGGGGTGTATCTTTTCCAGATGCACCCAGCGTAGCTGAACTGAAGATCGTACGCGTAGCAGTTATCTGCGAAGTAAAAAAAAACGCCGCTTGAACACTTTGCGGTTGTTCCTACCGCCGCCACCGCTGCCCGATGAGTGAAGAAGTTGACGCTCTTCCAGGCTTTATGAATCAGGAGGGGGCGTAGATTGAAAGTGCTGGCCGGTAGGGGGTGTATCTTTTTCAGATGCACCCAGCGTAGCTGAACTGAAGATCGTACGCGTAGCAGTTATCTGCGAAATAAAAAAAACGCCGCTTGAACACTTTGCAGTTCCTACCGCCGCCACCGCTGCCCGATGAGTGAAGAAGTTGACGCTCTTCCAGGCTTTATGAATCAGGAGGGGGCGTAGATAGAAAGTGCTGGCCGGTAGGGGGTGTATCTTTTCCAGATGCACCCAGCGTAGCTGAACTGAAGATCGTACGCGTAGCAGTTATCTGCGAAGTATAAAAAAACGCCGCTTGAACACTTTGCGGTTGTTCCTACCGCCGCCACCGCTGCCCGATGAGTGAAGAAGTTGACGCTCTTCCAGGCTTTATGAATCAGGAGGGGGCGTAGATTGAAAGTGCTGGCCGGTAGGGGGTGTATCTTTTCCAGATGCACCCAGCGTAGCTGAACTGAAGATCGTACGCGTAGCAGTTATCTGCGAAGTAAAAAAAACGCCGCTTGAACACTTTGCGGTTGTTCCTACCGCCGCCACCGCTGCCCGATGAGTGAAGAAGTTGACGCTCTTCCAGGCTTTATGAATCAGGAGGGGGCGTAGATTGAAAGTGCTGGCCGGTAGGGGGTGTATCTTTTCCAGATGCACCCAGCGTAGCTGAACTGAAGATCGTACGCGTAGCAGTTATCTGCGAAGTAAAAAAAACGCCGCTTGAACACTTTGCGGTTGTTAATACCGCCGCCACCGCTGCCCGATGAGTGAAGAAGTTGACGCTCTTCCAGGCTTTATGAATCAGGAGGGGGCGTAGATTGAAAGTGCTGGCCGGTAGGGGGTGTATCTTTTCCAGATGCACCCAGCGTAGCTGAACTGAAGATCGTACGCGTAGCAGTTATCTGCGAAGTAAAAAAAAAACGCCGCTTGAACACTTTGCGGTTGTTCCTACCGCCGCCACCGCTGCCCGATGAGTGAAGAAGTTGACGCTCTTCCAGGCTTTATGAATCAGGAGGGGGCGTAGATTGAAAGTGCTGGCCGGTAGGGGGTGTATCTTTTTCAGATGCACCCAGCGTAGCTGAACTGAAGATCGTACGCGTAGCAGTTATCTGCGAAATAAAAAAAACGCCGCTTGAACACTTTGCAGTTCCTACCGCCGCCACCGCTGCCCGATGAGTGAAGAAGTTGACGCTCTTCCAGGCTTTATGAATCAGGAGGGGGCGTAGATAGAAAGTGCTGGCCGGTAGGGGGTGTATCTTTTCCAGATGCACCCAGCGTAGCTGAACTGAAGATCGTACGCGTAGCAGTTATCTGCGAAGTAAAAAAAAACGCCGCTTGAACACTTTGCGGTTGTTCCTACCGCCGCCACCGCTGCCCGATGAGTGAAGAAGTTGACGCTCTTCCAGGCTTTATGAATCAGGAGGGGGCGTAGATTGAAAGTGCTGGCCGGTAGGGGGTGTATCTTTTCCAGATGCACCCAGCGTAGCTGAACTGAAGATCGTACGCGTAGCAGTTATCTGCGAAGTAAAAAAAACGCCGCTTGAACACTTTGCGGTTGTTCCTACCGCCGCCACCGCTGCCCGATGAGTGAAGAAGTTGACGCTCTTCCAGGCTTTATGAATCAGGAGGGGGCGTAGATTGAAAGTGCTGGCCGGTAGGGGGTGTATCTTTTCCAGATGCACCCAGCGTAGCTGAACTGAAGATCGTACGCGTAGCAGTTATCTGCGAAGTAAAAAAAAACGCCGCTTGAACACTTTGCGGTTGTTCCTACCGCCGCCACCGCTGCCCGATGAGTGAAGAAGTTGACGCTCTTCCAGGCTTTATGAATCAGGAGGGGGCGTAGATTGAAAGTGCTGGCCGGTAGGGGGTGTATCTTTTCCAGATGCACCCAGCGTAGCTGAACTGAAGATTGTACGCGTAGCAGTTATCTGCGAAGTAAAAAAAAACGCCGCTTGAACACTTTGCGGTTGTTCCTACCGCCGCCACCGCTGCCCGATGAGTGAAGAAGTTGACGCTCTTCCAGGCTTTATGAATCAGGAGGGGGCGTAGATTGAAAGTGCTGGCCGGTAGGGGGTGTATCTTTTCCAGATGCACCCACCGTAGCTGAACTGAATATCGTACGCGTAGCAGTTATCTGCGAAGTAAAAAAAAAACGCCGCTTGAACACTTTGCGGTTGTTCCTACCGCCGCCACCGCAGTCCGATGAGTGAAGAAGTTGACGCTCTTCCAGGCTTTATGAATCAGGAGGAGTAGGTTGAAAGTGCTGGCCGGTAGGGGGTGTATCTTTTCCAGATGCACCCAGCGTAGCTGAACTGAAGATCTTACGCGTAGCAGTTATCTGCGAAGTAAAAAAAACGCCGCTTGAACACTTTGCGGTTGTTCCTACCGCCGCCACCGCTGCCCGATGAGTGAAGAAGTTGACGCTCTTCCAGGCTTTATGAATCAGGAGGGGGCGTAGATTGAAAGTGCTGGCCGGTAGGGGGTGTATCTGTTCCAGATGCACCCAGCGTAGCTGAACTGAAGATCGTACGCGTAGCAGTTATCTGCGAAGTAAAAAAAAACGCCGCTTGAACACTTTGCGGTTGTTCCTAACGCCGCCACCGCTGCCCGATGAGTGAAGAAGCTGACGCTCTTCCAGGCTTTATGAATCAGGAGGGGGCGTAGATTGAAAGTGCTGGCCGGTAGGGGGTGTATCTTTTCCAGATGCACCCAGCGTAGCTGAACTGAAGATCGTACGCGTAGCAGTTATCTGCGAAGTAAAAAAAAACGCCGCTTGAACACTTTGCGGTTGTTCCTACCGCCGCCACCGCTGCCCGATGAGTGAAGAAGTTGACGCTCATCCAGGCTTTATGAATCAGGAGGGGGCGTAGATTGAAAGTGCTGGCCGGTAGGGGGTGTATCTTTTCCAGATGCACCCAGCGTAGCTGAACTGAAGATCGTACGCGTAGCAGTTATCTGCGAAGTAAAAAAAATCGCCGCTTGAACAATTCGCGGTTGTTCCTACCGCCGCCACCGCTGCCCGATGAGTGAAGAAGTTGACGCTCTTCCAGGCTTTATGAATCAGGAGGAGTAGGTTGAAAGTGCTGGCCGGTAGGGGGTGTATCTTTTCCAGATGCACCCAGCGTAGCTGAACTGAAGATCTTACGCGTAGCAGTTATCTGCGAAGTAAAAAAAACGCCGCTTGAACACTGCGGTTGTTCCTACCGCCGCAACCGCTGCCCGATGAGTGAAGAAGTTGACGCTCTTCCAGGCTTTATGAATCAGGAGGGGGCGTAGATTGAAAGTGCTGGCCGGTAGGGGGTGTATCTGTTCCAGATGCACCCAGCGTAGCTGAACTGAAGATCGTACGCGTAGCAGTTATCTGCGAAGTAAAAAAAAACGCCGCTTGAACACTTTGCGGTTGTTCCTAACGCCGCCACCGCTGCCCGATGAGTGAAGAAGCTGACGCTCTTCCAGGCTTTATGAATCAGTAGGGGGCGTAGATTGAAAGTGCTGGCCGGTAGGGGGTGTATCTTTTCCAGATGCACCCAGCGTAGCTGAACTGAAGATCGTACGCGTTGCAGTTATCTGCGAAGTAAAAAAAACGCCGCTTGAACACTGCGGTTGTTCCTACCGCCACCACCACTGCCCGATGAGTGAAGAAGTTGACGCTCTTCCAGGCTTTATGAATCAGGAGGGGGAGTAGGTTGAAAGTGCTGGCCGGTAGGGGGTGTATCTTTTCCAGATGCACCCAGCGTAGCTGAACTGAAGATCTTACGCGTAGCAGTTATCTGCGAAGTAAAAAAAATCGCCGCTTGAACACTTCGCGGTTGTTCCTACCGCCGCCACCGCTGCCCGATGAGTGAAGTAGTTGACGCTCTTCCAGGCTTTATGAATCAGGAGGGGGAGTAGGTTGAAAGTGCTGGCCGGTAGGGGGTGTATCTTTTCCAGATGCACCCAGCGTAGCTGAACTGAAGATCTTACGCGTAGCAGTTATCTGCGAAGTAAAAAAAAAACGCCGCTTGAACACTTTGCGGTTGTTCCTACCGCCGCCACCGCTGCCCGATGAGTGAAGAAGTTGACGCTCTTCCAGGCTTTATGAATCAGGAGGGGGCGTAGATTGAAAGTGCTGGCCGGTAGCGGGTGTATCTGTTCCAGATGCACCCAGCGTAGCTGAAGTGAAGATCGTACGCGTAGCAGTTATCTGCGAAGTAAAAAAAACGCCGCTTGAACACTTTCCGGTTGTTCCTAACGCCGCCACCGCTGCCCGATGAGTGAAGAAGCTGACGCTCTTCCAGGCTTTATGAATCAGGAGGGGGCGTAGATTGAAAGTGCTGGCCGGTAGGAAGTGTATCTTTTCCAGATGCACCCAGCGCAGCTGAACTGAAGATCGTACGCGTTGCAGTTATCTGCGAAGTAAAAAAAAAACGCCGCTTGAACACTGCGGTTGTTCCTACCGCCACCACCGCTGCCCGATGAGTGAAGAAGTTGACGCTCTTCCAGGCTTTATGAATCAGGAGGGGGCGTAGATTGAAAGTGGTGGCCGGTAGGGGGTGTATCTTTTCCAGATGCACCCAGCGTAGCTGAACTGAAGATCGTACGCGTAGCAGTTATCTGCGAAGTAAAAAAAAAACGCCGCTTGAACACTTTGCGGTTGTTCCTACCGCCGCCACCGCAGTCCGATGAGTGAAGAAGTTGACGCTCTTCCAGGCTTTATGAATCAGGAGGGGGCGTAGATTGAAAGTGCTGGCCGGTAGGGGGTGTATCTTTTCCAGATGCACCCAGCGTAGCTGAACTGAAGATCGTACGCGTAGCAGTTATCTGCGAAGTAAAAAAAAACGCCGCTTGAACACTTTGCGGTTGTTCCTACCGCCGCCACCGCTGCCCGATGAGTGAAGAAGTTGACGCTCTTCCAGGCTTTATGAATCAGGAGGGGGCGTAGATTGAATGTGCTGGCCGGTAGGGGGTGTATCTTTTCCAGATGCACCCAGCGTAGCTGAACTGAAGATCGTACGCGTAGCAGTTATCTGCGAAGTAAAAAAATGCGCCGCTTGAACACTTCGCGGTTGTTCCTACCGCCGCCACCGCTGCCCGAGGAGTGAAGAAGTTGACGCTCTTCCAGGCTTTATGAATCAGGAGGGGGAGTAGGTTGAAAGTGCTGGCCGGTAGGGGGTGTATCTTTTCCAGATGCACCCAGCGTAGCTGAACTGAAGATTGTACGCGTAGCAGTTATCTGCGAAGTAAAAAAAACGCCGCTTGAACACTTTGCGGTTGTTCCTACCGCCGCCACCGCTGCCCGATGAGTGAAGAAGTTGACGCTCTTCCAGGCTTTATGAATCAGGAGGGGGCGTAGATTGAAAGTGCTGGCCGGTAGGGGGTGTATCTGTTCCAGATGCACCCAGCGTAGCTGAACTGAAGATCGTACGCGTAGCAGTTATCTGCGAAGTAAAAAAAAAACGCCGCTTGAACACTTTGCGGTTGTTCCTAACGCCGCAACCGCTGCCCGATGAGTGAAGAAGCTGACGCTCTTCCAGGTTTTATGAATCAGGAGGGGGCGTAGATTGAAAGTGCTGGCCGGTAGGGGGTGTATCTTTTCCAGATGCACCCAGCGTAGCTGAACTGAAGATCGTACGCGTTGCAGTTATCTGCGAAGTAAAAAAAAACGCCGCTTGAACACTGCGGTTGTTCCTACCGCCACCACCGCTGCCCGATGAGTGAAGAAGTTGACGCTCTTCCAGGCTTTATGAATCAGGAGGGGGAGTAGTTTGAAAGTGCGGGCCGGTAGGGGGTGTATCTTTTCCAGATGCACCCAGCGTAGCTGAACTGAAGATCTTACGCGTAGCAGTTATCTGCGAAGTAAAAAAAATCGCCGCTTGAACACTTCGCGGTTGTTCCTACCGCCGCCACCGCTGCCCGATGAGTGAAGTAGTTGACGCTCTTCCAGGCTTTATGAATCAGGAGGGGGAGTAGGTTGAAAGTGCTGGCCGGTAGGGGGTGTATCTTTTCCAGATGCACCCAGTGTAGCTGAACTGAAGATCGTACGCGTAGCAGTTATCTGCGAAGTAAAAAAAACGCCGCTTGAACACTTTGCGGTTGTTCCTACCGCCGCCACCGCTGCCCGATGAGTGAAGAAGTTGATGCTCTTCCAGGCTTTATGAATCAGGAGGGGGCGTAGATTGAAAGTGCTGGCCGGTAGGGGGTGTATCTTTTCCAGATGCACCCAGCGTAGCTGAACTGAAGATCGTACGCGTAGCAGTTATCTGCGAAGTAAAAAAAAACGCCGCTTGAACACTTTGCGGTTGTTCCTACCGCCGCCACCGCTGCCCGATGAGTGAAGAAGTTGACGCTCTTCCAGGCTTTATGAATCAGGAGGGGGCGTAGATTGAAAGTGCTGGCCGGTAGGGGGTGTATCTTTTCCAGATGCACCCAGCGTAGCTGAACTGAAGATCGTACGCGTAGCAGTTATCTGCGAAGTAAAAAAAACGCCGCTTGAACACTTTGCGGTTGTTCCTACCGCCGCCACCGCTGCCCGATGAGTGAAGAAGTTGACGCTCTTCCAGGCTTTATGAATCAGGAGGGGGCGTAGATTGAAAGTGCTGGCCGGTAGGGGGTGTATCTTTTCCAGATGCACCCAGCGTAGCTGAACTGAAGATCGTACGCGTAGCAGTTATCTGCGAAGTAAAAAAAAAACGCCGCTTGAACACTTTGCGGTTGTTCCTACCGCCGCCACCGCTGCCCGATGAGTGAAGAAGTTGACGCTCTTCCAGGCTTTATGAATCAGGAGGGGGCGTAGATTGAAAGTGCTGGCCGGTAGGGGGTGTATCTTTTCCAGATGCACCCACCGTAGCTGAACTGAATATCGTAAGCGTAGCAGTTATCTGCGAAGTAAAAAAAATCGCCGCTTGAACACTTCGCGGTTGTTCCTACCGCCGCCACCGCTGCCCGATGAGTGAAGAGGTGACGCTCTTCCAGGCTTTATGAATCAGGAGGAGTAGGTTGAAAGTGCTGGCCGGTAGGGGGTGTATCTTTTCCAGATGCACCCAGCGTAGCTGAACTGAAGATCTTACGCGTAGCAGTTATCTGCGAAGTAAAAAAAACGCCGCTTGAACACTTTGCGGTTGTTCCTACCGCCGCCACCGCTGCCCGATGAATGAAGAAGTTGACGCTCTTCCAGGCTTTATGAATCAGGAGGGGGCGTAGATTGAAAGTGCTGGCCGGTAGCGGGTGTATCTGTTCCAGATGCACCCAGCGTAGCTGAACTGAAGATCGTACGCGTAGCAGTTATCTGCGAAGTAAAAAAAACACCGCTTGAACACTTTGCGGTTGTTTCTACCACCGCCACCGCTGCCCGATGAGTGAAGAAGTTGACGCTCTTCCAGGCTTTATGAATCAGGAGGGGGAGTAGGTTGAAAGTGCTGGCCGGTAGGGGGTGTATCTTTTCCAGATGCACCCAGCGTAGCTGAAGTGAAGATCGTACGCGTAGCAGTTATCTGCGAAGTAAAAAAAACGCCGCTTGAACACTTTGCGGTTGTTCCTAACGCCGCCACCGCTGCCCGATGAGTGAAGAAGCTGACGCTCTTCCAGGCTTTATGAATCAGGAGGGGGCGTAGATTGAAAGTGCTGGCCGGTAGGAAGTGTATCTTTTTCAGATGCACCCAGCGCAGCTGAACTGAAGATCGTACGCGTTGCAGTTATCTGCGAAGTAAAAAAAACGCCGCTTGAACACTGCGGTTGTTCCTACCGCCACCACCGCTGCCCGATGAGTGAAGAAGTTGACGCTCTTCCAGGCTTTATGAATCAGGAGGGGGCGTAGATTGAAAGTGGTGGCCGGTAGGGGGTGTATCTTTTCCAGATGCACCCAGCGTAGCTGAACTGAAGATCTTACGCGTAGCAGTTATCTGCGAAGTAAAAAAAACGCCGCTTGAACACTTTGCGGTTGTTCCTACCGCCGCCACCGCTGCCCGATGAGTGAAGAAGTTGACGCTCTTCCAGGCTTTATGAATCAGGAGGGGGCGTAGATTGAAAGTGCTGGCCGGTAGCGGGTGTATCTGTTCCAGATGCACCCAGCGTAGCTGAACTGAAGATCGTACGCGTAGCAGTTATCTGCGAAGTAAAAAAAACACCGCTTAAACACTTTGCGGTTGTTTCTACCACCGCCACCGCTGCCCGATGAGTGAAGAAGTTGACGCTCTTCCAGGCTTTATGAATCAGGAGGGGGAGTAGGTTGAAAGTGCTGGCCGGTAGGGGGTGTATCTTTTCCAGATGCACCCAGCGTAGCTGAAGTGAAGATCGTACGCGTAGCAGTTATCTGCGAAGTAAAAAAAACGCCGCTTGAACACTTTGCGGTTGTTCCTAACGCCGCCACCGCTTCCCGATGAGTGAAGAAGCTGACGCTCTTCCAGGCTTTATGAATCAGGAGGGGGCGTAGATTGAAAGTGCTGGCCGGTAGGAAGTGTATCTTTTCCAGATGCACCCAGCGCAGCTGAACTGAAGATCGTACGCGTTGCAGTTATCTGCGAAGTAAAAAAAAACGCCGCTTGAACAATGCGGTTGTTCCTACCGCCACCACCGCTGCCCGATGAGTGAAGAAGTTGACGCTCTTCCAGGCTTTATGAATCAGGAGGGGGCGTAGATTGAAAGTGGTGGCCGGTAGGGGGTGCATCTTTTCCAGATGCACCCAGCGTAGCTGAACTGAAGATCGTACGCGTAGCAGTTATCTGCGAAGTAAAAAAAAAACGCCGCTTGAACACTTTGCGGTTGTTCCTACCGCCGCCACCGCAGTCCGATGAGTGAAGAAGTTGACGCTCTTCCAGGCTTTATGAATCAGGAGGGGGCGTAGATTGAAAGTGCTGGCCGGTAGGGGGTGTATCTTTTCCAGATGCACCCAGCGTAGCTGAACTGAAGATCGTACGCGTAGCAGTTATCTGCGAAGTAAAAAAAAACGCCGCTTGAACACTTTGCGGTTGTTCCTACCGCCGCCACCGCTGCCCGATGAGTGAAGAAGTTGACGCTCTTCCAGGCTTTATGAATCAGGAGGGGGCGTAGATTGAATGTGCTGGCCGGTAGGGGGTGTATCTTTTCCAGATGCACCCAGCGTAGCTGAACTGAAGATCGTACGCGTAGCAGTTATCTGCGAAGTAAAAAAATGCGCCGCTTGAACACTTCGCGGTTGTTCCTACCGCCGCCACCGCTGCCCGAGGAGTGAAGAAGTTGACGCTCTTCCAGGCTTTATGAATCAGGAGGGGGAGTAGGTTGAAAGTGCTGGCCGGTAGGGGGTGTATCTTTTCCAGATGCACCCAGCGTAGCTGAACTGAAGATCGTACGCGTAGCAGTTATCTGCGAAGTAAAAAAAACGCCGCTTGAACACTTTGCGGTTGTTCCTACCGCCGCCACCGCTGCCCGATGAGTGAAGAAGTTGACGCTCTTCCAGTATTTATGAATCAGGAGGGGGCGTAGATTGAAAGTGCTGGCCGGTAGGGGGTGTATCTGTTCCAGATGCACCCAGCGTAGCTGAACTGAAGATCGTACGCGTAGCAGTTATCTGCGAAGTAAAAAAAAACGCCGCTTGAACACTTTGCGGTTGTTCCTAACGCCGCCACCGCTGCCCGATGAGTGAAGAAGCTGACGCTCTTCCAGGTTTTATGAATCAGGAGGGGGCGTAGATTGAAAGTGCTGGCCGGTAGGGGGTGTATCTTTTCCAGATGCACCCAGCGTAGCTTAACTGAAGATCGTACGCGTTGCAGTTATCTGCGAAGTAAAAAAAATCGCCGCTTGAACACTTCGCGGTTGTTCCTACCGCCACCACCGCTGCCCGATGAGTGAAGAAGTTGACGCTCTTCCAGGCTTTATGAATCAGGAGGGGGAGTAGTTTGAAAGTGCGGGCCGGTAGGGGGTGTATCTTTTCCAGATGCACCCAGCGTAGCTGAACTGAAGATCTTACGCGTAGCAGTTATCTGCGAAGTAAAAAAAATCGCCGCTTGAACACTTCGCGGTTGTTCCTACCGCCGCCACCGCTGCCCGATGAGTGAAGTAGTTGACGCTCTTCCAGGCTTTATGAATCAGGAGGGGGCGTAGATTGAAAGTGCTGGCCGGTAGGGGGTGTATCTTTTCCAGATGCACCCAGCGTAGCTTAACTGAAGATCGTACGCGTTGCAGTTATCTGCGAAGTAAAAAAAATCGCCGCTTGAACACTTTGCGGTTGTTCCTACCGCCACCACCGCTGCCCGATGAGTGAAGAAGTTGACGCTCTTCCAGGCTTTATGAATCAGGAGGGGGAGTAGTTTGAAAGTGCGGGCCGGTAGGGGGTGTATCTTTTCCAGATGCACCCAGCGTAGCTGAACTGAAGATCTTACGCGTAGCAGTTATCTGCGAAGTAAAAAAAATCGCCGCTTGAACACTTCGCGGTTGTTCCTACCGCCGCCACCGCTGCCCGATGAGTGAAGTAGTTGACGCTCTTCCAGGCTTTATGAATCAGGAGGGGGAGTAGGTTGAAAGTGCTGGCCGGTAGGGGGTGTATCTTTTCCAGATGCACCCAGTGTAGCTGAACTGAAGATCGTACGCGTAGCAGTTATCTGCGAAGTAAAAAAAACGCCGCTTGAACACTTTGCGGTTGTTCCTACCGCCGCCACCGCTGCCCGATGAGTGAAGAAGTTGATGCTCTTCCAGGCTTTATGAATCAGGAGGGGGCGTAGATTGAAAGTGCTGGCCGGTAGGGGGTGTATCTTTTCCAGATGCACCCAGCGTAGCTGAACTGAAGATCGTACGCGTAGCAGTTATCTGCGAAGTAAAAAAAACGCCGCTTGAACACTTTGCGGTTGTTCCTACCGCCGCCACCGCTGCCCGATGAGTGAAGAAGTTGACGCTCTTCCAGGCTTTATGAATCAGGAGGGGGCGTAGATTGAAAGTGCTGGCCGGTAGGGGGTGTATCTTTTCCAGATGCACCCAGCGTAGCTGAACTGAAGATCGTACGCGTAGCAGTTATCTGCGAAGTAAAAAAAAACGCCGCTTGAACACTTTGCGGTTGTTCCTACCGCCGCCACCGCTGCCCGATGAGTGAAGAAGTTGACGCTCTTCCAGGCTTTATGAATCAGGAGGGGGCGTAGATTGAAAGTGCTGGCCGGTAGGGGGTGTATCTTTTCCAGATGCACCCAGCGTAGCTGAACTGAAGATCGTACGCGTAGCAGTTATCTGCGAAGTAAAAAAAAACGCCGCTTGAACACTTTGCGGTTGTTCCTACCGCCGCCACCGCTGCCCGATGAGTGAAGAAGTTGACGCTCTTCCAGGCTTTATGAATCAGGAGGGGGCGTAGATTGAAAGTGCTGGCCGGTAGGGGGTGTATCTTTTCCAGATGCACCCAGCGTAGCTGAACTGAAGATCGTACGCGTAGCAGTTATCTGCGAAGTAAAAAAAACGCCGCTTGAACACTTTGCGGTTGTTCCTACCGCCGCCACCGCTGCCCGATGAGTGAAGAAGTTGACGCTCTTCCAGGCTTTATGAATCAGGAGGGGGCGTAGATTGAAAGTGCTGGCCGGTAGGGGGTGTATCTTTTCCAGATGCACCCAGCGTAGCTGAACTGAAGATCGTACGCGTAGCAGTTATCTGCGAAGTAAAAAAAAACGCCGCTTGAACACTTTGCGGTTGTTCCTACCGCCGCCACCGCTGCCCGATGAGTGAAGAAGTTGACGCTCTTCCAGGCTTTATGAATCAGGAGGGGGCGTAGATTGAAAGTGCTGGCCGGTAGGGGGTGTATCTTTTCCAGATGCACCCACCGTAGCTGAACTGAATATCGTAAGCGTAGCAGTTATCTGCGAAGTAAAAAAAATCGCCGCTTGAACACTTCGCGGTTGTTCCTACCGCCGCCACCGCTGCCCGATGAGTGAAGAAGTTGACGCTCTTCCAGGCTTTATGAATCAGGAGGAGTAGGTTGAAAGTGCTGGCCGGTAGGGGGTGTATCTTTTCCAGATGCACCCAGCGTAGCTGAACTGAAGATCTTACGCGTAGCAGTTATCTGCGAAGTAAAAAAAACGCCGCTTGAACACTTTGCGGTTGTTCCTACCGCCGCCACCGCTGCCCGATGAGTGAAGAAGTTGACGCTCTTCCAGGCTTTATGAATCAGGAGGGGGCGTAGATTGAAAGTGCTGGCCGGTAGCGGGTGTATCTGTTCCAGATGCACCCAGCGTAGCTGAACTGAAGATCGTACGCGTAGCAGTTATCTGCGAAGTTAAAAAAACACCGCTTGAACACTTTGCGGTTGTTTCTACCACCGCCACCGCTGCCCGATGAGTGAAGAAGTTGACGCTCTTCCAGGCTTTATGAATCAGGAGGGGGAGTAGGTTGAAAGTGCTGGCCGGTAGGGGGTGTATCTTTTCCAGATGCACCCAGCGTAGCTGAAGTGAAGATCGTACGCGTAGCAGTTATCTGCGAAGTAAAAAAAACGCCGCTTGAACACTTTGCGGTTGTTCCTAACGCCGCCACCGCTGCCCGATGAGTGAAGAAGCTGACGCTCTTCCAGGCTTTATGAATCAGGAGGGGGCGTAGATTGAAAGTGCTGGCCGGTAGGAAGTGTATCTTTTCCAGATGCACCCAGCGCAGCTGAACTGAAGATCGTACGCGTTGCAGTTATCTGCGAAGTAAAAAAAAACGCCGCTTGAACAATGCGGTTGTTCCTACCGCCACCACCGCTGCCCGATGAGTGAAGAAGTTGACGCTCTTCCAGGCTTTATGAATCAGGAGGGGGCGTAGATTGAAAGTGGTGGCCGGTAGGGGGTGCATCTTTTCCAGATGCACCCAGCGTAGCTGAACTGAAGATCGTACGCGTAGCAGTTATCTGCGAAGTAAAAAAAAAACGCCGCTTGAACACTTTGCGGTTGTTCCTACCGCCGCCACCGCAGTCCGATGAGTGAAGAAGTTGACGCTCTTCCAGGCTTTATGAATCAGGAGGGGGCGTAGATTGAAAGTGCTGGCCGGTAGGGGGTGTATCTTTTCCAGATGCACCCAGCGTAGCTGAACTGAAGATCGTACGCGTAGCAGTTATCTGCGAAGTAAAAAAAAACGCCGCTTGAACACTTTGCGGTTGTTCCTACCGCCGCCACCGCTGCCCGATGAGTGAAGAAGTTGACGCTCTTCCAGGCTTTATGAATCAGGAGGGGGCGTAGATTGAATGTGCTGGCCGGTAGGGGGTGTATCTTTTCCAGATGCACCCAGCGTAGCTGAACTGAAGATCGTACGCGTAGCAGTTATCTGCGAAGTAAAAAAATGCGCCGCTTGAACACTTCGCGGTTGTTCCTACCGCCGCCACCGCTGCCCGAGGAGTGAAGAAGTTGACGCTCTTCCAGGCTTTATGAATCAGGAGGGGGAGTAGGTTGAAAGTGCTGGCCGGTAGGGGGTGTATCTTTTCCAGATGCACCCAGCGTAGCTGAACTGAAGATCGTACGCGTAGCAGTTATCTGCGAAGTAAAAAAAACGCCGCTTGAACACTTTGCGGTTGTTCCTACCGCCGCCACCGCTGCCCGATGAGTGAAGAAGTTGACGCTCTTCCAGGCTTTATGAATCAGGAGGGGGCGTAGATTGAAAGTGCTGGCCGGTAGGGGGTGTATCTGTTCCAGATGCACCCAGCGTAGCTGAACTGAAGATCGTACGCGTAGCAGTTATCTGCGAAGTAAAAAAAAACGCCGCTTGAACACTTTGCGGTTGTTCCTAACGCCGCCACCGCTGCCCGATGAGTGAAGAAGCTGACGCTCTTCCAGGTTTTATGAATCAGGAGGGGGCGTAGATTGAAAGTGCTGGCCGGTAGGGGGTGTATCTTTTCCAGATGCACCCAGCGTAGCTGAACTGAAGATCGTCCGCGTTGCTGTTATCTGCGAATGAAAAAAAAACGCCGCTTGAACACTGCGGTTGTTCCTACCGCCACCACCGCTGCCCGATGAGTGAAGAAGTTGACGCTCTTCCAGGCTTTATGAATCAGGAGGGGGCGTAGATTGAAAGTGCTGGCCGGTAGCGGGTGTATCTGTTCCAGATGCACCCAGCGTAGCTGAACTGAAGATCGTACGCGTAGCAGTTATCTGCGAAGTAAAAAAAACACCGCTTGAACACTTTGCGGTTGTTTCTACCACCGCCACCGCTGCCCGATGAGTGAAGAAGTTGACGCTCTTCCAGGCTTTATGAATCAGGAGGGGGAGTAGGTTGAAAGTGCTGGCCGGTAGGGGGTGTATCTTTTCCAGATGCACCCAGCGTAGCTGAAGTGAAGATCGTACGCGTAGCAGTTATCTGCGAAGTAAAAAAAACGCCGCTTGAACACTTTGCGGTTGTTCCTAACGCCGCCACCGCTGCCCGATGAGTGAAGAAGCTGACGCTCTTCCAGGCTTTATGAATCAGGAGGGGGCGTAGATTGAAAGTGCTGGCCGGTAGGAAGTGTATCTTTTCCAGATGCACCCAGCGCAGCTGAACTGAAGATCGTACGCGTTGCAGTTATCTGCGAAGTAAAAAAAACGCCGCTTGAACACTGCGGTTGTTCCTACCGCCACCACCGCTGCCCGATGAGTGAAGAAGTTGACGCTCTTCCAGGCTTTATGAATCAGGAGGGGGCGTAGATTGAAAGTGGTGGCCGGTAGGGGGTGTATCTTTTCCAGATGCACCCAGCGTAGCTGAACTGAAGATCTTACGCGTAGCAGTTATCTGCGAAGTAAAAAAAACGCCGCTTGAACACTTTGCGGTTGTTCCTACCGCCGCCACCGCTGCCCGATGAGTGAAGAAGTTGACGCTCTTCCAGGCTTTATGAATCAGGAGGGGGCGTAGATTGAAAGTGCTGGCCGGTAGCGGGTGTATCTGTTCCAGATGCACCCAGCGTAGCTGAACTGAAGATCGTACGCGTAGCAGTTATCTGCGAAGTAAAAAAAACACCGCTTAAACACTTTGCGGTTGTTTCTACCACCGCCACCGCTGCCCGATGAGTGAAGAAGTTGACGCTCTTCCAGGCTTTATGAATCAGGAGGGGGAGTAGGTTGAAAGTGCTGGCCGGTAGGGGGTGTATCTTTTCCAGATGCACCCAGCGTAGCTGAAGTGAAGATCGTACGCGTAGCAGTTATCTGCGAAGTAAAAAAAACGCCGCTTGAACACTTTGCGGTTGTTCCTAACGCCGCCACCGCTGCCCGATGAGTGAAGAAGCTGACGCTCTTCCAGGCTTTATGAATCAGGAGGGGGCGTAGATTGAAAGTGCTGGCCGGTAGGAAGTGTATCTTTTCCAGATGCACCCAGCGCAGCTGAACTGAAGATCGTACGCGTTGCAGTTATCTGCGAAGTAAAAAAAAACGCCGCTTGAACACTGCGGTTGTTCCTACCGCCACCACCGCTGCCCGATGAGTGAAGAAGTTGACGCTCTTCCAGGCTTTATGAATCAGGAGGGGGCGTAGATTGAAAGTGGTGGCCGGTAGGGGGTGCATCTTTTCCAGATGCACCCAGCGTAGCTGAACTGAAGATCGTACGCGTAGCAGTTATCTGCGAAGTAAAAAAAAAACGCCGCTTGAACACTTTGCGGTTGTTCCTACCGCCGCCACCGCAGTCCGATGAGTGAAGAAGTTGACGCTCTTCCAGGCTTTATGAATCAGGAGGGGGCGTAGATTGAAAGTGCTGGCCGGTAGGGGGTGTATCTTTTCCAGATGCACCCAGCGTAGCTGAACTGAAGATCGTACGCGTAGCAGTTATCTGCGAAGTAAAAAAAAACGCCGCTTGAACACTTTGCGGTTGTTCCTACCGCCGCCACCGCTGCCCGATGAGTGAAGAAGTTGACGCTCTTCCAGGCTTTATGAATCAGGAGGGGGCGTAGATTGAATGTGCTGGCCGGTAGGGGGTGTATCTTTTCCAGATGCACCCAGCGTAGCTGAACTGAAGATCGTACGCGTAGCAGTTATCTGCGAAGTAAAAAAATGCGCCGCTTGAACACTTCGCGGTTGTTCCTACCGCCGCCACCGCTGCCCGAGGAGTGAAGAAGTTGACGCTCTTCCAGGCTTTATGAATCAGGAGGGGGAGTAGGTTGAAAGTGCTGGCCGGTAGGGGGTGTATCTTTTCCAGAGGCACCCAGCGTAGCTGAACTGAAGATCGTACGCGTAGCAGTTATCTGCGAAGTAAAAAAAACGCCGCTTGAACACTTTGCGGTTGTTCCTACCGCCGCCACCGCTGCCCGATGAGTGAAGAAGTTGACGCTCTTCCAGGCTTTATGAATCAGGAGGGGGCGTAGATTGAAAGTGCTGGCCGGTAGGGGGTGTATCTGTTCCAGATGCACCCAGCGTAGCTGAACTGAAGATCGTACGCGTAGCAGTTATCTGCGAAGTAAAAAAAAACGCCGCTTGAACACTTTGCGGTTGTTCCTAACGCCGCCACCGCTGCCCGATGAGTGAAGAAGCTGACGCTCTTCCAGGTTTTATGAATCAGGAGGGGGCGTAGATTGAAAGTGCTGGCCGGTAGGGGGTGTATCTTTTCCAGATGCACCCAGCGTAGCTTAACTGAAGATCGTACGCGTTGCAGTTATCTGCGAAGTAAAAAAAAAAACGCCGCTTGAACACTGCGGTTGTTCCTACCGCCACCACCGCTGCCCGATGAGTGAAGAAGTTGACGCTCTTCCAGGCTTTATGAATCAGGAGGGGGAGTAGTTTGAAAGTGCGGGCCGGTAGGGGGTGTATCTTTTCCAGATGCACCCAGCGTAGCTGAACTGAAGATCTTACGCGTAGCAGTTATCTGCGAAGTAAAAAAAATCGCCGCTTGAACACTTCGCGGTTGTTCCTACCGCCGCCACCGCTGCCCGATGAGTGAAGTAGTTGACGCTCTTCCAGGCTTTATGAATCAGGAGGGGGAGTAGGTTGAAAGTGCTGGCCGGTAGGGGGTGTATCTTTTCCAGATGCACCCAGTGTAGCTGAACTGAAGATCGTACGCGTAGCAGTTATCTGCGAAGTAAAAAAAACGCCGCTTGAACACTTTGCGGTTGTTCCTACCGCCGCCACCGCTGCCCGATGAGTGAAGAAGTTGATGCTCTTCCAGGCTTTATGAATCAGGAGGGGGCGTAGATTGAAAGTGCTGGCCGGTAGGGGGTGTATCTTTTCCAGATGCACCCAGCGTAGCTGAACTGAAGATCGTACGCGTAGCAGTTATCTGCGAAGTAAAAAAAACGCCGCTTGAACACTTTGCGGTTGTTCCTACCGCCGCCACCGCTGCCCGATGAGTGAAGAAGTTGACGCTCTTCCAGGCTTTATGAATCAGGAGGGGGCGTAGATTGAAAGTGCTGGCCGGTAGGGGGTGTATCTTTTCCAGATGCACCCAGCGTAGCTGAACTGAAGATCGTACGCGTAGCAGTTATCTGCGAAGTAAAAAAAAACGCCGCTTGAACACTTTGCGGTTGTTCCTACCGCCGCCACCGCTGCCCGATGAGTGAAGAAGTTGACGCTCTTCCAGGCTTTATGAATCAGGAGGGGGCGTAGATTGAAAGTGCTGGCCGGTAGGGGGTGTATCTTTTCCAGATGCACCCAGCGTAGCTGAACTGAAGATCGTACGCGTAGCAGTTATCTGCGAAGTAAAAAAAAACGCCGCTTGAACACTTTGCGGTTGTTCCTACCGCCGCCACCGCTGCCCGATGAGTGAAGAAGTTGACGCTCTTCCAGGCTTTATGAATCAGGAGGGGGCGTAGATTGAAAGTGCTGGCCGGTAGGGGGTGTATCTTTTCCAGATGCACCCAGCGTAGCTGAACTGAAGATCGTACGCGTAGCAGTTATCTGCGAAGTAAAAAAAAACGCCGCTTGAACACTTTGCGGTTGTTCCTACCGCCGCCACCGCTGCCCGATGAGTGAAGAAGTTGACGCTCTTCCAGGCTTTATGAATCAGGAGGGGGCGTAGATTGAAAGTGCTGGCCGGTAGGGGGTGTATCTTTTCCAGATGCACCCAGCGTAGCTGAACTGAAGATCGTACGCGTAGCAGTTATCTGCGAAGTAAAAAAAAACGCCGCTTGAACACTTTGCGGTTGTTCCTACCGCCGCCACCGCTGCCCGATGAGTGAAGAAGTTGACGCTCTTCCAGGCTTTATGAATCAGGAGGGGGCGTAGATTGAAAGTGCTGGCCGGTAGGGGGTGTATCTTTTCCAGATGCACCCACCGTAGCTGAACTGAATATCGTAAGCGTAGCAGTTATCTGCGAAGTAAAAAAAATCGCCGCTTGAACACTTCGCGGTTGTTCCTACCGCCGCCACCGCTGCCCGATGAGTGAAGAAGTTGACGCTCTTCCAGGCTTTATGAATCAGGAGGAGTAGGTTGAAAGTGCTGGCCGGTAGGGGGTGTATCTTTTCCAGATGCACCCAGCGTAGCTGAACTGAAGATCTTACGCGTAGCAGTTATCTGCGAAGTAAAAAAAACGCCGCTTGAACACTTTGCGGTTGTTCCTACCGCCGCCACCGCTGCCCGATGAGTGAAGAAGTTGACGCTCTTCCAGGCTTTATGAATCAGGAGGGGGCGTAGATTGAAAGTGCTGGCCGGTAGCGGGTGTATCTGTTCCAGATGCACCCAGCGTAGCTGAACTGAAGATCGTACGCGTAGCAGTTATCTGCGAAGTAAAAAAAACACCGCTTGAACACTTTGCGGTTGTTTCTACCACCGCCACCGCTGCCCGATGAGTGAAGAAGTTGACGCTCTTCCAGGCTTTATGAATCAGGAGGGGGAGTAGGTTGAAAGTGCTGGCCGGTAGGGGGTGTATCTTTTCCAGATGCACCCAGCGTAGCTGAAGTGAAGATCGTACGCGTAGCAGTTATCTGCGAAGTAAAAAAAAACGCCGCTTGAACACTTTGCGGTTGTTCCTAACGCCGCCACCGCTGCCCGATGAGTGAAGAAGCTGACGCTCTTCCAGGCTTTATGAATCAGGAGGGGGCGTAGATTGAAAGAGCTAACCGGTAGGAAGTGTATCTTTTCCAGATGCACCCAGCGCAGCTGAACTGAAGATCGTACGCGTTGCAGTTATCTGCGAAGTAAAAAAAAACGCCGCTTGAACACTGCGGTTGTTCCTACCGCCACCACCGCTGCCCGATGAGTGAAGAAGTTGACGCTCTTCCAGGCTTTATGAATCAGGAGGGGGCGTAGATTGAAAGTGGTGGCCGGTAGGGGGTGTATCTTTTCCAGATGCACCCAGCGTAGCTGAACTGAAGATCGTACGCGTAGCAGTTATCTGCGAAGTAAAAAAAAAAACGCCGCTTGAACACTTTGCGGTTGTTCCTACCGCCGCCACCGCAGTCCGATGAGTGAAGAAGTTGACGCTCTTCCAGGCTTTATGAATCAGGAGGGGGCGTAGATTGAAAGTGCTGGCCGGTAGGGGGTGTATCTTTTCCAGATGCACCCAGCGTAGCTGAACTGAAGATCGTACGCGTAGCAGTTATCTGCGAAGTAAAAAAAAACGCCGCTTGAACACTTTGCGGTTGTTCCTACCGCCGCCACCGCTGCCCGATGAGTGAAGAAGTTGACGCTCTTCCAGGCTTTATGAATCAGGAGGGGGCGTAGATTGAATGTGCTGGCCGGTAGGGGGTGTATCTTTTCCAGATGCACCCAGCGTAGCTGAACTGAAGATCGTACGCGTAGCAGTTATCTGCGAAGTAAAAAAATGCGCCGCTTGAACACTTCGCGGTTGTTCCTACCGCCGCCACCGCTGCCCGAGGAGTGAAGAAGTTGACGCTCTTCCAGGCTTTATGAATCAGGAGGGGGAGTAGGTTGAAAGTGCTGGCCGGTAGGGGGTGTATCTTTTCCAGATGCACCCAGCGTAGCTGAACTGAAGATCGTACGCGTAGCAGTTATCTGCGAAGTAAAAAAAACGCCGCTTGAACACTTTGCGGTTGTTCCTACCGCCGCCACCGCTGCCCGATGAGTGAAGAAGTTGACGCTCTTCCAGGCTTTATGAATCAGGAGGGGGCGTAGATTGAAAGTGCTGGCCGGTAGGGGGTGTATCTGTTCCAGATGCACCCAGCGTAGCTGAACTGAAGATCGTACGCGTAGCAGTTATCTGCGAAGTAAAAAAAAAACGCCGCTTGAACACTTTGCGGTTGTTCCTAACGCCGCCACCGCTGCCCGATGAGTGAAGAAGCTGACGCTCTTCCAGGTTTTATGAATCAGGAGGGGGCGTAGATTGAAAGTGCTGGCCGGTAGGGGGTGTATCTTTTCCAGATGCACCCAGCGTAGCTGAACTGAAGATCGTCCGCGTTGCTGTTATCTGCGAATGAAAAAAAAACGCCGCTTGAACACTGCGGTTGTTCCTACCGCCACCACCGCTGCCCGATGAGTGAAGAAGTTGACGCTCTTCCAGGCTTTATGAATCAGGAGGGGGAGTAGTTTGAAAGTGCGGGCCGGTAGGGGGTGTATCTTTTCCAGATGCACCCAGCGTAGCTGAACTGAAGATCTTACGCGTAGCAGTTATCTGCGAAGTAAAAAAAATCGCCGCTTGAACACTTCGCGGTTGTTCCTACCGCCGCCACCGCTGCCCGATGAGTGAAGTAGTTGACGCTCTTTCAGGCTTTATGAATCAGGAGGGGGAGTAGGTTGAAAGTGCTGGCCGGTAGGGGGTGTATCTTTTCCAGATGCACCCAGTGTAGCTGAACTGAAGATCGTACGCGTAGCAGTTATCTGCGAAGTAAAAAAAACGCCGCTTGAACACTTTGCGGTTGTTCCTACAGCCGCCACCGCTGCCCGATGAGTGAAGAAGTTGATGCTCTTCCAGGCTTTATGAATCAGGAGGGGGCGGAGATTGAAAGTGCTGGCCGGTAGGGGGTGTATCTTTTCCAGATGCGCCCAGCGTAGCTGAACTGAAGATCGTACGCGTAGCAGTTATCTGCGAAGTAAAAAAAAACGCCGCTTGAACACTTTGCGGTTGTTCCTACCGCCGCCACCGCTGCCCGATGAGTGAAGAAGTTGACGCTCTTCCAGGCTTTATGAATCAGGAGGGGGCGTAGATTGAAAGTGCTGGCCGGTAGGGGGTGTATCTTTTCCAGATGCACCCAGCGTAGCTGAACTGAAGATCGTACGCGTAGCAGTTATCTGCGAAGTAAAAAAAAAGTCCGCTTGAACACTTTGCGGTTGTTCCTACCGCCGCCACCGCTGCCCGATGAGTGAAGAAGTTGACGCTCTTCCAGGCTTTATGAATCAGGAGGGGGCGTAGATTGAAAGTGCTGGCCGGTAGGGGGTGTATCTTTTCCAGATGCACCCAGCGTAGCTGAACTGAAGATCGTACGCGTAGCAGTTATCTGCGAAGTAAAAAAAAACGCCGCTTGAACACTTTGCGGTTGTTCCTACCGCCGCCACCGCTGCCCGATGAGTGAAGAAGTTGACGCTCTTCCAGGCTTTATGAATCAGGAGGGGGCGTAGATTGAAAGTGCTGGCCGGTAGGGGGTGTATATTTTCCAGATGCACCCAGCGTAGCTGAACTGAAGATCGTACGCGTAGCAGTTATCTGCGAAGTAAAAAAAAACGCCGCTTGAACACTTTGCGGTTGTTCCTACCGCCGCCACCGCTGCCCGATGAGTGAAGAAGTTGACGCTCTTCCAGGCTTTATGAATCAGGAGGGGGCGTAGATTGAAAGTGCTGGCCGGTAGGGGGTGTATCTTCTCCAGATGCACCCAGCGTAGCTGAACTGAAGATCGTACGCGTAGCAGTTATCTGCGAAGTAAAAAAAAAAACGCCGCTTGAACACTTTGCGGTTGTTCCTACCGCCGCCACCGCTGCCCGATGAGTGAAGAAGTTGACGCTCTTCCAGGCTTTATGAATCAGGAGGGGGCGTAGATTGAAAGTGCTGGCCGGTAGGGGGTGTATCTTTTCCAGATGCACCCAGCGTAGCTGAACTGAAGATTGTACGCGTAGCAGTTATCTGCGAAGTAAAAAAAAACGCCGCTTGAACACTTTGCGGTTGTTCCTACCGCCGCCACCGCTGCCCGATGAGTGAAGAAGTTGACGCTCTTCCAGGCTTTATGAATCAGGAGGGGGCGTAGATTGAAAGTGCTGGCCGGTAGGGGGTGTATCTTTTCCAGATGCACCCACCGTAGCTGAACTGAATATCGTAAGCGTAGCAGTTATCTGCGAAGTAAAAAAAAATCGCCGCTTGAACACTTCGCGGTTGTTCCTACCGCCGCCACCGCTGCCCGATGAGTGAAGAAGTTGACGCTCTTCCAGGCTTTATGAATCAGGAGGAGTAGGTTGAAAGTGCTGGCCGGTAGGGGGTGTATCTTTTCCAGATGCACCCAGCGTAGCTGAACTGAAGATCTTACGCGTAGCAGTTATCTGCGAAGTAAAAAAAACGCCGCTTGAACACTTTGCGGTTGTTCCTACCGCCGCCACCGCTGCCCGATGAGTGAAGAAGTTGACGCTCTTCCAGGCTTTATCAATCAGGAGGGGGCGTAGATTGAAAGTGCTGGCCGGTAGCGGGTGTATCTGTTCCAGATGCACCCAGCGTAGCTGAACTGAAGATCGTACGCGTAGCAGTTATCTGCGAAGTAAAAAAAACACCGCTTGAACACTTTGCGGTTGTTTCTACCACCGCCACCGCTGCGCGATGAGTGAAGAAGTTGACGCTCTTTCAGGCTTTATGAATCAGGAGGGGGAGTAGGTTGAAAGTGCTGGCCGGTAGGGGGTGTATCTTTTCCAGATGCACCCAGCGTAGCTGAAGTGAAGATCGTACGCGTAGCAGTTATCTGCGAAGCAAAAAAAACGCCGCTTGAACACTTTGCGGTTGTTCCTAACGCCGCCACCGCTGCCCGATGAGTGAAGAAGCTGACGCTCTTCCAGGCTTTATGAATCAGGAGGGGGCGTAGATTGAAAGTGCTGGCCGGTAGGAAGTGTATCTTTTCTAGATGCACCCAGCGCAGCTGAACTGAAGATCGTACGCGTTGCAGTTATCTGCGAAGTAAAAAAAAACGCCGCTTGAACACTGCGGTTGTTCCTACCGCCACCACCGCTGCCCGATGAGTGAAGAAGTTCACGCTCTTCCAGGCTTTATGAATCAGGAGGCGGCGTAGATTGAAAGTGGTGGCCGGTAGGGGGTGTATCTTTTCCAGATGCACCCAGCGTAGCTGAACTGAAGATCGTACGCGTAGCAGTTATCTGCGAAGTAAAAAAAAAACGCCGCTTGAACACTTTGCGGTTGTTCCTACCGCCGCCACCGCAGTCCGATGAGTGAAGAAGTTGACGCTCTTCCAGGCTTTATGAATCAGGAGGGGGCGTAGATTGAAAGTGCTGGCCGGTAGGGGGTGTATCTTTTCCAGATGCACCCAGCGTAGCTGAACTGAAGATCGTACGCGTAGCAGTTATCTGCGAAGTAAAAAAAAACGCCGCTTGAACACTTTGCGGTTGTTCCTACCGCCGCCACCGCTGCCCGATGAGTGAAGAAGTTGACGCTCTTCCAGGCTTTATGAATCAGGAGGGGGCGTAGATTGAATGTGCTGGCCGGTAGGGGGTGTATCTTTTCCAGATGCACCCAGCGTAGCTGAACTGAAGATCGTACGCGTAGCAGTTATCTGCGAAGTAAAAAAATGCGCCGCTTGAACACTTCGCGGTTGTTCCTACCGCCGCCACCGCTGCCCGAGGAGTGAAGAAGTTGACGCTCTTCCAGGCTTTATGAATCAGGAGGGGGCGTAGATTGAAAGTGGTGGCCGGTAGGGGGTGTATCTTTTCCAGATGCACCCAGCGTAGCTGAACTGAAGATCGTACGCGTAGCAGTTATCTGCGAAGTAAAAAAAAAACGCCGCTTGAACACTTTGCGGTTGTTCCTACCGCCGCCACCGCAGTCCGATGAGTGAAGAAGTTGACGCTCTTCCAGGCTTTATGAATCAGGAGGCGGCGTAGATTGAAAGTGCTGGCCGGTAGGGGGTGTATCTTTTCCAGATGCACCCAGCGTAGCTGAACTGAAGATCGTACGCGTAGCAGTTATCTGCGAAGTAAAAAAAAACGCCGCTTGAACACTTTGCGGTTGTTCCTACCGCCGCCACCGCTGCCCGATGAGTGAAGAAGTTGACGCTCTTCCAGGCTTTATGAATCAGGAGGGGGCGTAGATTGAATGTGCTGGCCGGTAGGGGGTGTATCTTTTCCAGATGCACCCAGCGTAGCTGAACTGAAGATCGTACGCGTAGCAGTTATCTGCGAAGTAAAAAAATGCGCCGCTTGAACACTTCGCGGTTGTTCCTACCGCCGCCACCGCTGCCCGAGGAGTGAAGAAGTTGACGCTCTTCCAGGCTTTATGAATCAGGAGGGGGAGTAGGTTGAAAGTGCTGGCCGGTAGGGGGTGTATCTTTTCCAGATGCACCCAGCGTAGCTGAACTGAAGATCGTACGCGTAGCAGTTATCTGCGAAGTAAAAAAAACGCCGCTTGAACACTTTGCGGTTGTTCCTACCGCCGCCACCGCTGCCCGATGAGTGAAGAAGTTGACGCTCTTCCAGGCTTTATGAATCAGGAGGGGGCGTAGATTGAAAGTGCTGGCCGGTAGGGGGTGTATCTGTTCCAGATGCACCCAGCGTAGCTGAACTGAAGATCGTACGCGTAGCAGTTATCTGCGAAGTAAAAAAAAACGCCGCTTGAACACTTTGCGGTTGTTCCTAACGCCGCCACCGCTGCCCGATGAGTGAAGAAGCTGACGCTCTTCCAGGTTTTATGAATCAGGAGGGGGCGTAGATTGAAAGTGCTGGCCGGTAGGGGGTGTATCTTTTCCAGATGCACCCAGCGTAGCTGAACTGAAGATCGTACGCGTTGCAGTTATCTGCGAAGTAAAAAAAACGCCGCTTGAACACTGCGCTTGTTCCTACCGCCACCACCGCTGCCCGATGAGTGAAGAAGTTGACGCTCTTCCAGGCTTTATGAATCAGGAGGGGGAGTAGGTTGAAAGTGCGGGCCGGTAGGGGGTGTATCTTTTCCAGATGCACCCAGCGTAGCTGAACTGAAGATCTTACGCGTAGCAGTTATCTGCGAAGTAAAAAAAATCGCCGCTTGAACACTTCGCGGTTGTTCCTACCGCCGCCACCGCTGCCCGATGAGTGAAGTAGTTGACGCTCTTCCAGGCTTTATGAATCAGGAGGGGGAGTTGGTTGAAAGTGCTGGCCGGTAGGGGGTGTATCTTTTCCAGATGCACCCAGTGTAGCTGAACTGGAGATCGTACGCGTAGCAGTTATCTGCGAAGTAAAAAAAACGCCGCTTGAACACTTTGCGGTTGTTCCTACCGCCGCCACCGCTGCCCGATGAGTGAAGAAGTTGATGCTCTTCCAGGCTTTATGAATCAGGAGGGGGCGTAGATTGAAAGTGCTGGCCGGTAGGGGGTGTATCTTTTCCAGATGCACCCAGCGTAGCTGAACTGAAGATCGTACGCGTAGCAGTTATCTGCGAAGTAAAAAAAAACGCCGCTTGAACACTTTGCGGTTGTTCCTACCGCCGCCACCGCTGCCCGATGAGTGAAGAAGTTGACGCTCTTCCAGGCTTTATGAATCAGGAGGGGGCGTAGATTGAAAGTGCTGGCCGGTAGGGGGTGTATCTTTTCCAGATGCACCCAGCGTAGCTGAACTGAAGATCGTACGCGTAGCAGTTATCTGCGAAGTAAAAAAAAAACGCCGCTTGAACACTTTGCGGTTGTTCCTACCGCCGCCACCGCTGCCCGATGAGTGAAGAAGTTGACGCTCTTCCAGGCTTTATGAATCAGGAGGGGGCGTAGATTGAAAGTGCTGGTCGGTAGGGGGTGTATCTTTTCCAGATGCACCCAGCGTAGCTGAACTGAAGATCGTACGCGTAGCAGTTATCTGCGAAGTAAAAAAAAACGCCGCTTGAACACTTTGCGGTTGTTCCTACCGCCGCCACCGCTGCCCGATGAGTGAAGAAGTTGACGCTCTTCCAGGCTTTATGAATCAGGAGGGGGCGTAGATTGAAAGTGCTGGCCGGTAGGGGGTGTATCTTTTTCAGATGCACCCAGCGTAGCTGAACTGAAGATCGTACGCGTAGCAGTTATCTGCGAAGTAAAAAAAAACGCCGCTTGAACACTTTGCGGTTGTTCCTACCGCCGCCACCGCTGCCCGATGAGTGAAGAAGTTGACGCTCTTCCAGGCTTTATGAATCAGGAGGGGGCGTAGATTGAAAGTGCTGGCCGGTAGGGGGTGTATCTTTTTCAGATGCACCCAGCGTAGCTGAACTGAAGATCGTACGCGTAGCAGTTATCTGCGAAGTAAAAAAAAACGCCGCTTGAACACTTTGCGGTTGTTCCTACCGCCGCCACCGCTGCCCGATGAGTGAAGAAGTTGACGCTCTTCCAGGCTTTATGAATCAGGAGGGGGCGTAGATTGAAAGTGCTGGCCGGTAGGGGGTGTATCTTTTCCAGATGCACCCAGCGTAGCTGAACTGAAGATCGTACGCGTAGCAGTTATCTGCGAAGTAAAAAAAACGCCGCTTGAACACTTTGCGGTTGTTCCTACCGCCGCCACCGCTGCCCGATGAGTGAAGAAGTTGACGCTCTTCCAGGCTTTATGAATCAGGAGGGGGCGTAGATTGAAAGTGCTGGCCGGTAGCGGGTGTATCTTTTCCAGATGCACCCAGCGTAGCTGAACTGAAGATTGTAAGCGTAGCAGTTATCTGCGAAGTAAAAAAAAACGCCGCTTGAACACTTTGCGGTTGTTCCTACCGCCGCCACCGCTGCCCGATGAGTGAAGAAGTTGACGCTCTTCCAGGCTTTATGAATCAGGAGGGGGCGTAGATTGAAAGTGCTGGCCGGTAGGGGGTGTATCTTTTCCAGATGCACCCACCGTAGCTGAACTGAATATCGTAAGCGTAGCAGTTATCTGCGAAGTAAAAAAAATCGCCGCTTGAACACTTCGCGGTTGTTCCTACCGCCGCCACCGCTGCCCGATGAGGGAAGAAGTTGACGCTCTTCCAGGCTTTATGAATCAGGAGGAGTAGGTTGAAAGTGCTGGCCGGTAGGGGGTGTATCTTTTCCAGATGCACCCAGCGTAGCTGAACTGAAGATCTTACGCGTAGCAGTTATCTGCGAAGTAAAAAAAACGCCGCTTGAACACTTTGCGGTTGTTCCTACCGCCGCCACCGCAGCCCGATGAGTGAAGAAGTTGACGCTCTTCCAGGCTTTATGAATCAGGAGGGGGCGTAGATTGAAAGTGCTGGCCGGTAGGGGGTGTATCTGTTCCAGATGCACCCAGCGTAGCTGAACTGAAGATCGTACGCGTAGCAGTTATCTGCGAAGTAAAAAAAAAACGCCGCTTGAACACTTTGCGGTTGTTCCTAACGCCGCCACCGCTGACCGATGAGTGAAGAAGCTGACGCACTTCCAGGCTTTATGAATCAGGAGGGGGCGTAGATTGAAAGTGCTGGCCGGTAGGGGGTGTATCTTTTCCAGATGCACCCAGCGTAGCTGAACTGAAGATCGTACGCGTAGCAGTTATCTGCGAAGTAAAAAAAAACGCCGCTTGAACACTTTGCGGTTGTTCCTACCGCCGCCACCGCTGCCCGATGAGTGAAGAAGTTGACGCTCTTCCAGGCTTTATGAATCAGGAGGGGGCGTAGATTGAAAGTGCTGGCCGGTAGGGGGTGTATCTTTTCCAGATGCACCCAGCGTAGCTGAACTGAAGATCGTACGCGTAGCAGTTATCTGCGAAGTAAAAAAAATCGCCGCTTGAACACTTCGCGGTTGTTCCTACCGCCGCCACCGCTGCCCGATGAGTGAAGATGTTGACGCTCTTCCAGGCTTTATGAATCAGGAGGAGTAGGTTGAAAGTGCTGGCCGGTAGGGGGTGTATCTTTTCCAGATGCACCCAGCGTAGCTGAACTGAAGATCTTACGCGTAGCAGTTATCTGCGAAGTAAAAAAAACGCCGCTTGAACACTTTGCGGTTGTTCCTACCGCCGCCACCGCTGCCCGATGAGTGAAGAAGTTGACGCTCTTCCAGGCTTTATGAATCAGGAGGGGGCGTAGATTGAAAGTGCTGGCCGGTAGGGGGTGTAACTGTTCCAGATGCACCCAGCGTAGCTGAACTGAAGATCGTACGCGTAGCAGTTATCTGCGAAGTAAAAAAAAAACGCCGCTTGAACACTTTGCGGTTGTTCCTAACGCCGCCACCGCTGCCCGATGAGTGAAGAAGCTGACGCTCTTCCAGGCTTTATGAATCAGGAGGGGGCGTAGATTGAAAGTGCTGGCCGGTAGGGGGTGTATCTTTTCCAGATGCACCCAGCGTAGCTGAACTGAAGATCGTACGCGTTGCAGTTATCTGCGAAGTAAAAAAAAACGCCGCTTGAACACTGCGGTTGTTCCTACCGCCACCACCACTGCCCGATGAGTGAAGAAGTTGACGCTCTTCCAGGCTTTATGAATCAGGAGGGGGAGTAGGTTGAAAGTGCTGGCCGGTAGGGGGTGTATCTTTTCCAGATGCACCCAGCGTAGCTGAACTGAAGATCTTACGCGTAGCAGTTATCTGCGAAGTAAAAAAAATCGCCGCTTGAACACTTCGCGGTTGTTCCTACCGCCGCCACCGCTGCCCGATGAGTGAAGTAGTTGACGCTCTTCCAGGCTTTATGAATCAGGAGGGGGAGTAGGTTGAAAGTGCTGGCCGGTAGGGGGTCTATCTTTTCCAGATGCACCCAGCGTAGCTGAACTGAAGGTCTTACGCGTAGCAGTTATCTGCGAAGTAAAAAAAACGCCGCTTGAACACTTTGCGGTTGTTCCTACCGCCGCCACCGCTGCCCGATGAGTGAAGAAGTTGACGCTCTTCCAGGCTTTATGAATCAGGAGGGGGCGTAGATTGAAAGTGCTGGCCGGTAGCGGGTGTATCTGTTCCAGATGCACCCAGCGTAGCTGAACTGAAGATCGTACGCGTAGCAGTTATCTGCGAAGTAAGAAAATGCGCCGCTTGAACACTTCGCGGTTGTTCCTACCGCCGCCACCGCTGCCCGAGGAGTGAAGAAGTTGACGCTCTTCCAGGCTTTATGAATCAGGAGGGGGAGTAGGTTGAAAGTGCTGGCCGGTAGGGGGTGTATCTTTTCCAGATGCACCCAGCGTAGCTGAACTGAAGATCGTACGCGTAGCAGTTATCTGCGAAGTAAAAAAAACGCCGCTTGAACACTTTGCGGTTGTTCCTACCGCCGCCACCGCTGCCCGATGAGTGAAGAAGTTGACGCTCTTCCAGGCTTTATGAATCAGGAGGGGGCGTAGATTGAATGTGCTGGCCGGTAGGGGGTGTATCTGTTCCAGATGCACCCAGCGTAGCTGAACTGAAGATCGTACGCGTAGCAGTTATCTGCGAAGTAAAAAAAAACGCCGCTTGAACACTTTGCGGTTGTTCCTAACGCCGCCACCGCTGCCCGATGAGTGAAGAAGCTGACGCTCTTCCAGGTTTTATGAATCAGGAGGGGGCGTAGATTGAAAGTGCTGGCCGGTAGGGGGTGTATCTTTTCCAGATGCACCCAGCGTAGCTGAACTGAAGATCGTACGCGTTGCAGTTATCTGCGATGTAAAAAAAAACGCCGCTTGAACACTGCGGTTGTTCCTACCGCCACCACCGCTGCCCGATGAGTGAAGAAGTTGACGCTCTTCCAGGCTTTATGAATCAGGAGGGGGAGTAGGTTGAAAGTGCTGGCCGGTAGGGGGTGTATCTTTTCCAGATGCACCCAGCGTAGCTGAACTGAAGATCTTACGCGTAGCAGTTATCTGCGAAGTAAAAAAAATCGCCGCTTGAACACTTCGCGGTTGTTCCTACCGCCGCCACCGCTGCCCGATGAGTGAAGTAGTTGACGCTCTTCCAGGCTTTATGAATCAGGAGGGGGAGTAGGTTGAAAGTGCTGGCCGGTAGGGGGTGTATCTTTTCCAGATGCACCCAGTGTAGCTGAACTGAAGATCGTACGCGTAGCAGTTATCTGCGAAGTAAAAAAAACGCCGCTTGAACACTTTGCGGTTGTTCCTACCGCCGCCACCGCTGCCCGATGAGTGAAGAAGTTGATGCTCTTCCAGGCTTTATGAATCAGGAGGGGGCGTAGATTGAAAGTGCTGGCCGGTAGGGGGTGTATCTTTTCCAGATGCACCCAGCGTAGCTGAACTGCAGATCGTACGCGTAGCAGTTATCTGCGAAGTAAAAAAAAACGCCGCTTGAACACTGCGGTTGTTCCTACCGCCGCCACCGCTGCCCGATGAGTGAAGAAGTTGACGCTCTTCCAGGCTTTATGAATCAGGAGGGGGCGTAGATTGAAAGTGCTGGCCGGTAGGGGGTGTATCTTTTCCAGATGCACCCAGCGTAGCTGAACTGAAGATCGTACGCGTAGCAGTTATCTGCGAAGTAAAAAAAAACGCCGCTTGAACACTTTGCGGTTGTTCCTACCGCCGCCACCGCAGTCCGATGAGTGAAGAAGTTGACGCTCTTCCAGGCTTTATGAATCAGGAGGGGGCGTAGATTGAAAGTGCTGGCCGGTAGGGGGTGTATCTTTTCCAGATGCACCCAGCGTAGCTGAACTGAAGATCGTACGCGTAGCAGTTATCTGCGAAGTAAAAAAAACGCCGCTTGAACACTTTGCGGTTGTTCCTACCGCCGCCACCGCTGCCCGATGAGTGAAGAAGTTGACGCTCTACCAGGCTTTATGAATCAGGAGGGGGCGTAGATTGAATGTGCTGGCCGGTAGGGGGTGTATCTTTTCCAGATGCACCGAGCGTAGCTGAACTGAAGATCGTACGCGTAGCAGTTATCTGCGAAGTAAAAAAATGCGCCGCTTGAACACTTCGCGGTTGTTCCTACCGCCGCCACCGCTGCCCGATGAGTGAAGTAGTTGACGCTCTTCCAGGCTTTATGAATCAGGAGGGGGAGTAGGTTGAAAGTGCTGGCCGGTAGGGGGTGTATCTTTTCCAGATGCACCCAGTGTAGCTGAACTGAAGATCGTACGCGTAGCAGTTATCTGCGAAGTAAAAAAAACGCCGCTTGAACACTTTGCGGTTGTTCCTACCGCCGCCACCGCTGCCCGATGAGTGAAGTAGTTGACGCTCTTCCAGGCTTTATGAATCAGGAGGGGGAGTAGGTTGAAAGTGCTGGCCGGTAGGGGGTGTATCTTTTCCAGATGCACCCAGTGTAGCTGAACTGAAGATCGTACGCGTAGCAGTTATCTGCGAAGTAAAAAAAAACGCCGCTTGAACACTTTGCGGTTGTTCCTACCGCCGCCACCGCTGCCCGATGAGTGAAGAAGTTGATGCTCTTCCAGGCTTTATGAATCAGGAGGGGGCGTAGATTGAAAGTGCTGGCCGGTAGGGGGTGTATCTTTTCCAGATGCACCCAGCGTAGCTGAACTGAAGATCGTACGCGTAGCAGTTATCTGCGAAGTAAAAAAAAACGCCGCTTGAACACTGCGGTTGTTCCTACCGCCGCCACCGCTGCCCGATGAGTGAAGAAGTTGACGCTCTTCCAGGCTTTATGAATCAGGAGGGGGCGTAGATTGAAAGTGCTGGCCGGTAGGGGGTGTATCTTTTCCAGATGCACCCAGCGTAGCTGAACTGAAGATCGTACGCGTAGCAGTTATCTGCGAAGTAAAAAAAAACGCCGCTTGAACACTTTGCGGTTGTTCCTACCGCCGCCACCGCAGTCCGATGAGTGAAGAAGTTGACGCTCTTCCAGGCTTTATGAATCAGGAGGGGGCGTAGATTGAAAGTGCTGGCCGGTAGGGGGTGTATCTTTTCCAGATGCACCCAGCGTAGCTGAACTGAAGATCGTACGCGTAGCAGTTATCTGCGAAGTAAAAAAAAACGCCGCTTGAACACTTTGCGGTTGTTCCTACCGCCGCCACCGCTGCCCGATGAGTGAAGAAGTTGACGCTCTTCCAGGCTTTATGAATCAGGAGGGGGCGTAGATTGAATGTGCTGGCCGGTAGGGGGTGTATCTTTTCCAGATGCACCCAGCGTAGCTGAACTGAAGATCGTACGCGTAGCAGTTATCTGCGAAGTAAAAAAATGCGCCGCTTGAACACTTCGCGGTTGTTCCTACCGCCGCCACCGCTGCCCGATGAGTGAAGAAGTTGACGCTCTTCCAGGCTTTATGAATCAGGAGGAGTAGGTTGAAAGTGCTGGCCGGTAGGGGGTGTATCTTTTCCAGATGCACCCAGCGTAGCTGAACTCAAGATCTTACGCGTAGCAGTTATCTGCGAAGTAAAAAAAACGCCGCTTGAACACTTTGCGGTTGTTCCTACCGCCGCCACCGCTGCCCGATGAGTGAAGAAGTTGACGCTCTTCCAGGCTTTATGAATCAGGAGGGGGCGTAGATTGAAAGTGCTGGCCGGTAGGGGGTGTATCTGTTCCAGATGCACCCAGCGTAGCTGAACTGAAGATCGTACGCGTAGCAGTTATCTGCGAAGTAAAAAAAAACGCCGCTTGAACACTTTGCGGTTGTTCCTAACGCCGCCACCGCTGCCCGATGAGTGAAGAAGCTGACGCTCTTCCAGGCTTTATGAATCAGGAGGGGGCGTAGATTGAAAGTGCTGGCCGGTAGGGGGTGTATCTTTTCCAGATGCACCCAGCGTAGCTGAACTGAAGATCGTACGCGTTGCAGTTATCTGCGAAGTAAAAAAAACGCCGCTTGAACACTGCGGTTGTTCCTACCGCCACCACCACTGCCCGATGAGTGAAGAAGTTGACGCTCTTCCAGGCTTTATGAATCAGGAGGGGGAGTAGGTTGAAAGTACTGGCCGGTAGGGGGTGTATCTTTTCCAGATGCACCCAGCGTAGCTGAACTGAAGATCTTACGCGTAGCAGTTATCTGCGAAGTAAAAAAAATCGCCGCTTGAACACTTCGCGGTTGTTCCTACCGCCGCCACCGCTGCCCGATGAGTGAAGTAGTTGACGCTCTTCCAGGCTTTATGAATCAGGAGGGGGAGTAGGTTGAAAGTGCTGACCGGTAGGGGGTGTATCTTTTCCAGATGCACCAAGCGTAGCTGAACTGAAGATCTTACGCGTAGCAGTTATCTGCGAAGTAAAAAAAACGCCGCTTGAACACTTTGCGGTTGTTCCTACCGCCGCCACATCTGCCCGATGAGTGAAGTTGACGCTCTTCCAGGCTTTATGAATCAGGAGGGGGCGTAGATTGAAAGTGCTGGCCGGTAGCGGGTGTATCTGTTCCAGATGCACCCAGCGTAGCTGAACTGAAGATCGTACGCGTAGCAGTTATCTGCGAAGTAAAAAAAACACCGCTTGAACACTTTGCGGTTGTTTCTACCACCGCCACCGCTGCCCGATGAGTGAAGAAGTTGACGCTCTTCCAGGCTTTATGAATCAGGAGGGGGAGTAGGTTGAAAGTGCTGGCCGGTAGGGGGTGTATCTTTTCCAAATGCACCCAGCGTAGCTGAAGTGAAGATCGTACGCGTAGCAGTTATCTGCGAAGTAAAAAAAAAACGCCGCTTGAACACTTTGCGGTTGTTCCTAACGCCGCCACCGCTGCCCGATGAGTGAAGAAGCTGACGCTCTTCCAGGCTTTATGAATCAGGAGGGGGCGTAGATTGAAAGTGCTGGCCGGTAGGGGGTGTATCTTTTCCAGATGCACCCAGCGCAGCTGAACTGAAGATCGTACGCGTTGCAGTTATCTGCGAAGTAAAAAAAAACGCCGCTTGAACACTGCGGTTGTTCCTACCGCCACCACCGCTGCCCGATGAGTGAAGAAGTTGACGCTCTTCCAGGCTTTATGAATCAGGAGGGGGCGTAGATTGAAAGTGGTGGCCGGTAGGGGGTGTATCTTTTCCAGATGCACCCAGCGTAGCTGAACTGAAGATCGTACGCGTAGCAGTTATCTGCGAAGTAAAAAAAAACGCCGCTTGAACACTTTGCGGTTGTTCCTACCGCCGCCACCGCAGTCCGATGAGTGAAGAAGTTGACGCTCTTCCAGGCTTTATGAATCAGGAGGGGGCGTAGATTGAAAGTGCTGGCCGGTAGGGGGTGTATCTTTTCCAGATGCACCCAGCGTAGCTGAACTGAAGATCGTACGCGTAGCAGTTATCTGCGAAGTAAAAAAAAACGCCGCTTGAACACTTTGCGGTTGTTCCTACCGCCGCCACCGCTGCCCGATGAGTGAAGAAGTTGACGCTCTTCCAGGCTTTATGAATCAGGAGGGGGCGTAGATTGAATGTGCTGGCCGGTAGGGGGTGTATCTTTTCCAGATGCACCCAGCGTAGCTGAACTGAAGATCGTACGCGTAGCAGTTATCTGCGAAGTAAAAAAATGCGCCGCTTGAACACTTCGCGGTTGTTCCTACCGCCACCACCGCTGCCCGAGGAGTGAAGAAGTTGACGCTCTTCCAGGCTTTATGAATCAGGAGGGGGAGTAGGTTGAAAGTGCTGGCCGGTAGGGGGTGTATCTTTTCCAGATGCACCCAGCGTAGCTGAACTGAAGATCGTACGCGTAGCAGTTATCTGCGAAGTAAAAAAAACGCCGCTTGAACACTTTGCGGTTGTTCCTACCGCCGCCACCGCAGTCCGATGAGTGAAGAAGTTGACGCTCTTCCAGGCTTTATGAATCAGGAGGGGGCGTAGATTGAAAGTGCTGGCCGGTAGGGGGTGTATCTTTTCCAGATGCACCCAGCGTAGCTGAACTGAAGATCGTACGCGTAGCAGTTATCTGCGAAGTAAAAAAAAACGCCGCTTGAACACTTTGCGGTTGTTCCTACCGCCGCCACCGCTGCCCGATGAGTGAAGAAGTTGACGCTCTTCCAGGCTTTATGAATCAGGAGGGGGCGTAGATTGAATGTGCTGGCCGGAAGGGGGTGTATCTTTTCCAGATGCACCCAGCGTAGCTGAACTGAAGATTGTACGCGTAGCAGTTATCTGCGAAGTAAGAAAATGCGCCGCTTGAACACTTCGCGGTTGTTCCTACCGCCGCCACCGCTGCCCGAGGAGTGGAGAAGTTGACGCTCTTCCAGGCTTTATGAATCAGGAGGGGGAGTAGGTTGAAAGTGCTGGCCGGTAGGGGGTGTATCTTTTCCAGATGCACCCAGCGTAGCTGAACTGAAGATCGTACGCGTAGCAGTTATCTGCGAAGTAAAAAAAACGCCGCTTGAACACTTTGCGGTTGTTCCTACCGCCGCCACCGCTGCCCGATGAGTGAAGAAGTTGACGCTCTTCCAGGCTTTATGAATCAGGAGGGGGCGTAGATTGAATGTGCTGGCCGGTAGGGGGTGTATCTGTTCCAGATGCACCCAGCGTAGCTGAACTGAAGATCGTACGCATAGCAGTTATCTGCGAAGTAAAAAAAAACGCCGCTTGAACACTTTGCGGTTGTTCCTAACGCCGCCACCGCTGCCCGATGAGTGAAGAAGCTGACGCTCTTCCAGGTTTTATGAATCAGGAGGGGGCGTAGATTGAAAGTGCTGGCCGGTAGGGGGTGTATCTTTTCCAGATGCACCCAGCGTAGCTGAACTGAAGATCGTACGCGTTGCAGTTATCTGCGATGTAAAAAAAAAACGCCGCTTGAACACTGCGGTTGTTCCTACCGCCACCACCGCTGTCCGATGAGTGAAGAAGTTGACGCTCTTCCAGGCTTTATGAATCAGGAGGGGGAGTAGGTTGAAAGTGCTGGCCGGTAGGGGGTGTATCTTTTCCAGATGCACCCAGCGTAGCTGAACTGAAGATCTTACGCGTAGCAGTTATCTGCGAAGTAAAAAAAATCGCCGCTTGAACACTTCGCGGTTGTTCCTACCGCCGCCACCGCTGCCCGATGAGTGAAGTAGTTGACGCTCTTCCAGGCTTTATGAATCAGGAGGGGGAGTAGGTTGAAAGTGCTTGCCGGTAGGGGGTGTATCTTTTCCAGATGCACCCAGTGTAGCTGAACTGAAGATCGTACGCGTAGCAGTTATCTGCGAAGTAAAAAAAACGCCGCTTGAACACTTTGCGGTTGTTCCTACCGCCGCCACCGCTGCCCGATGAGTGAAGAAGTTGATGCTCTTCCAGGCTTTATGAATCAGGAGGGGGCGTAGATTGAAAGTGCTGGCCGGTAGGGGGTGTATCTTTTCCAGATGCACCCAGCGTAGCTGAACTGAAGATCGTACGCGTAGCAGTTATCTGCGAAGTAAAAAAAACGCCGCTTGAACACTGCGGTTGTTCCTACCGCCGCCACCGCTGCCCGATGAGTGAAGAAGTTGACGCTCTTCCAGGCTTTATGAATCAGGAGGGGGCGTAGATTGAAAGTGCTGGCCGGTAGGGGGTGTATCTTTTCCAGATGCACCCAGCGTAGCTGAACTGAAGATCGTACGCGTAGCAGTTATCTGCGAAGTAAAAAAAAACGCCGCTTGAACACTTTGCGGTTGTTCCTACCGCCGCCACCGCAGTCCGATGAGTGAAGAAGTTGACGCTCTTCCAGGCTTTATGAATCAGGAGGGGGCGTAGATTGAAAGTGCTGGCCGGTAGGGGGTGTATCTTTTCCAGATGCACCCAGCGTAGCTGAACTGAAGATCGTACGCGTAGCAGTTATCTGCGAAGTAAAAAAAACGCCGCTTGAACACTTTGCGGTTGTTCCTACCGCCGCCACCGCTGCCCGATGAGTGAAGAAGTTGACGCTCTTCCAGGCTTTATGAATCAGGAGGGGGCGTAGATTGAATGTGCTGGCCGGTAGGGGGTGTATCTTTTCCAGATGCACCCAGCGTAGCTGAACTGAAGATCGTACGCGTAGCAGTTATCTGCGAAGTAAAAAAATGCGCCGCTTGAACACTTCGCGGTTGTTCCTACCGCCGCCACCGCTGCCCGATGAGTGAAGAAGTTGACGCTCTTCCAGGCTTTATGAATCAGGAGGAGTAGGTTGAAAGTGCTGGCCGGTAGGGGGTGTATCTTTTCCAGATGCACCCAGCGTAGCTGAACTGAAGATCTTACGCGTAGCAGTTATCTGCGAAGTAAAAAAAACGCCGCTTGAACACTTTGCGGTTGTTCCTACCGCCGCCACCGCTGCCCGATGAGTGAAGAAGTTGACGCTCTTCCAGGCTTTATGAATCAGGAGGGGGCGTAGATTGAAAGTGCTGGCCGGTAGGGGGTGTATCTGTTCCAGATGCACCCAGCGTAGCTGAACTGAAGATCGTACGCGTAGCAGTTATCTGCGAAGTAAAAACAAACGCCGCTTGAACACTTTGTGGTTGTTCCTAACGCCGCCACCGCTGCCCGATGAGTGAAGAAGCTGACGCTCTTCCAGGCTTTATGAATCAGGAGGGGGCGTAGATTGAAAGTGCTGGCCGGTAGGGGGTGTATCTTTTCCAGATGCACCCAGCGTAGCTGAACTGAAGATCGTACGCGTAGCAGTTATCTGCGAAGTAAAAAAAACGCCGCTTGAACACTGCGGTTGTTCCTACCGCCGCCACCGCTGCCCGATGAGTGAAGAAGTTGACGCTCTTCCAGGCTTTATGAATCAGGAGGGGGCGTAGATTGAAAGTGCTGGCCGGTAGGGGGTGTATCTTTTCCAGATGCACCCAGCGTAGCTGAACTGAAGATCGTACGCGTAGCAGTTATCTGCGAAGTAAAAAAAAACGCCGCTTGAACACTTTGCGGTTGTTCCTACCGCCGCCACCGCAGTCCGATGAGTGAAGAAGTTGACGCTCTTCCAGGCTTTATGAATCAGGAGGGGGCGTAGATTGAAAGTGCTGGCCGGTAGGGGGTGTATCTTTTCCAGATGCACCCAGCGTAGCTGAACTGAAGATCGTACGCGTAGCAGTTATCTGCGAAGTAAAAAAAAACGCCGCTTGAACACTTTGCGGTTGTTCCTACCGCCGCCACCGCTGCCCGATGAGTGAAGAAGTTGACGCTCTTCCAGGCTTTATGAATCAGGAGGGGGCGTAGATTGAATGTGCTGGCCGGTAGGGGGTGTATCTTTTCCAGATGCACCCAGCGTAGCTGAACTGAAGATCGTACGCGTAGCAGTTATCTGCGAAGTAAAAAAATGCGCCGCTTGAACACTTCGCGGTTGTTCCTACCGCCGCCACCGCTGCCCGATGAGTGAAGAAGTTGACGCTCTTCCAGGCTTTATGAATCAGGAGGAGTAGGTTGAAAGTGCTGGCCGGTAGGGGGTGTATCTTTTCCAGATGCACCCAGCGTAGCTGAACTGAAGATCTTACGCGTAGCAGTTATCTGCGAAGTAAAAAAAACGCCGCTTGAACACTTTGCGGTTGTTCCTACCGCCGCCACCGCTGCCCGATGAGTGAAGAAGTTGACGCTCTTCCAGGCTTTATGAATCAGGAGGGGGCGTAGATTGAAAGTGCTGGCCGGTAGGGGGTGTATCTGTTCCAGATGCACCCAGCGTAGCTGAACTGAAAATCGTACGCGTAGCAGTTATCTGCGAAGTAAAAAAAAACGCCGCTTGAACACTTTGTGGTTGTTCCTAACGCCGCCACCGCTGCCCGATGAGTGAAGAAGCTGACGCTCTTCCAGGCTTTATGAATCAGGAGGGGGCGTAGATTGAAAGTGCTGGCCGGTAGGGGGTGTATCTTTTCCAGATGCACCCAGCGTAGCTGAACTGAAGATCGTACGCGTTGCAGTTATCTGCGAAGTAAAAAAAACGCCGCTTGAACACTTTGCGGTTGTTCCTACCGCCGCCACCGCTGCCCGATGAGTGAAGAAGTTGATGCTCTTCCAGGCTTTATGAATCAGGAGGGGGCGTAGATTGAAAGTGCTGGCCGGTAGGGGGTGTATCTTTTCCAGATGCACCCAGCGTAGCTGAACTGAAGATCGTACGCGTAGCAGTTATCTGCGAAGTAAAAAAAACGCCGCTTGAACACTGCGGTTGTTCCTACCGCCGCCACCGCTGCCCGATGAGTGAAGAAGTTGACGCTCTTCCAGGCTTTATGAATCAGGAGGGGGCGTAGATTGAAAGTGCTGGCCGGTAGGGGGTGTATCTTTTCCAGATGCACCCAGCGTAGCTGAACTGAAGATCGTACGCGTAGCAGTTATCTGCGAAGTAAAAAAAACGCCGCTTGAACACTTTGCGGTTGTTCCTACCGCCGCCACATCTGCCCGATGAGTGAAGAAGTTGACGCTCTTCCAGGCTTTATGAATCAGGAGGGGGCGTAGATTGAAAGTGCTGGCCGGTAGCGGGTGTATCTGTTCCAGATGCACCCAGCGTAGCTGAACTGAAGATCGTACGCGTAGCAGTTATCTGCGAAGTAAAAAAAACACCGCTTGAACACTTTGCGGTTGTTTCTACCACCGCCACCGCTGCCCGATGAGTGAAGAAGTTGACGCTCTTCCAGGCTTTATGAATCAGGAGGGGGAGTAGGTTGAAAGTGCTGGCCGGTAGGGGGTGTATCTTTTCCAAATGCACCCAGCGTAGCTGAAGTGAAGATTGTACGCGTAGCAGTTATCTGCGAAGTAAAAAAAAACGCCGCTTGAACACTTTGCGGTTGTTCCTAACGCCGCCACCGCTGCCCGATGAGTGAAGAAGCTGACGCTCTTCCAGGCTTTATGAATCAGGAGGGGGCGTAGATTGAAAGTGCTGGCCGGTAGGGGGTGTATCTTTTCCAGATGCACCCAGCGCAGCTGAACTGAAGATCGTACGCGTTGCAGTTATCTGCGAAGTAAAAAAAAACGCCGCTTGAACACTGCGGTTGTTCCTACCGCCACCAGCGCTGCCCGATGAGTGAAGAAGTTGACGCTCTTCCAGGCTTTATGAATCAGGAGGGGGCGTAGATTGAAAGTGGTGGCCGGTAGGGGGTGTATCTTTTCCAGATGCACCCAGCGTAGCTGAACTGAAGATCGTACGCGTAGCAGTTATCTGCGAAGTAAAAAAAAAACGCCGCTTGAACACTTTGCGGTTGTTCCTACCGCCGCCACCGCAGTCCGATGAGTGAAGAAGTTGACGCTCTTCCAGGCTTTATGAATCAGGAGGGGGCGTAGATTGAAAGTGCTGGCCGGTAGGGGGTGTATCTTTTCCAGATGCACCCAGCGTAGCTGAACTGAAGATCGTACGCGTAGCAGTTATCTGCGAAGTAAAAAAAAACGCCGCTTGAACACTTTGCGGTTGTTCCTACCGCCGCCACCGCTGCCCGATGAGTGAAGAAGTTGACGCTCTTCCAGGCTTTATGAATCAGGAGGGGGCGTAGATTGAATGTGCTGGCCGGTAGGGGGTGTATCTTTTCCAGATGCACCCAGCGTAGCTGAACTGAAGATCGTACGCGTAGCAGTTATCTGCGAAGTAAAAAAATGCGCCGCTTGAACACTTCGCGGTTGTTCCTACCGCCGCCACCGCTGCCCGAGGAGTGAAGAAGTTGACGCTCTTCCAGGCTTTATGAATCAGGAGGGGGAGTAGGTTGAAAGTGCTATCCGGTAGGGGGTGTATCTTTTCCAGATGCACCCAGCGTAGCTGAACTGAAGATCGTACGCGTAGCAGTTATCTGCGAAGTAAAAAAAAACGCCGCTTGAACACTTTGCGGTTGTTCCTACCGCCGCCACCGCTGCCCGATGAGTGAAGAAGTTGACGCTCTTCCAGGCTTTATGAATCAGGAGGGGGCGTAGATTGAAAGTGCTGGCCGGTAGGGGGTGTATCTGTTCCAGATGCACCCAGCGTAGCTGAACTGAAGATCGTACGCGTAGCAGTTATCTGCGAAGTAAAAAAAAACGCCGCTTGAACACTTTGCGGTTGTTCCTAACGCCGCCACCGCTGCCCGATGAGTGAAGAAGCTGACGCTCTTCCAGGTTTTATGAATCAGGAGGGGGCGTAGATTGAAAGTGCTGGCCGGTAGGGGGTGTATCTTTTCCAGATGCACCGAGCGTAGCTGAACTGAAGATCGTACGCGTTGCAGTTATCTGCGAAGTAAAAAAAAAAACGCCGCTTGAACACTGCGGTTGTTCCTACCGCCACCACCGCTGCCCGATGAGTGAAGAAGTTGACGCTCTTCCAGGCTTTATGAATCAGGAGGGGGAGTAGGTTGAAAGTGCTGGCCGGTAGGGGGTGTATCTTTTCCAGATGCACCCAGCGTAGCTGAACTGAAGATCTTACGCGTAGCAGTTATCTGCGAAGTAAAAAAAATCGCCGCTTGAACACTTTGCGGTTGTTCCTACCGCCGCCACCGCTGCCCGATGAGTGAAGTAGTTGACGCTCTTCCAGGCTTTATGAATCAGGAGGGGGAGTAGGTTGAAAGTGCTGGCCGGTAGGGGGTGTATCTTTTCCAGATGCACCCAGTGTAGCTGAACTGAAGATCGTACGCGTAGCAGTTATCTGCGAAGTAAAAAAAACGCCGCTTGAACACTTTGCGGTTGTTCCTACCGCCGCCACCGCTCCCCGATGAGTGAAGAAGTTGACGCTCTTCCAGGCTTTATGAATCAGGAGGGGGCGTAGATTGAAAGTGCTGGCCGGTAGGGGGTGTATCTTTTCCAGATGCACCCAGCGTAGCTGAACTGAAGATCGTACGCGTAGCAGTTATCTGCGAAGTAAAAAAAAACGCCGCTTGAACACTTTGCGGTTGTTCCTACCGCCGCCACCGCAGTCCGATGAGTGAAGAAGTTGACGCTCTTCCAGGCTTTATGAATCAGGAGGGGGCGTAGATTGAAAGTGCTGGCCGGTAGGGGGTGTATCTTTTCCAGATGCACCCAGCGTAGCTGAACTGAAGATCGTACGCGTAGCAGTTATCTGCGAAGTAAAAAAAAACGCCACTTGAACACTTTGCGGTTGTTCCTACCGCCGCCACCGCTGCCCGATGAGTGAAGAAGTTGACGCTCTTCCAGGCTTTATGAATCAGGAGGGGGCGTAGATTGAATGTGCTGGCGGTAGGGGGTGTATCTTTTCCAGATGCACCCAGCGTAGCTGAACTGAAGATCGTACGCGTAGCAGTTATCTGCGAAGTAAAAAAATGCGCCGCTTGAACACTTCGCGGTTGTTCCTACCGCCGCCACCGCTGCCCGAGGAGTGAAGAAGTTGACGCTCTTCCAGGCTTTATGAATCAGGAGGGGGAGTAGGTTGAAAGTGCTGGCCGGTAGGGGGTGTATCTTTTCCAGATGCACCCAGCGTAGCTGAACTGAAGATCGTACGCGTAGCAGTTATCTGCGAAGTAAAAAAAACGCCGCTTGAACACTTTGCGGTTGTTCCTACCGCCGCCACCGCTGCCCGATGAGTGAAGAAGTTGACGCTCTTCCAGGCTTTATGAATCAGGAGGGGGCGTAGATTGAAAGTGCTGGCCGGTAGGGGGTGTATCTGTTCCAGATGCACCCAGCGTAGCTGAACTGAAGATCGTACGCGTAGCAGTTATCTGCGAAGTAAAAAAAAACGCCGCTTGAACACTTTGCGGTTGTTCCTAACGCCGCCACCGCTGCCCGATGAGTGAAGAAGCTGACGCTCTTCCAGGTTTTATGAATCAGGAGGGGGCGTAGATTGAAAGTGCTGGCCGGTAGGGGGTGTATCATTTCCAGATGCACCCAGCGTAGCTGAACTGAAGATCATACGCGTTGCAGTTATCGGCGAAGTAAAAAAAAAAACGCCGCTTGAACACTGCGCTTGTTCCTACCGCCACCACCGCTGCCCGATGAGTGAAGAAGTTGACACTCTTCCAGGCTTTATGAATGAGGAGGGGGAGTAGGTTGAAAGTGCTGGCCGGTAGGGGGTGTATCTTTTCCAGATGCACCCAGCGTAGCTGAACTGAAGATCTTACGCGTAGCAGTTATCTGCGAAGTAAAAAAAAATCGCCGCTTGAACACTTCGCGGTTGTTCCTACCGCCGCCACCGCTGCCCGATGAGTGAAGTAGTTGACGCTCTTCCAGGCTTTATGAATCAGGAGGGGGAGTAGGTTGAAAGTGCTGGCCGGTAGGGGGTGTATCTTTTCCAGATGCACCCAGTGTAGCTGAACTGAAGATCGTACGCGTAGAAGTTATCTGCGAAGTAAAAAAAACGCCGCTTGAACACTTTGCGGTTGTTCCTACCGCCGCCACCGCTGCCCGATGAGTGAAGAAGTTGATGCTCTTCCAGGCTTTATGAATCAGGAGGGGGCGTAGATTGAAAGTGCTGGCCGGTAGGGGGTGTATCTTTTCCAGATGCACCCAGCGTAGCTGAACTGAAGATCGTACGCGTAGCAGTTATCTGCGAAGTAAAAAAAAACGCCGCTTGAACACTGCGGTTGTTCCTACCGCCGCCACCGCTGCCCGATGAGTGAAGAAGTTGACGCTCTTCCAGGCTTTATGAATCAGGAGGGGGCGTAGATTGAAAGTGCTGGCCGGTAGGGGGTGTATCTTTTCCAGATGCACCCAGCGTAGCTGAACTGAAGATCGTACGAGTAGCAGTTATCTGCGAAGTAAAAAAAAACGCCGCTTGAACACTTTGCGGTTGTTCCTACCGCCGCCACCGCTGCCCGATGAGTGAAGAAGTTGACGCTCTTCCAGGCTTTATGAATCAGGAGGGGGCGTAGATTGAAAGTGCTGGCCGGTAGGGGGTGTATCTTTTCCAGATGCACCCAGCGTAGCTGAACTGAAGATCGTACGCGTAGCAGTTATCTGCGAAGTAAAAAAAAACGCCGCTTGAACACTTTGCGGTTGTTCCTACCGCCGCCACCGCTGCCCGATGAGTGAAGAAGTTGACGCTCTTCCAGGCTTTATGAATCAGGAGGGGGCGTAGATTGAAAGTGCTGGCCGGTAGGGGGTGTATCTTTTCCAGATGCACCCAGCGTAGCTGAACTGAAGATCGTACGCGTAGCAGTTATCTGCGAAGTAAAAAAAAACGCCGCTTGAACACTTTGCGGTTGTTCCTACCGCCGCCACCGCTGCCCGATGAGTGAAGAAGTTGACGCTCTTCCAGGCTTTATGAATCAGGAGGGGGCGTAGATTGAAAGTGCTGGCCGGTAGGGGGTGTATCTTTTCCAGATGCACCCAGCGTAGCTGAACTGAAGATTGTACGCGTAGCAGTTATCTGCGAAGTAAAAAAAAACGCCGCTTGAACACTTTGCGGTTGTTCCTACCGCCGCCACCGCTGCCCGATGAGTGAAGAAGTTGACGCTCTTCCAGGCTTTATGAATCAGGAGGGGGCGTAGATTGAAAGTGCTGGCCGGTAGGGGGTGTATCTTTTCCAGATGCACCCACCGTAGCTGAACTGTATATCGTAAGCGTAGCAGTTATCTGCGAAGTAAAAAAAATCGCCGCTTGAACACTTCGCGGTTGTTCCTACCGCCGCCACCGCTGCCCGATGAGTGAAGAAGTTGACGCTCTTCCAGGCTTTATGAATCAGGAGGAGTAGGTTGAAAGTGCTGGCCGGTAGGGGGTGTATCTTTTCCAGATGCACCCAGCGTAGCTGAACTGAAGATCTTACGCGTAGCAGTTATCTGCAAAGTAAAAAAAACGCCGCTTGAACACTTTGCGGTTGTTCCTACCGCCGCCACCGCTGCCCGATGAGTGAAGAAGTTGACGCTCTTCCAGGCTTTATGAATCAGGAGGGGGCGTAGATTGAAAGTGCTGGCCGGTAGCGGGTGTATCTGTTCCAGATGCACCCAGCGTAGCTGAACTGAAGATCGTACGCGTAGCAGTTATCTGCGAAGTAAAAAAAACACCGCTTGAACACTTTGCGGTTGTTTCTACCACCGCCACCGCTGCCCGATGAGTGAAGAAGTTGACGCTCTTCCAGGCTTTATGAATCAGGAGGGGGAGTAGGTGGAAAGTGCTGGCCGGTAGGGGGTGTGTCTTTTCCAGATGCACCCAGCGTAGCTGAAGTGAAGATCGTACGCGTAGCAGTTATCTGCGAAGTAAAAAAAACGCCGCTTGAACACTTTGCGGTTGTTCCTAACGCCGCCACCGCTGCCCGATGAGTGAAGAAGCTGACGCTCTTCCAGGCTTTATGAATCAGGAGGGGGCGTAGATTGAAAGTGCTGGCCGGTAGGGGGTGTATCTTTTCCAGATGCACCCAGCGCAGCTGAACTGAAGATCGTACGCGTTGCAGTTATCTGCGAAGTAAAAAAATGCGCCGCTTGAACACTTCGCGGTTGTTCCTACCGCCGCCACCGCTGCCCGAGGAGTGAAGAAGTTGACGCTCTTCCAGGCTTTATGAATCAGGAGGGGGAGTAGGTTGAAAGTGCTGGCCGGTAGGGGGTGTATCTTTTCCAGATGCACCCAGCGTAGCTGAACTGAAGATCGTACGCGTAGCAGTTATCTGCGAAGTAAAAAAAACGCCGCTTGAACACTTTGCGGTTGTTCCTACCGCCGCCACCGCTGCCCGATGAGTGAAGAAGTTGACGCTCTTCCAGGCTTTATGAATCAGGAGGGGGCGTAGATTGAAAGTGCTGGCCGGTAGGGGGTGTATCTGTTCCAGATGCACCCAGCGTAGCTGAACTGAAGATCGTACGCGTAGCAGTTATCTGCGAAGTAAAAAAAACGCCGCTTGAACACTTTGCGGTTGTTCCTACCGCCGCCACCGCTGCCCGAGGAGTGAAGAAGTTGACGCTCTTCCAGGCTTTATGAATCAGGAGGGGGCGTAGATTGAAAGTGCTGGCCGGTAGCGGGTGTATCTGTTCCAGATGCACCCAGCGTAGCTGAACTGAAGATCGTACGCGTAGCAGTTATCTGCGAAGTAAAAAAAAACACCGCTTGAACACTTTGCGGTTGTTTCTACCACCGCCACCGCTGCCCGATGAGTAAAGAAGTTGACGCTCTTCCAGGCTTTATGAATCAGGAGGGGGAGTAGGTTGAAAGTGCTGGCCGGTAGGGGGTGTATCTTTTCCAGATGCACCCAGCGTAGCTGAACTGAAGATCGTACGCGTAGCAGTTATCTGCGAAGAAAAAAAACGCCGCTTGAACACTTTGCGGTTGTTCCTAACGCCGCCACCGCTGCCCGATGAGTGAAGAAGCTGACGCTCTTCCAGGCTTTATGAATCAGGAGGGGGCGTAGATTGAAAGTGCTGGCCGGTAGGGGGTGTATCTTTTCCAGATGCACCCAGCGTAGCTGAACTGAAGATCGTACGCGTAGCAGTTATCTGCGAAGTAAAAAAAAACGCCGCTTGAACACTTTGCGGTTGTTCCTACCGCCGCCCCCGCTGCCCGATGAGTGAAGAAGTTGACGCTCTTCCAGGCTTTATGAATCAGGAGGGGGCGTAGATTGAAAGTGCTGGCCGGTAGGGGGTGTATCTTTTCCAGATGCACCCAGCGTAGCTGAACTGAAGATTGTACGCGTAGCAGTTATCTGCGAAGTAAAAAAAAACGCCGCTTGAACACTTTGCGGTTGTTCCTACCGCCGCCACCGCTGCCCGATGAGTGAAGAAGTTGACGCTCTTCCAGGCTTTATGAATCAGGAGGGGGCGTAGATTGAAAGTGCTGGCCGGTAGGGGGTGTATCTTTTCCAGATGCACCCACCGTAGCTGAACTGAATATCGTAAGCGTAGCAGTTATCTGCGAAGTAAAAAAAATCGCCGCTTGAACACTTCGCGGTTGTTCCTACCGCCGCCACCGCTGCCCGATGAGTGAAGAAGTTGACGCTCTTCCAGGCTTTATGAGTCAGGAGGAGTAGGTTGAAAGTGCTGGCCGGTAGGGGGTGTATCTTTTCCAGATGCACCCAGCGTAGCTGAACTGAAGATCTTACGCGTAGCAGTTATCTGCGAAGTAAAAAAAACGCCGCTTGAACACTTTGCGGTTGTTCCTACCGCCGCCACCGCTGCCCGATGAGTGAAGAAGTTGACGCTCTTCCAGGCTTTATGAATCAGGAGGGGGCGTAGATTGAAAGTGCTGGCCGGTAGCGGGTGTATCTGTTCCAGATGCACCCAGCGTAGCTGAACTGAAGATCGTACGCGTAGCAGTTATCTGCGAAGTAAAAAAAACACCGCTTGAACACTTTGCGGTTGTTTCTACCACCGCCACCGCTGCCCGATGAGTGAAGAAGTTGACGCTCTTCCAGGCTTTATGAATCAGGAGGGGGAGTAGGTGGAAAGTGCTGGCCGGTAGGGGGTGTATCTTTTCCAGATGCACCCAGCGTAGCTGAAGTGAAGATCGTACGCGTAGCAGTTATCTGCGAAGTAAAAAAAACGCCGCTTGAACACTTTGCGGTTGTTCCTAACGCCGCCACCGCTGCCCGATGAGTGAAGAAGCTGACGCTCTTCCAGGCTGTATGAATCAGGAGGGGGCGTAGATTGAAAGTGCTGGCCGGTAGGGGGTGTATCTTTTCCAGATGCACCCAGCGCAGCTGAACTGAAGATCGTACGCGTTGCAGTTATCTGCGAAGTAAAAAAATGCGCCGCTTGAACACTTCGCGGTTGTTCCTACCGCCGCCACCGCTGCCCGAGGAGTGAAGAAGTTGACGCTCTTCCAGGCTTTATGAATCAGGAGGGGGAGTAGGTTGAAAGTGCTGGCCGGTAGGGGGTGTATCTTTTCCAGATGCACCCAGCGTAGCTGAACTGAAGATCGTACGCGTAGCAGTTATCTGCGAAGTAAAAAAAACGCCGCTTGAACACTTTGCGGTTGTTCCTACCGCCGCCACCGCTGCCCGATGAGTGAAGAAGTTGACGCTCTTCCAGGCTTTATGAATCAGGAGGGGGCGTAGATTGAAAGTGCTGGCCGGTAGGGGGTGTATCTGTTCCAGATGCACCCAGCGTAGCTGAACTGAAGATCGTACGCGTAGCAGTTATCTGCGAAGTAAAAAAAAACGCCGCTTGAACACTTTGCGGTTGTTCCTAACGCCGCCACCGCTGCCCGATGAGTGAAGAAGCTGACGCTCTTCCAGGTTTTATGAATCAGGAGGGGGCGTAGATTGAAAGAGCTGGCCGGTAGGGGGTGTATCTTTTCCAGATGCACCCAGCGTAGCTGAACTGAAGATCGTACGCGTAGCAGTTATCTGCGAAGTAAAAAAAACACCGCTTGAACACTTTGCGGTTGTTTCTACCACCGCCACCGCTGCCCGATGAGTGAAGAAGTTGACGCTCTTCCAGGCTTTATGAATCAGGAGGGGAAGTAAGTTGAAAGTGCTGGCCGGTAGGGGGTGTATCTTTTCCAGATGCACCCAGCGTAGCTGAAGTGAAGATCGTACGCGTAGCAGTTATCTGCGAAGTAAAAAAAACGCCGCTTGAACACTTTGCAGTTGTTCCTAACGCCGCCACCGCTGCCCGATGAGTGTAGAAGCTGACGCTCTTCCAGGCTTTATGAATCAGGAGGGGGCGTAGATTGAAAGTGCTGGCCGGTAGGGGGTGTATCTTTTCCAGATGCACCCAGCGCAGCTGAACCGAAGATCGTACGCGTTGCAGTTATCTGCGAAGTAAAAAAAAACGCCGCTTGAACACTGCGGTTGTTCCTACCGCCACCACCGCTGCCCGATGAGTGAAGTTGACGCTCTTCCAGGCTTTATGAATCAGGAGGGGGCGTAGATTGAAAGTGGTGGCCGGTAGGGGGTGTATCTTTTCCAGATGCACCCAGCGTAGCTGAACTGAAGATCGTACGCGTAGCAGTTATCTGCGAAGTAAAAAATAACGCCGCTTGAACACTTTGCGGTTGTTCCTACCGCCGCCACCGCAGTCCGATGAGTGAAGAAGTTGACGCTCTTCCAGGCTTTATGAATCAGGAGGGGGCGTAGATTGAAAGTGCTGGCCGGTAGGGGGTGTATCTTTTCCAGATGCACCCAGCGTAGCTGAACTGAAGATCGTACGCGTAGCAGTTATCTGCGAAGTAAAAAAAACGCCGCTTGAACACTTTGCGGTTGTTCCTACCGCCGCCACCGCTGCCCGATGAGTGAAGAAGTTGACGCTCTTCCAGGCTTTATGAATCAGGAGGGGGCGTAGATTGAATGTGCTGGCCGGTAGGGGGTGTATCTTTTCCAGATGCACCCAGCGTAGCTGAACTGAAGATCGTACGCGTAGCAGTTATCTGCGAAGTAAAAAAATGCGCCGCTTGAACACTTCGCGGTTGTTCCTACCGCCGCCACCGCTGCCCGAGGAGTGAAGAAGTTGACGCTCTTCCAGGCTTTATGAATCAGGAGGGGGAGTAGGTTGAAAGTGCTGGCCGGTAGGGGGTGTATCTTTTCCAGATGCACCCAGCGTAGCTGAACTGAAGATCGTACGCGTAGCAGTTATCTGCGAAGTAAAAAAAACGCCGCTTGAACACTTTGCGGTTGTTCCTACCGCCGCCACCGCTGCCCGATGAGTGAAGAAGTTGACGCTCTTCCAGGCTTTATGAATCAGGAGGGGGCGTAGATTGAAAGTGCTGGCCGGTAGGGGGTGTATCTGTTCCAGATGCACCCAGCGTAGCTGAACTGAAGATCGTACGCGTAGCAGTTATCTGCGAAGTAAAAAAAAACGCCGCTTGAACACTTTGCGGTTGTTCCTAACGCCGCCACCGCTGCCCGATGAGTGAAGAAGTTGACGCTCTTCCAGGCTTTATGAATCAGGAGGGGGCGTAGATTGAAAGTGCTGGCCGGTAGCGGGTGTATCTGTTCCAGATGCACCCAGCGTAGCTGAACTGAAGATTGTACGCGTATAGTTATCTGCGAAGTAAAAAAAACACCGCTTGAACACTTTGCGGTTGTTTCTACCACCGCCACCGCTGCCCGATGAGTAAAGAAGTTGACGCTCTTCCAGGCTTTATGAATCAGGAGGGGGAGTAGGTTGAAAGTGCTTGCCGGTAGGGGGTGTATCTTTTCCAGATGCACCCAGCGTAGCTGAACTGAAGATCGTACGCGTAGCAGTTATCTGCGAAGAAAAAAAACGCCGCTTGAACACTTTGCGGTTGTTCCTAACGCCGCCACCGCTGCCCGATGAGTGAAGAAGCTGACGCTCTTCCAGGCTTTATGAATCAGGAGGGGGCGTAGATTGAAAGTGCTGGCCGGTAGGGGGTGTATCTTTTCCAGATGCACCCAGCGTAGCTGAACTGAAGATCGTACGCGTTGCAGTTATCTGCGAAGTAAAAAAAAACGCCGCTTGAACACTGCGGTTGTTCCTACCGCCACCACCGCTGCCCGATGAGTGAAGAAGTTGACGCTCTTCCAGGCTTTATGAATGAGGAGGGGGCGTAGATTGAAAGTGGTGGCCGGTAGGGGGTGTATCTTTTCCAGATGCACCCAGCGTAGCTGAACTGAAGATCGTACGCGTAGCAGTTATCTGCGAAGTAAAAAAAAACGCCGCTTGAACACTTTGCGGTTGTTCCTACCGCCGCCACCGCAGTCCGATGAGTGAAGAAGTTGACGCTCTTCCAGGCTTTATGAATCAGGAGGGGGCGTAGATTGAAAGTGCTGGCCGGTAGCGGGTGTATCTGTTCCAGATGCACCCAGCGTAGCTGAACTGAAGATCGTACGCGTAGCAGTTATCTGCGAAGTAAAAAAAAACACCGCTTGAACACTTTGCGGTTGTTTCTACCACCGCCACCGCTGCCCGATGAGTAAAGAAGTTGACGCTCTTCCAGGCTTTATGAATCAGGAGGGGGAGTAGGTTGAAAGTGCTGGCCGGTAGGGGGTGTATCTTTTCCAGATGCACCCAGCGTATCTGAACTGAAGATCGTACGCGTAGCAGTTATCTGCGAAGAAAAAAAAACGCCGCTTGAACACTTTGCGGTTGTTCCTAACGCCGCCACCGCTGCCCGATGAGTGAAGAAGCTGACGCTCTTCCAGGCTTTATGAATCAGGAGGGGGCGTAGATTGAAAGTGCTGGCCGGTAGGGGGTGTATCTTTTCCAGATGCACCCAGCGTAGCTGAACTGAAGATCGTACGCGTTGCAGTTATCTGCGAAGTAAAAAAAAACGCCTCTTGAACACTGCGGTTGTTCCTACCGCCACCACCGCTGCCCGATGAGTGAAGAAGTTGACGCTCTTCCAGGCTTTATGAATGAGGAGGGGGCGTAGATTGAAAGTGGTGGCCGGTAGGGGGTGTATCTTTTCCAGATGCACCCAGCGTAGCTGAACTGAAGATCGTACGCGTAGCAGTTATCTGCGAAGTAAAAAAAAACGCCGCTTGAACACTTTGCGGTTGTTCCTACCGCCGCCACCGCAGTCCGATGAGTGAAGAAGTTGACGCTGTTCCAGGCTTTATGAATCAGGAGGGGGCGTAGATTGAAAGTGCTGGCCGGTAGCGGGTGTATCTGTTCCAGATGCACCCAGCGTAGCTCAACTGAAGATCGTACGCGTAGCAGTTATCTGCGAAGTAAAAAAAACACCGCTTGAACACTTTGCGGTTGTTTCTACCACCGCCACCGCTGCCCGATGAGTAAAGAAGTTGACGCTCTTCCAGGCTTTATGAATCAGGAGGGGGAGTAGGTTGAAAGTGCTGGCCGGTAGGGGGTGTATCTTTTCCAGATGCACCCAGCGTAGCTGAACTGAAGATCGTACGTGTAGCAGTTATCTGCGAAGAAAAAAAAACGCCGCTTGAACACTTTGCGGTTGTTCCTAACGCCGCCACCGCTGCCCGATGAGTGAAGAAGCTGACGCTCTTCCAGGCTTTATGAATCAGGAGGGGGCGTAGATTGAAAGTGCTGGCCGGTAGGGGGTGTATCTTTTCCAGATGCACCCAGCGTAGCTGAACTGAAGATCGTAAGCGTTGCAGTTATCTGCGAAGTAAAAAAAACGCCGCTTGAACACTTTGCGGTTGTTCCTACCGCCACCACCGCTGCCCGATGAGTGAAGAAGCTGACGCTCTTCCAGGCTTTATGAATCAGGAGGGGGCGTAGATTGAAAGTGCTGGCCGGTAGGGGGTGTATCTTTTCCAGATGCACCCAGCGTAGCTGAACTGAAGATCGTACGGGTTGCAGTTATCTGCGAAGTAAAAAAAAACGCCGCTTGAACACTGCGGTTGTTCCTACCGCCACCACCGCTGCCCGATGAGTGAAGAAGTGTACGCTCTTCCAGGCTTTATGAATCAGGAGGGGGCGTAGATTGAAAGTGCTGGCCGGTAGGGGGTGTATCTTTTCCAGATGCACCCAGCGTAGCTGAACTGAAGATCGTACGCGTAGCAGTTATCTGCGAAGTAAAAAAAACGCCGCTTGAACACTTTGCGGTTGTTCCTACCGCCACCACCGCTGCCCGATGAGTGAAGAAGTTGACGCTCTTCCAGGCTTTATGAATCAGGAGGGGGCGTAGATTGAAAGTGCTGGCCGGTAGGGCGTGTATCTTTTCCAGATGCACCCAGCGTAGCTGAACTGAAGATCGTACGCGTAGCAGTTATCTGCGAAGAAAAAAAAGCGCCGCTTGAACACTTTGCGGTTGTTCCTAACGCCGCCACCGCTGCCCGATGAGTGAAGAAGCTGACGCTCTTCCAGGCTTTATGAATCAGGAGGGGGCGTAGATTGAAAGTGCTGGCCGGTAGGGGGTGTATCTTTTCCAGATGCACCCAGCGTAGCTGAACTGAAGATCGTACGCGTTGCAGTTATCTGCGAAGTAAAAAAAAAAACGCCGCTTGAACACTTCGGTTGTTCCTACCGCCACCACCGCTGCCCGATGAGTAAAGAAGTTGACGCTCTTCCAGGCTTTATGAATCAGGAGGGGGAGTAGGTTGAAAGTGCTGGCCGGTAGGGGGTGTATCTTTTCCAGATGCACCCAGCGTAGCTGAACTGAAGATCGTACGCGTAGCAGTTATCTGCGAAGTAAAAAAAAAAACGCCGCTTGAACACTTTGCGGTTGTTCCTACCGCCGCCACCGCAGTCCGATGAGTGAAGAAGTTGACGCTCTTCCAGGCTTTATGAATCAGGAGGGGGCGTAGATTGAAAGTGCTGGCCGGTAGGGGGTGTAACTTTTCCAGATGCACCCAGCGTAGCTGAACTGAAGATCGTACGCGTAGCAGTTATCTGCGAAGTAAAAAAAAACGCCGCTTGAACACTTTGCGGTTGTTCCTACCGCCGCCACCGCTGCCCGATGAGTGAAGAAGTTGACGCTCTTCCAGGCTTTATGAATCAAGAGGGGGCGTAGATTGAATGTGCTGGCCGGTAGGGGGTGTATCTTTTCCAGATGCACCCAGCGTAGCTGAACTGAAGATCGTACGCGTAGCAGTTATCTGCGAAGTAAAAAAAACACCGCTTGAACACTTTGCGGTTGTTTCTACCACCGCCACCGCTGCCCGATGAGTAAAGAAGTTGACGCTCTTCCAGGCTTTATGAATCAGGAGGGGGAGTAGGTTGAAAGTGCTGGCCGGTAGGGGGTGTATCTTTTCCAGATGCACCCAGCGTAGCTGAACTGAAGATCGTACGCGTAGCAGTTATCTGCGAAGAAAAAAAAACGCCGCTTGAACACTTTGCGGTTGTTCCTAACGCCGCCACCGCTGCCCGATGAGTGAAGAAGCTGACGCTCTTCCAGGCTTTATGAATCAGGAGGGGGCGTAGATTGAAAGTGCTGGCCGGTAGGGGGTGTATCTTTTCCAGATGCACCCAGCGTAGCTGAACTGAAGATCGTACGCGTTGCAGTTATCTGCGAAGTAAAAAAAAACGCCGCTTGAACACTGCGGTTGTTCCTACCGCCACCACCGCTGCCCGATGAGTGAAGAAGTTGACGCTCTTCCAGGCTTTATGAATGAGGAGGGGGCGTAGATTGAAAGTGGTGGCCGGTAGGGGGTGTATCTTTTCCAGATGCACCCAGCGTAGCTGAACTGAAGATCGTACGCGTAGCAGTTATCTGCGAAGTAAAAAAAAACGCCGCTTGAACACTTTGCGGTTGTTCCTACCGCCGCCACCGCAGTCCGATGAGTGAAGAAGTTGACGCTCTTCCAGGCTTTATGAATCAGGAAGGGGCGTAGATTGAAAGTGCTGGCCGGTAGCGGGTGTATCTGTTCCAGATGCACCCAGCGTAGCTCAACTGAAGATCGTACGCGTAGCAGTTATCTGCGAAGTAAAAAAAACACCGCTTGAACACTTTGCGGTTGTTTCTACCACCGCCACCGCTGCCCGATGAGTAAAGAAGTTGACGCTCTTCCAGGCTTTATGAATCAGGAGGGGGAGTAGGTTGAAAGTGCTGGCCGGTAGGGGGTGTATCTTTTCCAGATGCACCCAGCGTAGCTGAACTGAAGATCGTACGCGTAGCAGTTATCTGCGAAGAAAAAAAAACGCCGCTTGAACACTTTGCGGTTGTTCCTAACGCCGCCACCGCTGCCCGATGAGTGAAGAAGCTGACGCTCTTCCAGGCTTTATGAATCAGGAGGGGGCGTAGATTGAAAGTGCTGGCCGGTAGGGGGTGTATCTTTTCCAGATGCACCCAGCGTAGCTGAACTGAAGATCGTAAGCGTTGCAGTTATCTGCGAAGTAAAAAAAACGCCGCTTGAACACTTTGCGGTTGTTCCTACCGCCACCACCGCTGCCCGATGAGTGAAGAAGCAGACGCTCTTCCAGGCTTTATGAATCAGGAGGGGGCGTAGATTGAAAGTGCTGGCCGGTAGGGGGTGTATCTTTTCCAGATGCACCCAGCGTAGCTGAACTGAAGATCGTACGGGTTGCAGTTATCTGCGAAGTAAAAAAAACGCCGCTTGAACACTGCGGTTGTTCCTACCGCCACCACCGCTGCCCGATGAGTGAAGAAGTTGACGCTCTTCCAGGCTTTATGAATCAGGAGGGGGCGTAGATTGAAAGTGCTGGCCGGTAGGGGGTGTATCTTTTCCAGATGCACCCAGCGTAGCTGAACTGAAGATCGTACGCGTAGCAGTTATCTGCGAAGTAAAAAAAACGCCGCTTGAACACTTTGCGGTTCTTCCTACCGCCACCACCGCTGCCCGATGAGTGAAGAAGTTGACGCTCTTCCAGGCTTTATGAATCAGGAGGGGGCGTAGATTGAAAGTGCTGGCCGGTAGGGGGTGTATCTTTTCCAGATGCACCCAGCGTAGCTGAACTGAAGATCGTACGCGTAGCAGTTATCTGCGAAGTAAAAAAAACGCCGCTTGAACACTTTGCGGTTGTTTCTACCACCGCCACCGCTGCCCGATGAGTGAAGAAGTTGACGCTCTTCCAGGCTTTATGAATCAGGAGGGGGCGTAGATTGAAAGTGCTGGCCGGTAGGGGGTGTATCTTTTCCAGATGCACCCAGCGTAGCTGAACTGAAGATCGTACGCGTAGCAGTTATCTGCGAAGTAAAAAAAACGCCGCTTGAACACTTTGCGGTTGTTCCTACCGCCACCACCGCTGCCCGATGAGTGAAGAAGTTGACGCTCTTCCAGGCTTTATGAATCAGGAGGGGGTGTAGTTTGAAAGTGCTGGCCGGTAGGGGGTGTATCTTTTCCAGATGCACCCAGCGTAGCTGAACTGAAGATCGTACTCGTAGCAGTTATCTGCGAAGTAAAAAAAAAACGCCGCTTGAACACTTTGCGGTTGTTCCTAACGCCGCCACCGCTGCCCGATGAGTCAAGAAGCTGACGCTCTTCCAGGCTTTATGAATCAGGAGGGGGCGTAGATTGAAAGTGCTGGCCGGTAGGGGGTGTATCTTTTCCAGATGCACCCAGCGTAGCTGAACTGAAGATCGTACGCGTTGCAGTTATCTGCGAAGTAAAAAAAACGCCGCTTGAACACTGCGGTTGTTCCTACCGCCGCCACCGCCGCCACCGCACCGGTATCCTCTCTTAGGCAAAATTCATTAGCGGTTCATATGACTCGCCGTCTGTTTTGTCTGCCACGTATATATGAGCTCTAAAGCGTGTTATGCGCTAGATAAAATGTGATCTTTGCAACCGCTTGCTTTTATTATTTTTCTTTTTGGTTTATTTCAGCTGCCGTGCCTTCGTCTCCTCGATGCCCACCCTCCCCCCAGAAAATGGCTTGTCAGCATCGACGCCTCAATTGTCTTTTTCGTTGTGTGCATTTTTTCACTCGCCCGTTCCTTACTTACGTTATGATCTCCTGGCAGTTATGTTTGAAATGTTGTAGCGTTTGATTAATTCACTTTTATTTGACTGCAGACTAAGCCCGCTCCAAAGAGTTTTAATTTGCTTTGGTTTCTTTTCATTTCCACTAATCGGGTCTACTTGCTAGGGTGTCGTTCTTTGAGGTCGCGTCGATGTCCACGCACGCTCTTACACGTATGTAATGTACTGTCAGCCGGTAAAGTTTGCGGAATCAGCGATCCGTGACGGAGCGAAGCAAAACTTCATTACTGCCCCATCTGCCATCACAGAGCATGGCGTCGAGGCTCATTCACTCCAATGCCGCACCAGACATGCCGTTAGCCTCGACACCACTGTTTGTGACGGGAAATGGCGCCGTAATGTAGTTTTGCTTCGCTCCGCCAAGCATCGCAGGTCCCGGAAACTTTTACGGCTGGCAGAACACACAGCCTGCACAACCCTCACAATCAACGTCATATGCCAGCATATGCACTACATCCGGGGTTGATGTATTGAAGTGCGGGTTCCGGCTATTCCACAGAGAGCTTCCGCAGATATACTCCTGTATCTTTTCACTTTGACATAAAGGCCCAGGCGCAATTTCACTTCTTTAAAAATGAAACTGTCAAGAACCACCCCCTTCCAGTTTCACTTCACTTGAACAACACGACAGCCAGCAAGCTCTGGTGTCCTTCTTTCAGGAATAGACTTGAATAGAATAGAAGCTTTATTGTCCGCAATATTACATATAGATTTTTCTGCCGCACCTAAACACATTGGTGCTTGTGGGTGGGCCGGCAGAAGTAGTGCACACCATACACCGGACAACGAAACGCTCACAAATATACTAAGTTGACTCATAAATCAACACTATTAAAAAGGACGTGCAAGTATATCCTCAAAAAAGTGATGCCACACTCTTGTACAGAGTTCAAAGACGTAACAATATGCAGAAGTACAGGAATAAACCATCACGAAAGTAGTGACAATTTTCACACGCAGTTCTATGTAATAAAGCTAGAAAGCAGAAAACAACAATACACTGCCCCTTAAATGCAACAAATTCTATAAGTGCACTTTTCATTTTCTAAGTAACTGAAGACGCAGTCATACTCATGAGACTGATAAGAAAAATGAAATAAACGAATAAAATAAGTACAAAAGAGCAACATAAAAAGATTGGCAACGCTTTGAGAAACACGATTATGGCAAGCAGGAGTGAAAGAGAAAAAAAAAGTAATAGGTAAAATTCCATTATGAATGTACCCAGTTTCATTGCCGGTATTTTTATTTTTTTCTGTCGTTGATACACAGGAGCTCGTCAGGTAAGCTGTTAAACTGTGGTAAATAATACCTACGAGTTCTTTTCCCATAATTAGTATAAACTCGTGGCACCATAAGTCTTTCCTTTGGCCTTAGTGTTCTTTGCTCACAGGTTGTTTGGAAATTTATGTCATAATAATTTGTTGTTAGAATTACATGCTAATATCTGTCTTAAATTCAATAGGCTTAAAGTATTCATAATATCTTCATATTGTCTATTATTGAGTTGTGTCACGTACAGATTATTTCTGGAAATCTTACGCAGCAGTTCATTAACTTTTGTTTGCCGAGTAACAGAGCAGCTGCCGTAGATTGTTACAGCGGATCATAGGATGCTTCCGCCTACAGACTGAAACACATTGTAACACGTTTTGACAGTTGCTCCTCGTAATTTATATATATATGCCTCAACTTGCCTTAACCTTTTACAAACGTACATGACATGTTCATCCCAGGTAAAGAACTCATCTATGCGCAGACCCAGATATTCGACAGAGTGGGTATAAGGAACTGGGATGCAACAACCATTGTCACATCGCAGTCCATGAAGCCTTAATTCGCCATTAAGTTCAACGTACTTGTGAGGATTCCTAATGCACATGAATGCACATGTTGAAATCGCCTGCTAGTAATAAATTGTCCCTATGGTCAAGTTTTCCCAGAAGTTTTTCAAACTCGAACAAGAACTCACCTATCGGCCCGCTAGGCAGATGGTAAACTGCACAGATGACAAAAGTGTGTTCATCAGACGTTATATTTACAATAACTGTTTCCATGTGTTGTGTAGGTATGGCGATGCGTTCAGTATTCCATTCGTTTCTAATGTACAGCAGAATGCCGCCTCCTCGACCAGTTTCACGGCAAAAGTAATATGACTGATAAGCTGACAACTCATGTTTCACATGTGGGTTTATCCGCATTCATTTCTGTCAACGCTATTACATCTGTTTGCTCTGGCTTCTCGGAAAAATGTAAAAGAAATTCATTCCAATGCTTACGAATACTTCTTATATTGACATGAAGTAAATCGACGCATTTCTTATAACCTTCTTTGAATGCAAACTGCTTTGCATACACGTGCCATCCGTATAGGTCTGTAAAATTTGTGCACCCATTACACTTCCTCTAAGTCATCAATGAATGAATTCGAATGACTTTGTCTCCCTCATTCTTTCTCATGAAGACCTTGCCGTTTCTTGTCCACGTGAATTTGAAATCTTCCACGCGCTTTTGATTTTGCAGCCCACCACAACTGCCGAACATGGCGAGTCATGTTGTCGATGATGTAGATGTCTTCCGATTTTAGTTCGTCTCTCTTCGCGGCCCATAATTGCGAACATTTCGATCATTGAAGCGGACCAATACTGGAATTTTTTCTTCTTTAGCTTTTAGCCTGTGAGCAGCATCGACACTCTCGGAAGATGGTGTGGGCAAACCAATCTTTTGTGACAGGAATGCCAAAACACTGAAGATATCTTCATTTTCTATGATAGGGATGCCGTGTATTTCAATGTTCTTGCGCCATGAATACTGTTCAACATCATTTACAGCTATCTTTAGTTGTTTCGTCTCATGGCCACTTTTATCCAGTTGTTCGTGAAGTACGCACATGTGTTTACAAAGCTCTGCAATGTTTTTTTTTCATTTTCCGCTGTTTTTCCATGATGTCATCGTACCGCCCTGATAAAAATTTCATCGATTCTTCTGTGCTGGCAACTGTTACAGCTTGTTCTTGTGCCGTTTCTAAGATATCGTATTGTCTTGAACTGTGAATGCTCATTTTCTGCTCTATCGACTCCATCCTGTTGAGCATATCAGCAAGTTTCTGCAATGTCTCTGTTCCCTGTTGCACAACGAGTTGAATATTTTCAGCTTCTGTCTGACTGGCCTTATCTCTGGTTTGGTAAACAATGGTCCTCTATACTGTTGTTATCGTCAGGCAGAAGACTCTATGGTACGGTTACTGTGTCAGTAAGGGTGAAGAAAAGGTACAAAATTTTTAGCATAGTGAAGCTATTATTTAGAGAATAAACCATATTGGAACATTCGCACCTCACAACATTGTTGATTTATATCGTGCCTCATCTTTGTTGTCAATTTAAAGCACAGCAATAAGTACACCAGCATAAAATGTGGACCGCATATAAACAAGGCGGCTTTTTCGGTACCTATTGCAAGTTTATTCTCGGTAACTCGTGAATATAGGACATGAAAAAATATTTGCTGTCACGCGAGGACACCAGGGTCAAAACGGTTAAATGGCTCTGATACTTTCTTGCATGTTCTGCAACCTGCGGGTACAAAATATAATTCAGTCTTTTTGTGCTGGGAAAGCTGCATAGGAAAAACTACGCGCCATATCTTTTTCTTTCTAGTGCTGGACCGAAGCCAGGAGGGCTCTTTATACCAGCCTGGACAGATTTTCTGCAAATAATTTCCTGACTCAGGGTGTAGGCAGCTTAGTGTGGTAAGGTTGAAAGGGCCTCCTGCATAACTTTGGGATGTCTGTTGGGTTCGTTGGTAGCCAATGGTTGTGATGGGGCACCATTAAGAGTGTTGCTGTCTGGTGTTGATTGAGAGTTCTGGGGCTCTTCAACACCATTCTCAAGAGTTTTGCAAGGGCTGCAATCACCCTCTCCTTGGTAGGACACCTCTCTTGCTGGCTGCTTGACTTGGGACACTCTGATGATCTACAGCATAAAAACAATCGGCGCAGCATGCCCACAGCTGCTTCTCTTGACAGATCATGTGATCTAGACCTTGGCAAATACACACAGAGTATGTGACGCATGAGTCGTATGCATTACAGAGTTGTCCTCAGTATGATATTGTCAAGCATCCAGAACCTGCATGCTTCCCAGCACTCTACCTGTCTCTCAATCTGTAAGCACGCTATCAACTGAACTTTAAACATGCAATTTTTCTCATTACAATGGAAAACGTGTTTCTAAGGTACTCAATTTCACAACACTTTTGTCAGAAACGCTGTAGAAGATTGTAATTGAAAGCTTTTTGATCACCGAATGCCAGTTTTTATGTATCCTGAAGAAGCTGGAAACCATGATCAGTGAGTGATCACAACTGCCAGACAGTAATTTTACTATTTTCTTCTATAGAACGGCATTCATTTCAGTTTCCGTACCAAAAGTTACACTGATATAGCGGCAAGGTCTCGCTGCAAGTGGCATTTGTTTGTTTTATGCAATTTTCAACAAACAATTAAAATTATAAATCTTTGTTTCATATTGCAAAGCTGAATTCTACTACATGAGGCGACACATAATTTCCACCACAACCTCAAGACACGTTTTGGTTAGTCTTCGGTCCCTTTAATGTGAATTCTGAAGAAACTACCCATACATATCTCATCTACTCACTCGTTTGTGGCTCTACTAAACACAAATGCAATAATGCAAAGCTTATTCGGCTCGCAACTGCAGCTGTGTGTTTCCTTCTTTCGAATGATGCACCAAACTTTAGTGTATATGGATCACCATGTGGTATTTGCGTATGACTGCTATATAATATATAATTGATTTTCTTCTGACATGGGTTCAATCCCTGCTGCGGTGGTCACATTTCGATGGTGGTAAAATGCTAGAGGTCCATGTAATGTGCAATGTCGCTGCACGTCAACGAACTCCAGGTGGTTGAAATTATTCGGTGCCCTCTACCACAGTGACCCTCATGGCCTGATTAGCTTTGGGATGTTAAACCTATAAAACCAAACTAAAACCACATTGAATTTCTACTCTCACCTGTTTCGGTTTCACCGCCGCGATGGCTCAGTGGTTATGGTGCTCTGCTGCTAACCCAAAAGATGTGGGTTCTATCCCGGCAGTGGCGGTAGCATTTCAAGACAAAATGCTACACTCGTGTACTGTGCGATATCGGTGCCCGTTATAGAGCCCCAGGTGGTCTAAATTATCCACAGCCCTTCACTATGGCGTCTCTCATAGCCCGAGTCGCTTTGTGCTGTTAAACCCCACACTCCAAACTAGCGCAGCTAAGCATCTCAGCTGCCGTAAGCAGGCAAGGCACTCACGGTCTTCGCAGCAAACGCGGGAGTAGTCATGCAAAACATTGGTTCGGGCCATGGAAGATGCGTGACAAGTGACCACTTCATTCGAGTGTCAAAACTGTGAAAATTGGACAAGTAACCTGACAGCTCTGGGTGGCTCACCACCACATCTCTGCAACCCAGGCTACGCTAAGGGACTTCAAGTAATGCAGAAAGTTGAGCGAGTTGGTGATTCATTATTAAGCTTGCGACCAGCTTAAGTAAAAAGACACAGAAGAGGCACACGGGTCAGCGATTGTCCTGCGTGCCTCTTCTGTGTCTTGTCTTCCACTTACGCTGGTGCCAAGCTTAATGATGCTAGGCGAGCCACGTGCGCCGTCGGCCGTGGCAGTAATCTCATCTCTTCCATTGTCAGCAAACAACGAAATGGCGGACGAACGTAAATGTCTGAGAGTAGATGTGCACATGAGTACGTAAGTAGATGTTAAGGCAGGTAGGCGTGAAAGCGAGTGAGCTGAGTGAGTGAAAGGACCGGGGTTGAAATCCCTGTGCCGCGCAATTCTCCATCGGTTTAAAAAAAAATTCCGCGTGTCGATGGAATTGCATTATCATTCGTGGGGTGCGGCCTGACCTCGGTGACCAGAACAGACAACGCACTCCGTCACCAGAATAGGATTTCGCCACCCTGGTGCAGTATTTGGCCACAACCTCCTATATGAACAAACCAATTGAAAGCAAGCACAGCAGGGGGCGGCAGAAAGTTAGGTGGGCGAATGAGATTAAGAAGTTTGCGTGGATAGGAACTGTGGCCACCGTTGGCACAGGACAGGGTTAATTGGAGAGATATGGGAGAAGCATTTGTCCTGCTGTGGGCGTAGTCAGGCTGATGATGAGCGATTGTAAGTGGACAAGAGTTTGAGTGAGTGAGCCACTTCTCATGATGCCGTGGTATGTGGGAAATACAAATTCGATTGAACTGCCATATAATGACAGCATTAGAAATGTTAGGTTCATTGGATAGAAACATCTTACTCCCGCAGTGGGCCTTTGCTAAATTTCCGGATTATTGAGTAGATACGCTGAATCGTCGCTGAGGTATAACTCGTTCCCTGAATTAACTAGCCTCTAGATTTTGACTTTTAACATGCAGGAAAGTTAGACGAAAAAATAGATTTGAACAGTTCAGTTAGCAGCGTAAAATTCAGGCTTACCTCGAGCGAGTAGCCACGATAGCAAATGGTTTCGTTGTGCTCATCGTCAGCTTTCTTTCTGCGAATTTTGAAATGCAGCTTTTCAAGACTTGCTCAAACCCATGGCAGCACTCGCGCGTCCGCTAAGTGTCACCAAGAAAGAAAGTCGCAGACATGTGAAAAAGAAGCCCGATCCCCTTCTTCCAGCCCAGCGGGTACCTTCAGAAAGGTTGGGTTATCTACAGCCTCGTCAGCAGACGTGTTGTCATGAGCAACGCCGATGTCCCAACCGATGGGCCATCTTTCGTTCTTGCTGTGTGGAGCGCATCGGGCCCACGCTGCTCGTTATTTTCGTGTTCCCTCCGAAGACTCGGGCCATGATCCACTGCCGCGGTTTGAAGCGTGTCTGAATGTTTAAAGTGCCGGCTTTATATCTGTAATATTAATCCTGAGCGAAGTTTCTGTCAATGCAGGCCGCCATCCTGCTGTTGTCACTGCTACTGCCGCTTTGCCGCTACCTCATTAACTGTGAGAAAAGTGTTGATTGATCTTGCGCGACATAATTATTTACTTTCAAATTTTTTAGATTTGTTTTATTGTTAACTTCTTATAGCACACTACACAAGATGAATGACTGCTTTTAGTGTGTTTCGGCAAAGTTCCACATGAATAAATTCGGCAGATTTTATTTTTTTTTTGATCAAGCGTTAGTTTTTATGAGTTTTTATGATGGCCGCGCCCAGGAGATGCGTTTGCCCGTGGAACTGTGGACCAGGCGATGGCCTAGTTCGGGAAGGTTTGTTTTACTTCTCCCGAAGACGCTATTCTTTGAAATTGGTGTGGGTATAGCTGTGCCACACGTTAACATTTGTTTAGAAGTGTTTCTTGGTAGCAGTGCTGGTCTTCTGATGCCAACTTTTTATTTGAAATATCCGATTACAGGACAGACATATGACGGAAGCAACAACCGCTGACACCAATGCGCATAGGGGAGTGTTTCTATTTGTTTTAAAAATGAATTTGTGGTGCTGGTGAATGAGAGATTAAGAATGTATTCCATCGCTGTAAGGTAATATTAAGAAATCAGAAGAAAAAAACAGCCACATGGCGCCGACGGGATTCAAACCCACGATCTACGAATTTCGCGTCCGGTGCTCTACCAAGTTCAATTAGTCACTTATTTAGCCATTTCTTCAAACATACGAGGCGTTTCATCACAAATGTGCTTGAAATTAGCCTCCGCATGCTTTTGTACTCTCAGAAATGCACCACTGAGATTTGTGTTCTGAACGCATATTGATTTCACCGACGTGGTCCGTTGCTGCCGCTAGACTCGGTTCTGGCTAGAAGCCAAATTTTGCGCCGAGCGTTTTTTCAGGTCTGTCCAGTGTGGCTGTGCTAGTTCCGCAAAGTTGGTGTCGCGAAATGTAGAGCTCTGGTTAAGGTGAGGCAGCCTGGTAATACTGCTTCGACCTTCGAGCACCCATGCTTAGAACTTGGTAGAGAGAGGTTGGTCAGATGGTTCTTGATAATCACAAAGTGAACACGGGAGGGAAAACCTCACGGTGCTTGCCAGTGTTTCAACAAGAGGACTGTTATTAGTGACTTTCTTGTGTTTCCTTACAATTTGTTATTATCTATGTACAAGCGGTGACTTACATCAACAAAAGGTATTGAATATCATTGTGAGATTACTCATGCCCTTCAATTTTTTTGCTCTGGAGGCGAAACCCGGTTGAGGTCAGTGGGCTAATGTGTAGTTGAAACAATTTTTAGGCAACAAAACATGCAAATTCTTAACAGGAGAGGTGCAAGAAAAAGTTGAACATCGCCATGTTACTTCAGGTTTCAAATCTTGCTCAACATGAAGCCATTGCAAAGATGCGCACATGGTGTTGGAAAGCACGATCTTGCATACTGCACAAACCAAAGCCAGCTGCTAACTGCTGGTCATAATAAATGTGCTCACACCAGTTCAGACAGAGGATGGTTGAGGTCATCAAAGGGCACATTGCAGTACACATGCTTCCTGCCGGCTTTTGAAAAACCTGCTTACTATGCATCTTATTTGATGTTTCATTTGTCGCATACAGCAGGAGCTAATTCTATCCACGTGTGGCTATGTGGGTAATTCCAGAAGTAAGCTGACGTGCAAACACTAGGGAAAACTCTGTCCAGTAATAAACCAAGGTGGCTGCTCTGTGATGCACTTTGTGTGTATATGTTAATGCAGGCCAACATTACAACTCTGTATGCAACCCATGCACAACCGATACACAGCTTGGTGTCAAAAGCCTCTCTGCCAGCAGTGAGCATATTGTTACGTGACGGCATGCCGATGAAAAGAGGACTACATGAAAGATGGCGATGGAATGATTTAATGGTGGTGGGCCTAGCGCGAGCGCTCCGTGCCGCGCCACTGCCCACTTTGTCGTCTTGTAGTCCATGACACTACCCGCTGCCCCCGAGCGATCGTCCCGATTCTGCGAACTACAACCTTTGTCCGTAAAGTTCCGAGACTGAGTGTATTAAAAAAAATGCTTTTAACATTGAAATTATTTGTGCAGCACCTCTTCGACATAATCTCCCTTGCAGTCTATACACAGCTTCCAACGCTTCTTGAGATCTTGGAAACAGTTGGAAAACGCTTCTTTTGGCAGGGCTGCCAGCTCCTTTGTCGTCGCGTCTTGAATGGCCTCCACGCTTCCCATCCAGCGACCTTTTAGGGCTCTCTTCACACAAGGAAACCGGAAAAAATCACAAGGGAAGAGGTCAGGCGAGTATAGCGGATGGGGAAGTACAGTAATGCTGTGCTTGCTGAGAAATATTGTCACGCTGAGAGCAGTGTGCGGCCTTGCGTTATCGTGGAGAAGGCTTCATTGTCCAGATGCCCATAAGTCAGGGTGATGGTGTCGCAGTGCATCACGCATGTGTTGGAGCACGCGGATTTCAAACTCCTGATTCACCGTCCGCCCTTGTGGGACGAACTCATGGTGTATGACATCTCTAGCATTGAAAAAAAAACTATCGGCATCGTCGTTTTGGTCTTCTAAACTATCAGCATCGTCTTTCTTTTGGTCTTCTGTCGCCGCACCTTCCTCTGGACTGTCATTCGGCGCTCTGCCTTTTTGTTTGAGGATCGTATTGAAAACACCACGTTTCATCTTCAGCAGTGATGCTGTCGACGAATGTAGCATCTTTCTCTACCTCGGAGAACAAATCAGCGCTCACTGATGCCCGCGTGTCCGTCTACGTAGTCCTGTGTGAGGGAGTGTGGCACAAGTCTGGCATTCAGCTTTCATTTCCCCAAGTTCTCACCAAAATTTGGTGGCATGTTGTCTTACTAATGTCGAGAGCATCTGATAGCATGCGGACTGTAATGGTGCAGTCTTCCTGTACGATTTCCCTTATCCGAGCCACGTTGTTTACATTCCGTGAGGTTGAAGGGAACCCCTGCCTTGTGTCATCTTCCACCGATGTTCTCCCCAAAACAAACCTCTTGTGCCACTCGAAAACTTGTGCCCGCGATAATGTCTCGTTGCCGTAAGCGTCACGAAGGAGCTCATACGTCTGTGTGGCTGTCTTGCCAAGCTTCACACCGAATTTTATGTTTAAACGCTGTTTGAAGTGGACGTCCATCTCTCCACATTCACTCACAGTAGAATGCACAGACGACTAGCGAAAACGTATTTTTCTACATGTAGTGTCATCTAGTGGCTGCCACAGCAATTAACATAAATAGCTCAGGTTAGCCCAAAAAGGTGGCGCTACACATACGCATCAACATTTGTTTTGGGGAATCATTTATAGAGAAAATAAATCAGTCTCGAAACTTTACAGTCAAAGGTTGTAAAATACAGTGGCGATGAAACGTAAGACGTGGCGATGGGCGTGGTAGAAGGGATGAACAGAGTCCGTGACAATATTTTGTATGAAGTAGGCAAAAAAATTTGTGCTGTTCTTGACGCCGCATGAAAAAAGTTAACACTGATTAGGAAATAAATGACTTATGTGCAGTAAGAAATGGGAACATTGGCTGTGCCAGATGCATGCATATTGCATCCCCGCAGCAGCCATAGCTTGAGCAGTGGCAAAGGGAAATGGAGCTGACAAAACAGCTTATTTGGGGTCGTCCATTCTTTGACTTCCTTTTAAGATACAGCTGTGAGCAGGTAAATCAAGGCACAGAATGTTAACTGTTTGGGAATAATGCTCTGATTAAATGTACTGCCAGGCTTTGGGTTCAAAAATTCAGCTTGGGAGGTATGCTTATTCATTGCGCATCCCCCTCTGTGGACACATGTTGGATGACGCAATACTAAATGTGCCCATAGAAAAAGAACAATTTCTCATGTCACATTGCCATACATTTTCGCATTTATGGGTAAACTGCGAGGTTTTGCCCCCACTGCACTGGAAAGGCATTCAGGTTGAGAAAGTTAGTATTCCACACAACGTCACATGCCAACAAGCAATGAGTACGCAGCCTCTGTCGTTTCTGTTCCGTCACTGCAATGGTTTCATATTCGGTTGTATTAGCCACGGTCTGTGTTTCCGCACGCACCCCAGGCACGTTTTCAGCGCACGAGTCAGTTATTTCCATATCAGTGCTCATTTTTGTAACGAGATGTCAAGAACAGTAAGAACTTTTCTGGTTACATTGTGCAGTGGTGGTGCATCTGCCACCAATTCAGTTATTTTGGTCAAGCTTCAGCAGTGGTGGACTTTCGAAACAAAGGTACAGCATCTACAAGCGAGTGACAGGGTACAAGAACAAAAATGAAACTCGGAGCCAGATAGCTCGGCTGTTACTAGTTACAGTTACTAGTTACAGCTGGAACTCCAACAAAAGTATGAGACCTTCACACTTCTGTGCCGCAACAAAAAATCTAAGACGTCCTGAATCGCTTCGATCAGCATTTCACAAGGGACTGCAGTGCGTAATCCTCGGAATGGATTTTTTGACAGAAAATGGCTCGGTCATTGACCTTAAATCGAAGTCAGTGACGTTCTCCACCGAGAACGCAATCCACAGTGCTTTCGAACGTCCCGCGGCTCTTTCCATCATTGATGACGTCACCATTGCACCCCGTTCGAGCGTTGTGGACTCTGTCGGCGCGAAGACGCTGCGAAAGTTTGAAGGTGTCGTCGAAAGCAAACCAATTATGCTTTTCGACCGCTGCCTTGCTGTCGCCAGAGGGGTCGTTTACCTCGAAAACGGAGAAACCAAAGTCCTGCTTACGAATTTTGGCAGTGAGCACGAACATCTTAGCCTTGGGACTACTGTGGCCCACGTTCATGGTATCGCCGATATTCGACGAGCACCCAGTCTTGCCATGGTGTCGTCAACAGAAGTTCACACCGGTGTTCCCGACTTCCAGTACAACATTAACCCCGCTCTTTCGCCGCAGCAGAGAGGCCAAGTAGAAAATCTCCTCCAGCGCTACGGCGATACCTTCTCGACTTCTTCCCGCGTCGGCAGAACACACTTGGCCAAGCATCGGATAATAACAGATGACGCCGTGCACCCTCTCAGACAGTCACCTTACCGCGTGTCTTCCACGGAACGCGCCGCAATCAGCCGTCAAGTTAAGGAGATGCTTCGAGACGACGTCATTCAGCCCTCTCGTAGTCCCTGGGCGGCACCTGTCGTCCTCGTGAAGAAAAAAGATGGTACACTGCGGTTTTGTGTGGACTACCGTCGCCTAAACAAAGTAACTAAAAAAGATGTTTATCCCCTTCCTCGAATCGACGATGCTCTCGATCGCCTCTGCTATGCAAAATATTTCTCATCCATGGACCTAAAATCAGGATATTGGCAAATCGAGGTAGATGAACGGGACCGAGAAAAAACCGCATTTATTACTCCGGACGGGCTCTATGAGTTTAAGGCAATGCCATTTGGTTTGTGCTCTGCACCCGCGACGTTCCAACGGCTGATGGACACAGTTCTGGCAGACCTGAAGTGGCAGACATGCCTCGTCTACCTTGATGACGTTGTTGTGTTCGCCCTAACTTTCGAGGAGCACCTTCGGCGCCTTGAAGTTGTGCTGCAAGCCATAAAGTCTTCTGGGCTAACGTTAAAAAATGAGAAATTCCGCTTTGCTAACACTGAGCTAAAGTTCTTGGGTCATGTCGTCAGTTGCGAGGGAGTTCGGCCGGACCCGGACAAAAGCAAAGCTATTGCCAATTTCCCTCCACCGCAGGACCAAAAGGAAGTCCGCCGCTTTCTAGGATTATGTGCCTACTACCGTCGCTTTGTGAAAGATTTCGCTCAAATCGCCGAGCCCCTGACACGTTTGACAAGGACAGACACGCCTTTCACGTGGGATGCCCCTCAAGCACAAGCATTTGAAACTCTTCAACGACACCTGCAAGGACCTGCAGTTCTGGCTCACTTCGACGAAAACGCAGATACGGAGCTTCATACTGACGCAAGCAACGTAGGCCTGGGTGCCGTTCTCGTTCAAATCCACAGCAGTCGAGAGCGAGTCATCGCTTACGCCAGGCGCTCTTTGTCTCGCGCTGAAGCTAACTACTCAGCAACTGAGTGTGTCTAGCGATCGTGTGGGCAACGGCGAAATTTCTACCGTACCTTTATCGAAAACGTTTTACTGTAGTTACGGACCATCGTGCCTTGTGTTGGCTTGCGACCCTCAAAGATCCATCAGCCCGCCTTGTCAGATGGAGTCTGCGCCTCCAAGAATACGACATGACAGTGGCGTACAAGTCCGGCCGGAAACACTCAGATGCCGATGGCCTCTCGCGTGCCCCCGTCGAATCCCCAACGGAGGACGGAAACTACGACGACGAGATCACCTTAAATGCGATCAGTGCAACGAGCCTTGCTGACAAACAATACGCCGACCCACAACTTCGGGACCTCATTGAGTTTCTTAACGGGACCCGCCCGACTGTCCCGAAGGCTTTCAAGCGCTCGGTAGCGTCTCTCTGCGTTCGCCATGGTGTCCTCGTAAAGAAAAGAGAGAGAGAGAGAGAAAACTTTTATTTCTTTCCAAGAGGTTCGCGGGGATGAAGACTTCCTGGTCGTCTTGCTTGGGTGCTGGCGACTTGAGTCTTCAAGCAAGAGTGGGCCCTCAGTCCAGGGCTCCACTGAGTTGTGCCGCTTCAGTTGCGTGCTTTACCAAGGCCCTCTGGACCTCAAGCTCGCTGCTGAAGAGACAGCTCTCCCATTGCTCCGCACTCGGTGTTTGTTGATTGTGGAATGCTATGTTTCTCTTGCATTCCCAGGTGATGTGATAGAGTGTGGGCGTACTGCCGCACCAGGGGCAGTCTGGTCTGAATTGCGTTGGTGATATCTTGTTGTATGTGTGTAGGTTAGGGAAGGTGTTCGTCTGTAGCCTACGCCATCCTACAGCCTCTTCCCTATTTAGTGCTTTGTGTGGTGATGGATATCTCTTTCTGATTCCCCTATATAGTTGTAGGGTCTCTGTGTAGCCCCCCTCGCATATGAGTAGCCGTGACTCCGAGACGATCGATAAGCCTGCTCGGTAAGTGAGCCCTCGAGCTAGACTGTCCGCCCTTTCGTTTCCTGCTACGCCTGCGTGGGCTGGCACCCAGATTATATGTTGTATGGGTATTCTTTCAGCTGAGGCTGCCGCCTCGCTGATTATTCTGAGGGCAGTGCCGCTGATATTGCCCTTCGTATAGTTTCTGCATGTTTCTTTCGAGTCCGTTAGGATATTTAGGGAGCGACCTTTTCTGTAGCCTTCGGCTATCGCTAGCGCGACGGCAATTTCTTCGGCCTCTGCTATCCCTGACACCCCTACTGAAGCGCAGGTGATAGTTTCCCCTGTACCGTTGACCACCGCTACCGCGGCTGTGCGTTTCTCTGCTCTTGCGTACATAGAAGCGTCTGTGTATAGTGTGCTTTCGGATTGGCCTAGCCTTCTGTTTATCTGTTCGGCCCTGGCTCTCCGCCTTTCTTCGTGTAGGTTGGGATCCATATTTTTAGGTAAGGGTCCCACGTTGAAAGTTCTTCTGAGGTCGTCTGGAACTTCTGTGTATCTGTCAGCCAGACCACTTGCGTTCCGACCTAGCCTTTTTAGGAGCGCCCTTCCTGTGGGGGAGCCCCTGAGCCTCGTCAATTGCGCACCCATTTGAGCCTCTGCTAGCTCGTCAAAGGTGTTGCTGACTCCGAGCTGGAGTAATTTTTCATTTGACGTGTTCCTGGGTAGGTGCAGAGCGATCTTGTAGGCCTTCCTTAGTATACAGTCGGCTTGCTCTCTTTCCGCTTTTGTTGTTGCGTGGTAGGGCAGCGAGTATGTGACCCTGCTGACGATTAGGCTGTTTACGAGTCTTAGGGTGTCGTCTTCCTTCATTCCGTATCTTCTTTGGGATACTCGGCTGATCATTCTTCCTACTTGTTCCGTGGCTTTCCTGAGCAGGGTGATGGTGTGGCTGCATTTGCGGCTACTCTGTAGCCACATGCCCAGAATGCGGATTTTGTTTTTCTCCGGGATCGGTTGTCCCTCGAGGACGACGTCCAGTGGGGCTTGGGTAGGGTGTCTCCCTATTCTGATGAGCTCCGATTTTTCGGTCGAGCATTTCAGGCCCCTCTCCTTCACGTAGTCTTCTACGCAGGTGGCGGCTTCCTGTAGTCGGTCTTGTTTTTCTCCTAGCGATCCTTGGGTGATCCACACGGTTATGTCGTCGGCGTACATGGCGTGTTTGATACCCGGGATCTCTTTGAGCTTTCTTGCCAGTCTTAGCATTGACATGTTGAAGAGCACCGGCGATATGACTGAGCCTTGGGGTGTTCCTTTGCAGGGTGTGGCGAAGACGTCACTTCGCAGCTCGGCTAGCCCTACGGTCGCTGTTCGGTTGCTTAGGAAGGCCCTGATGTAGTTATGGGCTCTCCTTCCGCAGTTCGTGTCGTTTATGCCTTCCATGATGGCGGCGTGGCTTACGTTGTCAAAGGCTCCTTTGATGTCGAGGGCCATGACAACGTTTTCTCCGCTTCTCGGCATTTTTTCAAGTACTTCCTCCTTTAGCTGGAGGAGTACGTCTTGCGTGGACAGGTGGGCTCGAAACCCGTACATGCTATCAGGGTAGAGTTGGTTTCTCTCCAGGTGTGACTGAATTCTCTTCGTTATTATTCGTTCGTACATCTTGCCTAGGCACGATGTGAGGGATATCGGCCTGAGGTTTTCCACTTGTAGTTTTTTACCGGGCTTCGGAATCATCACCACGACCGCGTGTTTCCATTCGGCGGGTACTGTTCCTTCCTGCCATAGTTTATTGAGGTACGCGGTGAGCTGGTCAATAGCTCCGTCGCTTAAGTTTCTGATCAGTGAATTGCGGATTCTGTCTGCTCCTGCTGCCGTGTTTCTTGTTGCCGACCTGATCGCATCGACCACCTCTTCCCTGGTTATGGGCCTGTCCATGACGGGGTTCTCTTCGCCTTGATATTCCTCTTTGTAACACTCGACCTGGTCGTTGCCGTAGCATTTGACCCGGACCTCCTCCAGTAGTTGTTTATCTGTACCGGTGTTTTGGTGCACCAGCCTTCGTATTGCTTTGCCGCTCTCCGACTTGTTTTTGCTTGGGTCCATGAGGGACTTGAGGATCTGCCACGTTCTGGCCGTGCTCAGGGTGCCGTTCAGCGCGTTGCTAAACTGCTGCCATCCTTGTCTGGCCAGCTGCGTCGCGTACTCCTCCGTCTGCTTGGTGATTTCAGTTATCTTGGTCTTGAGCTTCCTGTTCAGCTTTTGTCTTTTCCACCGTGCGGTGAGTCCGCGTCTCGCCTCCCATAGCTTGAGGAGTCGCTTATCCACCTCCGGGGCGTGTTCGGTTCGGTCCACTTCTTTGGTGTAGAGTTCCTGGACCTCCTTGAGCTGTTGGCTCCACTCCCCCACAGATACAATGTCGCCTCCTTGCATCTGTCTACAGTGGGCCCTGAAGACGTCCCAGTCGACGAGACGGGTCTTGCCTATTTTTCGTTTTGTGTCTTCGGCTGTGATGCTGGTTTTCAGTATATAGTGGTCGCTTCCTAGGTTTTCGAGTAGGTTTTCCCACTCGACCTGTCTGGCGCCCCTCACAAAAGTCAGGTCGGGGCAAGTGTCTGGGCTGACGCTGTTACCCTGTCTGGTTGGTTGGGTTTCGTCAGTTAGGAGATCGCAATCCGTTTGCTCTGCAGCGTCGCTGATTGTTCTTCCTTTTTTATCGTCTTTGCTGTAACCCCATTTTGGGTGCTTGGCGTTGAAATCGCCTGCTATTATTAGGGTGTTGTTGCCCGCTAGTTTTCTAGCCTCTGTAAAAAGCCTGCTAAAGTCCCCATCCTTCTGCTTAGGCGGGCTGTATAGGTTGATAATAAAGGTGCTCTTGGATTGTGCTTTCTTTTTAGGTATAATCTCTGTGATCGTGTGGTCGATCCGAGTGTCCGTTATTTCGTCGTGTGCTGTGGCTACCAATTTCTTGCTTACGAGGGTCGCCGTACGGCGAGCTTCCTGACACGTATAGCCCCTCAGCGAAGGTGTGCAGTTGGTTTCCTGTAATATAATTACGTCTGGCGGGGTTCCTTTGGCATAAATGTACTGCTGCAGGAGGCCTTGTTTTTGCCTGTACCCCCTGCAGTTCCATTGCCATATCTCTAATTGTTGGAGGCGTTCTGCCATGATGGTGTACTAGGGTTGGAGTTGAGGGTTTCTGCGCCGAACCTGCGTTCGTTATATAGGCGTTCTCTAGCGTCGTTAGTCGTTCTCTGCGCGTTCTGATTCTTAATGTGTGTTCTAACGTTTTGCTCTAGAAGGGCAAATTTCTGCTGCATAAATTGCATCTGCTCTTGCGTCTGTTTCTGCATGTTCATTATGAGAGCCTCGAGCTGCCCATCTTGTGGCTGTGTTGCTTCCACCATTGGGGGTGGTGGGGTCTGAGTTTTGGGCTGTGTCTGCCCTGTCCTGATTTCGCGGAGTTCTTTAAGGACCTCGCTCAGCTGCTTTCTGAGTTGGCCTAGTTCCTGTCTGAGGGCTTTGTTCTCTTCCATTAACTGTTTCTCGCGAGTGGATTGTGTGTTTGTGTTTGAGTGCGGAGCAAAGAGCGTTTTGGGAGGGCCGTCTCCCCAGCTCACCTTGACACCGCCGGTCTTCTTTTTCTTCTGTTGCTCTTGTCCTTGCTTCTGCTCCTGTTGCTGTTGTCCCAGGGGCGGGAAGGACTCGTCCCGCTCGGATCCTCGACTCCGGCTCCGGTTGCGGCTGCGTCCGCGGCTGCCGCTGCGCCCGGATTCCTGGCTCTCGTCTCGGAACCACCGCGGCCTTCTTCTGCGGCTGCGGTCCCGGCTCTTGCGTTGCTGCTGCAGGGGGCCCCACCGCAGCTCGCACGCTGATTTGAGTCGTTGTTTGCAGTCCCTCGTGCCCGTGATGTGGTCGCCGTCACACACTAGGCACTTGGGTGTACACTGGTGGTCCGTCGTTGGGTTCTGAAGTCCGCATTGTCTGCAGACCTTGGCGTTCGGGTTTGGGCAGACGTCCATGCGATGCCCCTGTTGGCCGCAGGTGTAGCATACCTGCCTTGTTGGCCTGTACGGGTGGCACCGGTATTCGCTGCTGTGGTAGATGACAAACTTCGGAAGAGTAGGGCCGTCGAAAGTGATGAGGGCCGTGCTTGAATTTCCAAGCATTCTTGCCGTTATGACTCTGACGCCCTGGGTGCGAAGTCGTATGTGGGCCTTGAGTTCCTCGGATGTGGTTTTCGGTGCTGGGCCGTGAATAACTCCCCGTAGCGTTCCCTCCGGGGCCGCCGCGTGTGTGTTCACTGCAAAGCTTTTGCCTCCAAAGTTGATCTGCCTGATGTGCAGAACCTTCTTGGCTGCGTCTTCGTTAGCTGTGCTCACGATTATGATGTTCTAGCCGTGGCGAAGTCGGACGAGAAGATCTTCTTCCTTGCATCCTCTTCCGGTGGCCGCAACCCCCGCTTCCACCACTTTGTATTGCGGTAGATCCTTGACTGCGAGTCCCCTCGGCCGGAGGACTATCTTGATGTCGTCTTTCGGGAGAGGAGGCAGTCGCAGCCTCGGCCCTCCCTCCCATTGTTTCTTCTCCGGTGCGCCAGCTGCGCTTCTTCCCGCTTCGTCGGAAGATGGCGACCTTCCTGCGCCGTTTCCCGCCAAAATTTGCGGTTTGTCGCCGCCATTTTGGCGTCTCTTCGATTTCTTTGACTGGACGACCGCCCAGCCTTCTGCTTTGTCTGCGTCCATTCCGTTAACTTGTGGTCGTTGTAGAGTCGATGGGGTGCTGCATCCCGGGCTTGAGTCCCTGTAGCGACGAGGCCGTCGTGGCCTCGCGGTACGTGGGTCACGTCGATGTTGTCGTGGAAGTCTTCTTCCATGTTTTCGGGCGGTTCCGTAAAAAATCCTGGTTGTCTTGTGATTGTGGGTTGTTCCTGACTCGAAGTTTTCGTTCGGGACATCGCTCCGATGCGTCTTCACCGCGGGCCGAGGCCGGGAAGGCCGTGGAGCCCCGAGCTCGTGCTAAGCCTCGTTAGGCTTAACGCCTGGCCGACCACGTGGGAACTTCAAAGTCCGATAAAATCCTAAAAAATGGACCCACCGGCTTGGAAGTGGTATCCTCGTGGTCCGCTTCACTTTCGGCGTCGGTTCCAGCAAGAATTTTGGAGATCCGTAGGGATTAACCGGGTCAGAGGACCCAAAAATCGCGGAGCGCATGTGAGGCACGTCCGTGCTCTTCGACGATCGCAGCGCCGCCTCTCGTAAAGAAAAACTTCGCCGCAAACAATCAGCAATACCTTATTGTTATACCGACGAGCCTAAGGGACGAAATCCTTCAAGCTTCACACGATGAACCGACTTCTGGACATTTGGGTGTAGCCCGCACGCTAGTAAGAATCAAAGAGAAGTATTACTGGCCCCGCCTTCAGTCGGACGTTGCACACTACGTCAGAACGTGCCGAGGCTGTCAGCGTCGCAAAGTGCCCTCAACAAAACCTGCTGGATTCTTGAAGCCTATAGCACCACCATCGCGGCCTTTCCAGCAGATCGGGATGGATATGCTGGGCCCATTTCCTCTTTCTCATTCAGGAAACAAGTGGGTCATCGTGGCAACTGACTATCTGACCAGATACGCAGAAACATCAGCTCTGCCAAGTGCCACAGCCCTTGACGTAGCAAAATTTTTCATCCATCAGATCGTTTTGCGTCACGGTGCCCCGGAGAACCTAATCACCGACAGGGGTACAGCTTTCATGGCTGACCTCCTACAGCAGATTTTACTCCACAGTCATACAGACCACCGAAGGACGACATCCTACCACCCTCAGACGAATGGTTTAACGGAACGCTTAAACAAAACCCTAGGTGACATGCTCTACATGTATGTCGACGTTCAGCACAAAACTCGGGACGAAGTGCTCCCATACGTCACCTTTGCATACAATACGGCCGTTGAGGAAACGACAAACATGCCACCGTTCCGTCTCGTTTACGGCCACGACGTGACCACGATGCCAGACGCCATGTTACCGCATGTGGACGACATCGACCCGAATGCGGATCTTCACACCTTCCTGCACCTCGCTGAAGAGGCTCGTCAGCTGGTCAGGGTGAGGATTCTCGACCAACAATGCCGAGATGCCCAACACTATAACCTCCGACGCCGTTATGCTCGGTACTCATCAGGAGACCGTGTCTGGGTCTGGTTTCCCATTCGCCGACGCGGACTTAGCGACAAGCTCCTCTGCCGGTATTTTGGACCTTACAAAGTCATCAGGCCACTTGGAGACCTGAACTATGAGGTCGTTCCTGATGGCTTTCAGAAGGCTCGGCACTCCCAGCACCCTGAGGTGGTACACGTTGTCCTCCTCAAGCCTTACTACGAGCGGTAGCGCTAGAGCTGGACTTACGGCCGCGCAACACGTGAACTTCCCTCGGTGAACTTTTTTTTTCCGCACACCGGCTACGCATCGGGACGATGCTCTTTTTTTTCCGGGGGCCAGTGACACAGTGCATTCCGCATTTTCGCTTAGCGCTGACCTGAAGCACGCGCCGTCTCGGAGAAGAGGTAGCGGATGTGTCAGCGATCTTGGGCTGATGTGCAGACGTTCGTCGGATCCTGCGTTCCTGTGTTCAGTGATCACCGCATTAACGCGTAACAATATGCATCGAAGTATTGCACAACATGAAGAAATGACAAGCCAAGCTTTTGACAGATTCGTGCAAGCTGTTAACGTACAAGAGGGTGAAATCAGCAATATGCACAACCAGATGATTACGAACTGTGTAGGCACGGAATCGGTGGCACCGCACTCTGCGAATGTTTTTTTGCATGAAAAGACACTTGTCCTATGGAAAGCAATCAGCCACTGCATGGGACCACAACTATCCATGTTGTACGTCAAAGAAATGCAACCACCCAGGTCGGAGGATCTCGCACCACATTGTAACCGACCAAAAGCTTCTGACCTCATGCTAGGCGAAAACTCCGAATGTGTGCTTGCTTGCTGCCAACCGTTTCAAAGTGTCCTGATGGACAGAGGCCCACATCAGTGCCAGCATTCAAAGACCAATGCAACACGTGTGGCACACCCAGCTGTTACACTATGTAACAACGAAGATTTGTCAACGCGGTAGTGGCAGTGCTATTGCTGAGCGTGCGCTTCTGGCTGGCTCTAGAACAACCGCCGACGGCCAGAAGAACACCGTTCAGTGTCTGGTTCTTTCAGGGCCATTAAAACCTTTTCAACTGCATCATGTTGCTAGCCCTTGAACATTTGCATATGGTGTGAACATTGTGCAAAGGTGCACCCTCTTCGTTAGATGCATTCAGTGTTTGTACTCTTCATCACTTGTTATGGCAGCAAACCAAAATGAATGCACGTGATGCCACTTTGGAACTGGACAAATAATGAGATGTCAGCCTCCTTTCTTCTGACGAGATTCAAAAGCAGTCCTACCTGCCAGTGCTAATTAGCCTTAATGACAGTGCAATCACTTGCACTGATGCAGTAGCACCATTACAGGGAGAGAGTTCTTTCTAGTGGATTTCACCGGGTGCATCAAGACTGAATTCTTTGTTGTTAGTCTGCCAAGTGCAGTAACTTTTGGGTAATGTGACTCCCAGAGGCTGAAGTTCATCCCACACCTCGACAAACTTCACTGCGGGTAAGCTGATATGAAAGCCAGAAATGAAGTGTTGGCAAGCATAATTGAGCATTACAGTGATGTACTTGTTGAGGGGACAGGTCTTCTGCATGAAGAGTATACAGTAGCACTGGACAAAAGTTCGGAATATTCGTTTTGGCACGATATGAATTCTCATCAGACATGAATGGTGAGTTAAATCAAGAAATGCAAACCCAGGGAAAGAACAAGTGTCCACACAAGTTGCTGAACCAGCCCATTGGCAATTCTGAAAAAAAGATGGTTGTGTTCAGATCTACCTTGACCCATGAAATCTGAATGAGGCAAACAAACATCCATAAACATCCATACATCTGAATGCTGACATTTCATACCTTGCTGTCAAATTTAAATGCTGGATCAGCTGAAGTTAGCAGGGACCAGCTACACTGGCTCAGAGGCTTCGGCATTTGGCTGCTGGCTTAAATGGCTGCATTTCAATGAAGGCAAAATACAAAAGCACCTGTGTGCTGTGTGATGTGAGAGAACAAAAGAACCCCAGTTGCTCCAAATTAATCCGGAGCTCTGCACTATGGCTTCCCTTATTGTCCGTGTGACACTTCGGGACATTAAACCCCACAATTTGCAATTTGAAGCCAGCAATGGCGAAGATCGGTTACCTTGGCCATGTGATGTCTGCTGATGGAGTCAAAGCAGAAACAACAAAGGTCAAACCTTTCATGCAAAACATTTAGCCAACTGGCCAACAAGACCTACAGTGCTTTCTGGGTACGGCTAACTTCTTGACAAAGCTTACACCACAAGGAGACCTCTAGTTTGGGCTAGTTGGTTCATGATTCACAAAGAAAACGGCACGAAATACGGGGACAAAAGAGAAACAAACACGTCGGGACCATCGGCAACTTACAACTGAGTTTTATTTCACGTAAAACCTGCCGTTTTTAAGCCAACACGCCGTAACAACCTTGCACTCACGCATTCGCAAAGTCACGAAGCCAACTCACGCCGTACAACAGATCACTGAAAGGGATCTAAAACATGAAGCACGATAAGTAACCAAGTAACATTTTATCATGGCCATCTGGAAGAAAAACCCAAGGACGTGAAGAAAAATATGTCAAACAGCTCTGCACAAGTATGAACATCAAACGATCATGACCACGCAAACCCTTAACAACCAAAAACTATACAACTACATGAGGAGTGACACCAGATGACCAACAGGACACGTGGAAAAAGTGCACAATGAAAATTTAAGACTAAAGCGGCGTCAAAGGTAAAAAAGACGGCGAAAGGCGTGATGAGTACGAAAACCTTTAACATTTGGGGCCGGTCAACTGGCAACCATATGAATGATATCCGATGACCAACAAGAACATGGGAAAAAAGGGAAGTCAAAAACAGGGTCATACCAAAGTCTGCGTGAACGGCACAAAAAGCGCACAAGAATCTGCGCAAACAACGGCACTTCGTCAGAAAGAATAGCACAAAATGCTGTAGGGAGTGCACGATGTATCAGATAGCAGCTTATCAGCCCGAGAACGGCGGGCCGCATCTTTCCCTCCCTCGTTCCCCTTCCCCTCTTTCGTTTCGTGGCCTTTAAAAAGGAAAGGAATAAACTGCCGAGGGGCTTTTTTCTTCGTCGGCACAGCACCTTGCTGCAATGTGTGTCTATTCCCTTTAGACGTACGATACATGGTGTCAGAAGTGCCGAAGCCCCGCCGATATGGATATTGTCAAGCCTCCAGAGCCGCTACAGTTCTCCGGAAACCTACGAAGAAACTGGCACACGTTCAAGCAAAAACTGGAGCTTTTCTTTACGGCTACGCCCACTACACCGCCCAGATCGGAAGCCGCCAAGACGGCAATCCTTCTCAGCGCCGCGGGTGAAGAGGCTCTCGACGTCTATAACAACTTCTCCTTCGAAGCAGGTGAGAGCAAGGAAGACTACCAGACAGTGCTGCGCAAGTTTGAGGCGTACTGTGTGGATGAAGGAAACGAAGTTTACGAAAGACACGTTTTTCGCCTCCGCGTGCAGGATGAAGGAGAGCCTATTGAGCAATATCTGCGGCAGTTAAAGAAACAGGCGAAGCTATGCAATTTCGGCACGCTCGAAGAATCTATGATAAGAGATCAGGTTGTTTTCGGCACTAACAATCCGAAGATAAGGGAGAAAATGCTACGAGAAAAGGACCTAACCTTACAGAAGGCGGAGCAGATGTGCAAAGAGGCCGAGGTCTCGGCACGGCAAAATGCTGCTTGGTCGAATGACACCCTACAAGTAGACTACGCCCACAAACGGGAGCATGACCGGAAACCTTTTCGATGTCGACAATGCAACAGGGCTCATGCGCAAGGAGACTGCCCGGCGTATGGAAAGATATGTTATGCTTGCAAGAAGCCGAATCATTTTGCGGTATGCTGCAGGCGCCGCCAGAGCAGACAGGTAGATGAAGTAAAAGAAGATAAGATGGAGGACGGGTTCGATATTTTAGATATCGGAGTGTGCGGAATCAGCGACGGGGCCGGTGCAGACTGGACGGTCAGCGGAAACATACGCGGCAAAGAAATTAGATTCAAAGTTGACACAGGCTCACAAGCAAACATAGTTCCTGTAACTCTTTACCGTCGTTTGAAAAACACCGCGAGCCTCCAGAAAAGCACTGCAGTGCTGAAGGCGTACAACGGCAGTGCTATCAAGCATGTCGGAGTGGATAGAGAGATCCTTGTTCTCAACGGTGTGGCACACGTTGTGACTTTCTTCGTGGTCAAGAAGGGTCGGCAGGCCATACTAGGGCTGCAGTCATGTCAGCAGTTTGGGCTAGTGCCGAAAGCTGTGGATTCGGTGGAATGGAATGAGACAGCACCGGAGAAAGCCTTTCCAGACTTGTTCCAGGGTACAGGGTGTGTTGGACGGCAGTACCGGATGGTCCTGCGGGCGGATGCTGTCCCAGTAGTGCATCCAGCACGAAGAGTACCTTTGGCCCTCCGGGACCCTCTTCGACAAGAACTGGAGCGCATGGAAAAGGCTGCCATTATCAAAAAGGTGGATGAGCCCACAGAATGGGTAAGCCCTTTGGTGATAGCGCGTAAGAAAGATGGAGCGCTTCGTGTCTGCATGGATCCAAGGGAAATCAACAAGAACATCAAACGCGAGCACTATCCAATGCCAACAAGGGAAGAGATTGAGGCAGAGCTGTCGGGTGCAAAGTTTTTTCCCGGCTAGACGCAAATGCAGGTTTCCATCAAATCCCATTAGACGAAGCTACATCGCGGGTGTGTACTTTTGCGACTCCATTTGGGCGTTACCGATTTTTGCGTCTTCCTTTTGGGATTTCATCAGCGAGCGAAGTTTTCCAGAAAACGCTAACTGAAATCTTCGAGGGACTGGAAGGCGTCCGCATATACATTGATGATATTCTAGTGTGGGGTGACAGTGAGAAGCAGCATAACGAGCGCCTCCATGCCTTGCTAACGCGGGCAGCACAGGCGGGTTTGACGTTTAACAGGCAGAAATGCGTGTTTGGGTTGAAAGAAATTGCGTTCTTGGGCGACGTAATAGGGAGCAAGGCGTTCGTCCCGGTCGCAACTTAGTTGAAAGCGTCCTTTCGCTGCCGGCGCCGCAAGATAGGCATTCAGTGCGCAGAATGATGGGCGTTGTTAACTACTTTCGCAAGTACGTCCCGTCACTGAGTGATAAGACAGTCTTACTGCGGACACTCTTAAAAGAAAACGTCATGTTTGAATGGACGGCGGCGCATCAGCGTGAATGGAGAGAAATTTGCGACGCACTGACAAACCCTCCATTACTCGCGCTTTTTGATGAAGCAAAGGAAACCAAGATCACTGCGGACGCTTCGGGGACTGGTTTGGGCGCTGCACTACTGCAGCGATATGGCAGTGACTGGCGACCAGTGTCGTACGCATCAAGGACCCTAACAGATAGCGAAACCCGCTATTCGCAAATTGAAAAGGAAACGCTTGCGGTAGTGTTCGCATGCGAAAAGTTCCATCATTTTGTTTATGGCCGCAGGGTACTGATCGAAACTGACCACAGGCCCTTGCTTGCAATTTCCCAAAAGAACATTGCAGACATGCCTCCGCGATTGCAGCGTTTTTTTATTAGGCTGCTACAATATGATTATACGTTGCAGTTCGTTCCTGGCAAAGACTTGCTGCTGGCGGACATGTTGTCACGTGCACCAGTGCCAACGCAGGCGTCGAGTGCCTCATCGGAAGCAGACTGCGACATTCATGCCGTACAGGTCGTCTCCAGCATCGTAAGCACGCCAATGAAAGAGCGTCTGGAAAAGGAAATCAGGGATGACCCGTACTTAAGCGAGGTGAGACAGCGAATTTCACAAGGGGCTGCCATCGACGGTGAACTGAAGCCGTTTGCCAGAGAGCTGTCTGTGGTAGAAGGAATACTGCTCAAGGGCTCTAAAGTTGTCATACCTAAATCTATAAGAGCAGAAATTCTTCAGAGGATTCACGGGGGGCACCTTGGACTAAATAAATGCAAAGCCAGAGCGCGGAGATTGGTATTCTGGCCTGCGCTCAACAGTGCCATTGACGAGTTCGTGCGAGTGTGCAGTACTTGCCAAAAGTATGCGTACAACCAGCAGAGGGAATCCTTGCTCATGCAGCCCACCCCGGATAGGCCATGGTACCGCGTAGGAATTGACCTCTGCCAGTTTGGTGGAGCCGCTTATGTCGTAGTGTACGATGCCCACTCAAATTTTCCTGAAGTAGAGAAGCTAAGAGGCACAGCGGCAAAAGAGGTCATAGCCAAGATATCGGCCATTTTCTCACGGTACGGCATCCCGGTGCAAGTGTGGACTGACAACGGGCCCCAGTTTTCATCGCGAGAATTTCGTTTGTTTGCGCAGAAGTACGACTTCCAGCACATCACATCGAGTCCAGAATTCCCAAGGTCAAATGGGCTTGCGGAAAAGGGGGTTCAGATAATTAAGCGCATCCTTAAGAAGACGAATGAGTCACGCGGTGACTTTTGGTTGGGTCTCTTAGCCTATCGTTCTTCTCCCTTAGAAGATGGCCGCTCTCCGGGCGAACTGCTGCAAGGCCGACGCCTCCGCACTTCCCTGCCTGAATACAACGAGGATTCCAGTGTCCCAGTGCGAAAGCATTGCCAATCTTCGAGGGGAAAGGTACTGCCACCTCTCAAAGAGGGCAGTTCAGTTCGTGTGCGCGGCGACAACTGGTCACGCACAGCAACAGTAATCGAGAAAGCAGCACCGAGGTCGTACGTGGTGAAGACTGAGAACCAGCGGCTCTTGAGGCGAAACAGGCAACACTTGCTGCACATTCCCGGAGGCGATGAAAGTATGCAGAGAGATCAGGACGTCGACAGCCTGGGAAAACAGTGTCTCAGCGACAAAGACCAGGATATCGACCGCCCGGGAGGACACGCACATACAGACCGACAAAACATGGTGCATCCGACGCACGCGGCTCAGGAGACAGGCCGGGACGTCGACATCTCGCAAGAACAATCTCCACGGCACAGACAGAACATCGAAGATCCAAAAGCAGCTACGCATGAAAACGATCTCACCTCGTCAGGTCCGCGGAAATCAACCAGGCAACGTGCGGAACCTCGACGACTTCACTATGACTGCAGTTTCCGCCAAATATCGTAGTTTGTCTTTTTGTTTTTTGTTTTTTATACAGAAGAGAAGATGTATCAGATAGCAGCTTATCAGCCCGAGAACGGCGGGCCACATCTTTCCCTCCCTCGTTCCCCTTCCCCTCTTTCGTTTCGTGGCCTTTAAAAAGGAAAGGAATAAACTGCTGAGGGGCTTTTTTCTTCGTCGGCACAGCACCTTGCTGCAATGTGTGCCTATTCCCTTTAGACGTACGATACACACGACAGAACAATAAACCTACAAAATTCCTTCTAGCAAAGTGAACTCCTCGTTGCTAAGCGTAATGGATGGCTTCCTGACGCATCTGCTCCCTTCTTTCCTGATATAAAAGGCTTCCATCACCTCTCTCTACTCTGTCCTTTACACTCTTAAAGAAGATAGTTTTCTCGAACTCAGGATGGCAATTCCTGCAAGCTTTGCAGGGATCCACTGGGAAGCTTCCTTCATTATTTCGCAGGTTTCGGCACTGCTCGCTGGCACGCTCATTGAAACATCGACCTGTTTGGCCAATGTATATGAGCCCGCAGCTTAAGCGAATCTGGTAAACAACCAGAGTTCTGCACTGTGTGAACTTTTGTTGTTTCACAGTACAAGCCGGTTGTTTTTCTCGGTTAGTCATGGCGCAAAGCCTAGAAAGTTTGCATGGGGCTGAGAGTGTGACCTGAACGTTATGTCTGCCTGCTACTTTAAGGTTGTGCAAAACCTTGTGGATGTACGGTATTACAGCCACACGATCGCACGAAATCCAATCTGTGCTTTCAGGACCTTGCTTCAACTTCTGCAGAATGGCTTCACACACATAAGAAACCACACAAGAAGGGTACCCTGCTCCTTTTAACTGCTGAACTTGAGCGCTGAATCTTGACGAGGTCATATGGGGGCATGATTTGTTCAAAGCCGCTTGTAAGGAGTTCGAAACAATCGCCGTTTCAAGAGCTTCGAATGAGCACTGTTAAAAAAGGAGTAAACCTTTTTTTGAATGTGGACTATACATCCAACACAAGTCATCTTAAGGAACCGTATACTAAGGTCGAAGAACTGGAGTTCACCATTTGTCGGGGTCTCTTTTGTCACGGTTGTTACGGCGTGTTGGCTTACAAAAAGGCAGGTTTTACGCAAAATAAAATTCAGTTGTAAGTTGGCGCTGGTCCTGTCGTGTTTGTTCCTCTTTTGTACCCACATTTCGTGCTGTTTTCTTTGTGATTTACACCACAGCTAGCCCAACAAACCCAATTCAAGTGGCTGTTGCACAAGAGCACCCTTTTGTTCAATGTCCAGTTCCATGCGATTTTGCATGAGGAACCGCATCCTTGACACTCAGATGCAAGCTGTGAAGGCTTTTTGTTTTCCTGCTGCCAGCTGTTTTCAAAGGCCGACCGGCATGAACTGTGGCTGCGCCTCGTGTGACACCTGGACGGCGCCTTGCTAGTCCAGTTGGTTGCACCTTGATGATGCGGCCGCGCCTCAGTGAACTTGCTTTTGCTGCTGTTGAAGCAAGATGCATCGCAACTACTTGAGGCTCTGTGCGCGCTCTCTTCAACAGTGCCAGGTCTCTTTGGAGCAGGGTGAGATAAAATGGGTTATCTGCAGCCAAACTGTATTGCCGCCACAGCTCCTCTGTGATGTTCTTGAGTACCTCAGCTGCATCCTGTGAAAAAACCAAAATAGCTGAGATCTGTGAAGTGAGGCACTAAAGTACCAACTGTAATGACTTTTGCAATGTACCTCTAGCACCCCACTCACTTTTCTGTACTTTTTGTCCTTTCATCTTATTGTTTACAGCTGCCCTTGGTTATAATGGCCATGTGTCTAGGTTATTCCGATATGGGCACTATAATTTACAAACCAAATTGCACTGTGGAAGTTTGCAAGGTGCCAACATGATGGATTGTGGAAAAGTAGAACATCAATGCACTGCATCAAGTGAGAGCGTAGGAAGGATGATAAGCTGGAGCATATCTTGCAATAAACCTGCATCCTCATATACTTGGCACTACTAACTATGCTCATGTCATGAAAGTTATATTACATACATCAAGTACATAAATGTTTAATGCGCAAACACAAAGAAGTAAGCTGTTTGTCGATCACTTTTACAAATAAACAGTTTTTTGGACTCGCTGAATTATTCAACATGCCTGTGAGGCACAGTACCACAGAAAACTTCCAATAAGAAGCAAGAAATACTGAAACAGCTATGCACTTTGGTTACGGGGAAAGTTCCACATTACACTTCTACTCTGTGACCAATGCTGCCTTTGAAAGCTCTGTTCATTGCTGAAACTGGTGTAGTAGCGTAGTGAGAGGGTTGGTGACTGCGAGTCCAGTTACAGTTTTGAGCAGGACAGGGAGAGGTTTCAGCTCCTTTTAAATGAGAACCCTGCATACTGCTTTAGGGAACTGCCATGCAGCCAGACTTGAAACTCATATATTGTAATGCACAAAAAAAAAGAATGTGCCCCAGACCTCACGGCATTGATGATTGGAACTTGGCCCTGCAACAGCAAGCTGCTCCTCAACTTCCATTGTGTCTTGGGGCAAGCTTGTAGCATCTTGCACCAAGGCCTGTGGCTGTGGCTGGACAGGTTCATTGCCTGGCTCGCCTGAGCCACTCCCTGGCTGGTCCCATGCAGACTCACGGAAGTCGCGGAAAAAGGCAGGATTTTGACACTTGTCACCTAGGGCAAGCCATGCGAGCTGGTGGCGGTCTTGAGTTCTAAGTATTGGAGCATTCGGGAATCCTCCCCCATAGATGCTGTGAACGAGTGCCTGGTGCTTGCAGAACGCCCCCTGCTGGCCAGCTCGGCAGGTGCAAGTGCCGACATCCTGCCACACTTCATAGATTTTGCCATCCACTTTGTAGCTGGGAACTTCTAACAGATTGCTGCCAAGGGTGCGGATGCTTGCTGCAGCATTTTCAGGCATCCTTTCGAGGAGTTTGTCATATAGGAGCTTGTGGCTTGGTACGCGGTTGTAAGCATGCTTTAGCACCCACTTCTGCAGGTGACCTTCCCATAAGCTTGTGATAAGGTCCACAAGAGCGACAACATTAAACGCTTTATGCCTGCCCAGAACCACATCCTTAAGAACCCGTATGGATGCTTCAGCGAAATTATTGGTGTTGTGGCCCCTTGTGAGCATTCCAGAGCGGTACAGAAGCACCTATTCTGCCTTGCGCTCCAGGAAGCCAAGAACACGTGCTACGTAGCCCTTATGAGACTTGGCCTTCATTTCCGCTATGGCAGTATTCAGATCATTAGCAGTTGATGCATACATAATCTACAAAGGAGATTATAAAACATGTTGAATGCACATCAATATTTGCCTCCTCTAATGGCACTATTTGTGCATAAAAATTTATATTGAGTGATCTGTCCCTGTGTCATCTGCGACTTATGCTTGTGATGTTGCAAGGTAACTATCATTTCTGACGCTACTCAATATCGGGCTGCTAAACACGTAGCAATGACAATTTTCCACGAACTATCACCTTGTCCCAAATATTTCACCAAAGTGGTGTTTCCATTCTCATATTCTGAGTTTGTTTGCCCCCTTTTATGCTATAGGAGATGTGGCTTGACTATCTGATATGTTAATGATCGTACGTTGCATTTTTTACAATGTCTAAGATTGTGTGGGTGTTTTGGGCACTTTACATCCAAACCTCACTGTTACCTTCAAACTGCACACGACTGAGAACAGCAGGTATTTTCAATCCATGTTGCACACACTTGTTGCCATTATAGCTATTGATTCATTATTTATTTGTGGGCACAAGTTTGCCTAATCACATGTTTTCCGCCAAAGCTTTCTTTTACCTTTCTCCTTCTTGCCACAACCGCATGACAATTTTATATTAACAAAAGCCTGCATGGCCCCATTCTAGAATGTAAATAATTTAATACCTATGCTACTAATAACCTTTGCTGAAAAACTTATGTTAACTACATAACATAGCACCGTATGCTCGCTATTAACAACACAATTGCTCACATCAACGTCGCTCAAAACAATGACAGCTATAGTATATACTGTGTCCAACCCTGTTTAGAATCCTCTTTCTAAAAGCTACGCAAGCAGATTTTCACTAACTAAAGCTGGAGTGAACACACAGAATCAATTACTTTAATGTGTGTAATTAGCAGCATAGCAGACACATTACAAATATGCAACAAACTCTAAACATGGTATGTCACTATGTGCGTTTTTCTCACGTTTTTCTTAATATCGATCTTTTCAAAAGATTTCTCACTCTATTAAAACCACCTAAACGTACCCCTGATCGCTCATGTCACTTGCATTCATGTAATGTTCATCATCCTCACAAACTTGATGTACCTATTTAATTAATAACACGTATACAGTTATTTCTGCCAGAGACATTGCGTACTTGGAACTGCTTGCCAGGCACATAAGCCACTATCTCCGGACACACTAGCTATTATTCATTTCAGTATGCACTGAATTTATGATGGGTGTTGTGTTCAACGTGTTGCGTCTGATTTTATTGCTCTGGTGGTTTGAAGAGCATGTAGTTATTGATTTCATTTAATTCTACTTGCAGCACGCCTTGTATTATACTCGATGTTTTTGACTTGCCTCTTCTCTTGCCAACCCAGTGGCTTTGGCTGTCAAACGTAAGCTCGCAGGCTTGATCATAGCCGCAGTGACTGTTTCAATGGAAGTGAAATACAAAAATACCCATGTGCTATGTGATGTCAGTGCACATCAAAGAACTCCCAGGCAGTATGAAATAACGTGGAGGCCTCCACTGCAGTGCCCCTTGTAGTCCATGTGCCACTTCAGGAGATCCAGTACCACGATTTACATTTTTCTTCTCATCTATGCGTCTTTGTGACATTTGATTAATTTTATGCATTCTTTTCCCTCCTCTCCGCAATGCTTCTTGTAAGCTGTGACGGTGAACTAAATAGGCATGCAAGCTTGCATTTGTAATGAATGCAGATAATCATTATTTTATGACTACATAACAGAACACAATGCTTGACAAGTCAGCCTTAATTATAGGCCAGACCTCCCAGCCCAAACTTTTGGCAGGACGATGAAAAAGTCGCAGAATGTTTGCTACCTTCTTGTTACATATTTTAGTTTATGTGGTACTGTGCTCAAATAATCCATTTGTTACCGCACTGCCATTGTTAACGAGCTCTGCCTATCCTAAATGTAGTAGGGATTTGATGGATTACCCTTGTAAAGTAGAAATTTAAAACTTGTTTATGCAACTATCACATGGAAGCCATCATATCTTCAGTGCAACCGTTTCATTACTTGGATATATTATACCAGTTTCCTCTATTATAAAACTGCATTGGGGCAGCTAGGTTTGTTTGTTGGTATGGTAGCTACTGACAGTTGTAGCCCTCCTCAATGAAGTATGAACAGAGAGTGGTGGTAACAACTGAAAATACTTTATAATAATTTCACATCATAGTGATATGTGCAAGGAGGGCACGTGGCTAAGAAAAGGGTTCTTTGGTACCGCTCCTTTGGTGCATGAAAAAAAATCCACAATATTCACTACATCTACAGCATGTTTTCGCGGCAGTCACAATCATTCAGGCGCACATGATTGCGAAAGCATGCTCATTTAATTTAATGAAATCATGATTTGCCTCTAGGGGCACAAAGAAATGAGACACCGGCCCAGTGCCCTAGAAAACCTGCTTCATTCTTATGCTTTTAAACCACGCCCCCATGCCAAGAATAGATGCTATACTACTTCTGCTGCAGATCTGTCACTGATTTCAGCACAATAGAGTGCTTAATTTCATCTTTGATATCATGAACCACAATGCCAATGCCAAACATTTAAGAACTTGCCTTGCCTTCAGAGTTGATAGCGATCAATTCTACAATTTCATCATCTCTCTATGCCTTAGCAAACCAAAAAAGTATGAGTCGAATTCTTTTAACTGCACTCTGTGATTGACATCATGTTTATATTGCGTTGCAATCCACTTGCACAGACCATAGAAATGTTTCTTTCCTGGGTTTTTAACAAATATCTGTGTAGAAGGGAAAGAAAAACTTGCCATGTGTAGTGTTCCAGAAGCCTAACACCCTACAGTTTTGCAGATAAAATGTGCAACTATTTCATACTGTTTCAGAGGGATCATTGGCACGAACGTGTGCTCTTTGAAGCTCCCATGATGCAGTCATGTGTTGCTTTGAAGGCACCCACCGAAGTACCTTCACTGGGTTCTCTGAGCCATTCATGCACATTCTTTTAATACTCGTAACTGGACATTATAAGTCTGACATAGTTCATGTTGTTTTATTGTAAGAATTCAAACAGCCGGCATTTTGCGTCACTCATCACTGACCAATTATTTTGTACTCTCTTAGCAGATGCAATGCAATATCTGACAGGAACATGTTCTAGAAGAAATTGACAGAACTAAAAGTAATGCATGCTTCAATTGCGCTCACCTTCTGAAATGTAGTCATCAAATCTCGCTTGTCATCCCTCCTGGTGTCACGTGATGCATGTAGCCAGCGCCACTCGGCTTGAGCCGCATGAAAGTTGCAAAGGAGCTGCTTGCCTTCGGGCCATGTTGCTTGCAAAGCAGCTTTCTCAGCTGCCGAATTATCCGTCATAAATGCTTGCGGTGCCTGCAGAATATAAGAAGCAATATTTTGCACCTTTGTTGCTGTAAGTAAACGACTTTATTATTCATTATAAATAGTATGAAGTCTCTACATTGCTTTTCATTTTAGGCTTTTGTGTTGCAAATTTTGAGGCGCAAAGGACACAGAGACTTTCTGTAAAAATTGAATTTGACTGCCCAGAGGCCCGTTCTCATGATTTTATTAAACTATATGACTAAAATATTAGCACAGCGGTAAACTGGAAAAGTAAGATTTCTTATCCATTTTTATTGGTGAAACTTTTAAAAAGGTGGCATGAAAATGTGGTGCTAATATTTCATTATGCCAGCAGAAAGAGCATGAAGTTTAGTGGTCATAGCTTATGCTTAAGACACTATTCCTTTTGTCCTTGACTGGGGAGCAAACAGCCATTCATCTTGTGTGCGGCAAAAACACTGACAAGTAATTGGGCTTTGAATGGTGTAATGAATCGGCATTTTTGAAACTGAGCAACACTGACAACTAAGAGACACTAATGTTTGTATGTGCTTTTATCCTCTCCTATCGAGCCATAAATCAAGCGGCCAAATATCGCAGCAGAAATGATAATGAATAAATATCAACATTTTTATTCTTGAACTTTCACATACCACTCTATTGATATGGACATGACCTTGATGCTTTAACTTTTGTTGTGCCGTCTGAAGTAAGATTATTTTATGAATTATTCTATTAATTATGCACATGGGTAAATGACAGCTTTAACATGTGGCCACCGGGAACAAAAGCAGGCAAATGTCATTCTGCCCCCCCCACCCTTTTACCAAAGATGCCCCTATGTGAATACAACAGAAGAAGGCGTAAACAAAATGCATGTGATGGGCCACTGCTGTAATTAAAATTTGTTGCCTCATGAATGTCCTGAGTATTATTCTTTACTTACATGAATGCCACCAAAGCAGGTTGGGTAGCTCAGATTCAGCAGACCAAATGCAGCTTTGTAGCTCTCGCTGCTCTGAGAACTATGTAGTAGTACAGCAGGAGGCATTGCGCCAACTGCAGTTGCTGTAAGTACCACCGTGAGACTGCTTTGTGACTCATCACATGAGGCTGTAGAGTATACAAATATTATTTCCTTAGCAGCACTCAGTCCTTGCGTCCTTTTCATGACCTGCGTCACCACAAGAACTGCCCAGCAGGCACCATCCTCTGACCTTGTGGTTCTCACATCGGCCCCTGCAAAAAGCAATATAGGACTCCTACTTATAGCGGCATTAAGCAGAGAAGCAAAGGTAAATAAGGGGCTTGTTAAGATATACATTTAAAAGTGGCCAGCAGTCAAAGCAAATCGAAAATTTCAAAAAATAAGTTTCATGTTCTTATTCATCAAATTAGGAGCAGCAGAATCATTTGTTAGATGTTAGATAATTCAACACAACGTAGGAGAAAAGGCAGCTACATGCCTACAATGGAATCTGAATCAAAGACCTCCACGTGTTGCAGATGGTGCTCGGCCAACCGAGCTATGGCACTACTACTATCAAGTGCACCTCTGCTAGCGTGCACTTCGCACGTTGAACCTTTTTATGCCTGTTTATGGCATCAAGAGTGCCTAACTAGATACTTTCTTTATGCTTTTTAGCAAGCAAGAGAAGGGAAATGATTGGTTCATTAATATGTACACAAGAAACGATCAATAAAGTCCAGGAAAGCATAGAGAAATACTGTTGTAGTTATTCTTTTAATGTTGTAAACTGTATTGAGAAATTAGTGACAGCGTAATGTTTTTTGATGTAGAATAACTGCGTAACATAACGTGACAGAACGCGCAAGGAAAGACAACCACATGCTGCCGATGAGGTCCAGGTAGGTTGCACCTGCATGCCCATGTCTGTAATGCTATGCTTCGGGCTTAGGGTGAGGCAAATGTATCACTGGGCAGAGTAATGTTGGCATGTATGGATATTAAATCTCGATATTACAGATAATGAAAAGTAGACACTGTAGCATACTCACTGTTTCACAATGCAGGAAGTATTCATCATGGATAGGATTTTTGTTGTAAACCACACAGCTTTAGCAATGCAGACCAGAGAAGGTTGCTGTAAGCTGATTTAGACATGCATATGGCTTTTCATCCTGCTCTATTTTCACCAAAAAGGGGGCCATTGTGGCTTGAATGAATATACCCTAAAGCCTCAGGTGGTCCCTCTAAGAGGAAAGAAAAACTACTGCTAGCCGAGAGGTTACCCCTGTTGGCAGCATGATGTGCTACAACATTTGGTGATAATTCTGGTGAAGCAAAACGTAAATATTTATGAAATACCTAGACCACAAAAATAAAAATAATCACACAAATATGTGCAAATGCAAACAGTGAAACACCCAAAACAACGCCTTTGCAGTTCAGTCCTTTCAAAAAGTCGCAGGAATTTCAAAGAAAAGAAACTACACTGCTCAGATATATTGCAGCTTACCCTTGTCAAGATAGCATGACGCTTTCTCTGAAAGTTTGCTGACAGGGTCCACTGCGCTGCCATAATGATGATCCCGCCACCACCGGAACCAGTAATAAACAGTGCCTGCGCTTGGATTCACGTCACCACTGGCAAGCTTCTCGGCGGCGTCATCTTCACCTTATAGCTTCTGCTGGTGCATAGCTATGGCCTGTGCTGGTGTGAGGCCATCAAGAAAATAGCTATGGAACACAGCTCGAGTGTCAGCTGTGGTGCGCAGGAGACGTAAGGCATCAGCACAGTCTAGCGCATGATTATGGTCATCGCTGACCTTTACAATGGCACGCAACGGCGTAGCCCTCTTCAGGAATGGGTCCCGCTTCATTGTGTCCCAAGTAATGTCTTTTTTTTATTTTGATGTCCACAAAGGCTGGACAGTTGGTGGCCGTTTGGCCAGTAATCTTATTCCTGTTCGAGTGCTGGCATTTCCACTTCTTGTGGAATGCGACCCTAGTAAAAAACAAATGCAAATCATTTTTCTTAGAATGACGCTCATAATTTTGCGTAAGAATATTTTACATTAGAGAGTCACTAGTAACAATAATGTAAATATTGCGCAATGCTCTGTCAGACATTGCTGCCGTGCGGTGAAGCCAGCCTTACAAAACTGATAATTGGAATCTGTCACAGTCCACAATTCTAAAAGAAATGCAAATGATTTCACTTCTCAGAATAACGCTCATCTTTTCGCTTTAGTCTATTTTACATTAGAAAAACACTGGTAACAATAATGTAAATATTGCGTAATTATCTGCACTACTTTTCTGTCATGCGGTGAAGCCAGCCTAGCAAAAAAACTGAAAATTGAAGTCTGTCACAGTCCACATTTGCGAAACAATTATGAATAGACGACCGCTCTTTAGAGTAATACATCAAGTTCATGGGTGAATAAAATGCAAAATTCCCCAGACCTTTTAGGCTTTGAAACTTCCCAGTCAACGATCCACGTGGTCCTCGTCACTACGCCGTAGCTGGTGAGCCACTCGTACGCGTCTCCGTCGGTGTTCAGAGCCACACGAAAACAACTCACGTTCTCGACGCAATTGTCACTGCCCAACTCGCATTCGAACGGCAGCGATGATGCCGCCATAATTCACGGATGGAACACGCTACCCGTATAAAAAAATCCAAAGCAGCCGCGGTGGACTCAAAACTTCTTTTATGGGCGGTAATGTGGAGAAAAGGAAAGGCGGGAGGCGGGGGGAAAAGGGGATGCTGCCCACTGCATGTAACAGCCGACCGCGAGAATCGCGCAGCCAACCAGGCAGCGTCCTCTCCTCCTCGCTTCAGTGCTTTCTCTCTCGCGGCGCATTCCTGTCCAGGCGCCAAAAATACGCAGCCCGGTCGGCATGTTGATCTAAACAGTCTCTCTCTTCTTTTTTCATAAAAAGGATGCGTTCTGAGCGTTTCCCTTCTCTACGCAGTCACAACGCAGCATGCACTTTATCGAACACGCCGTGCGTTTTCTTAACTGTCGCGCCGATTCGGCTCTAAGAAAAACTAAGGCTGACTTCCAATCAGCCACAGAACGGCGAATTGCATGAATGCCTTCTGCTAATAGCGCGTTTCGCGTTTCCTCGCTAAATGAGCTACCAATGGTTGCGGGAAGTGATACAGCCTTGCGAAAGAGTAATAAAGGCTGCGAACATCGTGGTCTTATCAAACACTGAAGTTAAAAACTTGCCCCGTTCATGCGGTGCTGGCTAGTGCTACGCGCTATGTCTAAGAATAACTCATGTGGATAATTCAACCGATAAATATAGAGATAAATTTGCGCATCCTTCTAACATAGTGTCGATAGCTGAGGCGCGGGCATTGATTCACGGCACTTCTGGGGCTAGACTGCTCCTTAAGTAACGACTATTTCTTTTTATTTATTTACAGAATACTTTCAGGCTCTTATGGTCCCCTGTAGGAGGGGAAATACAATGCAGTACAAATAAAAAAGCATCAATAGAAGAACAAAAGCACAAAGCCAATAAGTTCCATGACAACAATTATATTTTTTTAATGGAGACTATGTTACGTAATGTTTCCACTGGCAAAGCATTCGAGCCAGTTACAGTGCGATAGAAGCAGAAATAATCAAATTCGTCAGTTCTGGTAGTGAATGGCGCTAGTGAATCGGATGGGCGATGTCTCGTCGAGCGTATCGCGGAAAATGGCTGAACAGAGGGATCTAGGCAAATTGACCACCCATTAAGGTTGAGAAGAAAAAAGTTTTAATCAGAGAATTATTCTTTTTACTTTTAATGATTGGATCCTGTGTTCTCTCATTATTGCAGTTGTTGAGTGCGTGGAAGGGTATTGCGAAAAGAAGGAACGAATTGCCTTGAGCTGAATCCTGTCAACCGGTTGAATGTTAGATACAGCAGGCACGTCCCAACAACGCACGCGTATTCTAACTTGTGTGGGATTTTCCAGTTCGTGCTTGATATCACTAAGTCTACGGAAATCTAATTCCCATGGGTTACTTAAATACTTAGTAAAGCTTGGATTGTTGGCACATGTTTATTTATTTAGTTTTTTACAAAATACTGCGGACACTGAGTCCAAGAGGGGTGGGCGAAGAAGTAAATCAAACCATAAAAAACGCAACACTTGAAAAAACAACACAATATAACAATAATCAGTTAAAACTCATTGTACAATTAACGGTTTAGTTAGCGGAATCCAATCTGTTATTGTGCGTCGAAGGAACGAAAAGTTGTAAAAGACAGTTCTAGCGAGTATAGGTGTTAGAGAACTGGGATGGTGTTGACGAGTTTGTGTGGTTGGTGCCGGCGTTATGTATGATAAGTAATCCAAACCAAGTTTGTTATGCAATAAGAGAGAGATAAATTCTAACCTAGGCTTTCTTCTCCGATGTTCACGTGGCTCAATTTTATTAATCTCATTTAAAGTGGTTGGGGAATCAGTCCTTGCACATTTATTAAAAAATAAACCTGACAGCTCTTCGCTGTGTTCTTTCCAGATTTTTTACATCAGATTTAGCATGCAGGTCCCACACTATGTAAGCAGATTCAAGTTTGGGTCTGAATATTGAAGAATAAGAAAGTAGCTTAATGTTAGAAGAGGCATTTTTTTGTTTATGTCTTGAGCAGTACAATTTTCGAAATGCAGCAGAGCAGATATTGTTTATGTGCAAGTTCCACGATAGATTGCTACTTATGGTTACTCCTAGGTATTTGTAGTTGAATACTCGTTGAAGAGAGAGAAAGCCTAATTTATATGTGTAGCTATGCTGTATAGCTTTTTGGGTTATCGGCATATAAGCACTTTTATCAGCATTCGGAGTTATGCCCCATTGGTCGCACCAGTTGAAAACGTTGTTCAAAGCATTGTCCAGGTCACTGTGATCTTCCTTATTTTTAACTTATCTGTATAGAATGCAATCGTCAGCCAACAATCGAGTATGCACTGGCGGGTTAACAAAATGAACGACATCATTGACATGCAAAAGGAAAAGCAGAGGGCCCAAACACTTCCTTGGGAAACGCCGGATGAAACTGGAAGAGAGCCCGAACGTTGTCCACCGATTCAACGAACTCAATATTACAAAAATCCATGTTACTGAAATATCAGGAATGCCAATTTATTTCATCTTAAAAATTAGTTGATCATGAGGAACTCTGTCAAATGCCTTGCTAGAAACCCCAAAATATACTGTATCGATTTGGCCTTTATTATCTATGCAGGAATCAAATAAACTTATTACTGTAATTCTGTAATTAGCTGTGTTACCGTCCAGAACTCTTTTCGGTACCTGTGCTGGAAGCTAGTTCGCATGAGATTTTTTCTAAATATTCGTTCATACAGTGAGCAACTATATGTTCTAATAGTTTAAAGCACGAGGACGTCAATGATACGGGATGGTAGCTCTGCAAAAGAGGACGGGCTCCTTTTTTATAAACGGGAACATTTCCGGCTGTCCTCCAGTCATCAGGTATTTTGCCTATTGACATTGAAGGGCGAAAAATTACCAGAAGGAATTTAGCCAGAGTTTCCGTATAGCGTAGCAGAAATGCGTTTGGGATGTGGTCAGGGCCACAGGACGTTTTGGTTTTCAGGTTCTTTAACATAAAAAAGACACCATGGTAAGAAATAAAATTCACTTTGGTGGGATAATACACTCGTCTGTATTCGGTACATGTGCTCGGGGCAGAAAATACACTTTGAAAATAACTATTAGAATGCTGAGCATTAGCCTTCGGATCATATACCGTAGTGATGTTAACCAAAATTTGTGTGACTGCTTTCCTTTTTCAGTAATATAATTCCAAAACTTACTTGGCTTGGTTTTTATAAAGTTTTGAAGGGATGTGTTGAAGAAATAATCTTTTGAATCACGTAAGACAGGATCTGCGCGTTTCTTCTTGTGCCGTTTTACCCTTCGCCTCATTTGAATTATATTGCGTGTCATTCATGGTGTTTATTTCGCTTCTTTTTGTGCCTGCTTGGTACAAAAGCTTTGATACAATACAAGCAGATTTTGTTTAAAACTGTCCCAGAGTGCGCAGATAGAGTTATCATCGAAATCAACAAGGCAGGTTTCCAAATGTTCAATGACAGATGCGCCATTGGCGCGCAATTAATTTTTAAAGTAACGTGGCGATGAGTGTTTCTTTTTTTGTTTGCCGCACTAGAGGAAATAAAGCACTAACCAAGTGGAGATTATGAAGGCCTTGTTCCACAGAAGCCGCAAAATTCGTAATGTCGCGAGGAATGAACAACAAATCTAACAAGGAATTCATGGAACCGACTTTACGGGTTAGTTCCAGAACTATTTGTGTCCAGTTGTGGGTAATCATTATTTTAAACAATACGCTGGCTTGCTTTGTGCAAGCACCGAGACCCTCATGAAGTTCCCAATCCACACCTGGCAAGTTGAAGTCGCCCATCAATTAAATTCTATCGTTTTGGTACTGTGACTAATGATTTCTAGTTTAGTTAACTAGCCGATTTTAGAACTAGGAGGCTCATAAAGAGCATATAAATTTCGTCCCCAACAGGAGTTTCACACATAGGCATTTAATATCATGTACGTCATCTTGCAAAACAGCTTTAATTTATTTCTTAATTAATACATCTACTCCACCACCTCTAGATTCCCTATCTTTTCTAAATACAGTATAAGAAGGAAGAAAAACGTCCTCATCATTCACATCACTGTGAAGCCCTGTCGCAGTAATCACTGTAACGTGCGGATCATGGTGTAATAGTGTTATTTCGAGCATGGTCCGTCTTATTTACTAAACTATGAGAGTTAATGTTTATAATGCGGATATACAGATAGATTTACAGATAAGTTTATTTCCAGTTTCAACTGGAGGGTTTCCTGGCTAAAAGCTGCATGGGCAGCTTGACTGGGTCCAGGAAACCCCTACAAGCAGTAGCACACGAACGGTACAAGAAATTTTCAAAACTCGTCACACATACAGTAGTATATTATTTCAAGAAAAACACTCGACACATATATACACTGACTCGAATAATGTTAAAAAAAAGTTAGAAAACTAAAATGGCCATACATATGTTGAAAAAAATTGAAAACATTAACACTCAAGAAAAATATTCAACAGTGGATGCATAGAATGGTATTTGAACAAAATATTTCCGCAGCTCAGTTTTTGTATATCCCCTTGTATGTTGATAAGTGTTTAAAACATGGGGCAGATTATAAGACAACATTTGTAATTTATAGTCGGTGCGAAAGCGAAAATTTCAACAAACAACAAGTGGAGGCATAGAATGGTATTTGAACAAAATATTTCCGCAGCTCAGCTTTAGTATATCTTGTTGTATGTTGATAAGTGTTTAAAACATGGGGCAGATTATAAGACAACATTTGTAATTTACAGTCGGTGCGAAAGCGGGGTGTCTTCCATGAACTCGTACTTCTTGTATGTATGTTAGCACCATGCGTGTCTAAATATGCTAAGGTAGAGTAAAAACTGACGATAGATGCCGTGAAAAAATACATTTTTTGCATTAACTTAAAATTATACAAAAAGATCAAAGCGGACAATGTTATGAGCTTGGAAGGCGTATTCCGTAGTAGCCATGATATCTATATCAGCGAATATTCGAACAATTTTCTTTGGCAATACCAGAAGCTTATTTATGTTATTTTCAGTCATTGTGGCCCATGCTAAGCTACAGTAGTTGAGGTGAGAGAAAAATAATGCATAATAAATTTTTAATTTACATTTTAAATCTAAAGTTTCACGGCATCGCGAAAGGGCTCCGCAGACTGACGAGAGTTTTTTGCAAAGGTGTTCGACGTGGCCATCCCAGTTTAAATGACACGAAAAATAGACTCCAAGGATTTTGTGCTCTTCAACAATTTCTATTTGTTTTTTTTTTAAGTATAGCATGCAATTCGGTGTTGTCGGTTTGTTTCTTGCGCGAAATATCAGAGCCTTGGACTTTTTAGGGTTTATCTTTAATTTATTCATCATTGACCACCTAGATAATGTATTGAGTATATCACTACATTTTACAACAAAATCGTTAAGGTTAGGGCCTGAAATAAGTATTGTACTATCATCTGCGTATATCACAAAATCAATGGAAGGATCTATGCTAAAAATATCATTCATGTATGCATTTAAGAAAAGCGGTCCCAGTATGCTCCCTTGTGGGACACCACAACTGATAGTCAAAAGGGAAGAAAGTTCTTTATCTACTGAGACCGAATGACTTCTGTTTTGGAGGTAGCTTTTAAGCAAACTGAGTGGTTTACCACGGATGCCGTACATTTGAAGTTTGTTAGCTAGAGTCCAATGATTTAAGCAATCAAACGCCTTACAGAAATCAAGAAATAGGCACATCGTATACAAGTTCTCATTAATATTATTCAAAATAATTTTTTTCATTGTTAGTAAGGCTGTTTCTGTGGATTGACCAGTTCTGAAACCAAATTGTGACTCAGTTATTACCCTATGTTTGTCAAAAAACTTAGTCATTCTTGAGGAAATAGCCTTCTCCGGTATATCTCGGGAAGACGAAGACGAAGACCTAGTGGGTGCCTACGTGTCTGCTTCTAGGTCTGTGTTTTCGCTTTTCGCTGTCTTCTCGCGTGTGGCGTGCGTCGGACAGTGCCCTCCGTGAGACCGAATGCTGACGACGCCCCTGCGGAGAAATTCCCGGCAAGGTGGGCGCATTCTCAAGTGAGAAAACCCAACCGGAACCCTCAGGGGCAAGCTAGGCTTAGCTCGGCACTGCCGAGCGAGGCTGCGCTACGCTTCTGCATGGATTCTGCGTTGTCGACGACAGCTATGTGGATGCCCGCTGTGTTGCCACCTGACGCAGCCTCCAAGTCCACGCAATCGTCAGTGCCTCTGGGCCTCCAGCCTGCGCCGTCTTCCGATGCTACAACTTTGGCCTGTGACATGGACTGCTCCACCGCCTCCGTGCCCGTGGCACTCCTTCAAGAAACTGTTCCCGTCGCGCCAATTCAGTATTCCCACCAAGGGCCGTCACCAGCGTCTGAGCCTCCTCCGCAGATGCCACCCGTGTGTCAAGGCTCTCTTCCGCCTGCTGCGAACTCGTTCCGCGTTACCATCAAGCCTACATAGAACTTTGATATGACTGCTATCCCTGCCCGGAATGTTCAAGCCACAGTTGACCATGCTCTTGGCTCTTCGAACTACTGCGGGTTTGTCGTAAACTTGTCTACCTTGATGGACGCCCAGAAACTTTGCGCAGTTACGCGGATCCCCCTGGATGACAGCAAGCATGTCCCGGTGCAAATATATTTTGCATCTGGTCCTGACGCACTCCGCTGCATGGTTTATCATGTCAACAGCACGAGCCCTCCCGAGGAGGTGCGCGCTAATATTCGCTGCTCAACTCATGTTGTACTGCAAGCATGGCCTATGGGTGCATGGCCTATACCTGCTCATCCTGCAAGGCCCGTTGACTCTCCCGAAGTACCTTACCTACTACGGTGCGATAGTCAAACCACAGCCCTTCCGACCTCGTCGTATTTTTTGTTATCACTGCCACAAAGAAGGACATATGCAAAATACCTGCCCTAATCCAGCAGCTGTGGCCGACATGAATGAACCAACAGTTCATTGTGCCTTGTGCAAATCGCCGGACCATGACATTCGCTCCCCCGCTTGTCCAAAGAAGAAGCAAGCGAAGAAGTTTCACAAGTCGTCTGCAAAAATGGATGTTCCTACAAGTAATCACTTTGCAGCTTTCGCATGTGACGACAACGACTTCCCTGAACTTCTTTTATCTGAGCCCGCTGCTCACCATACGTCTCCTCACCAGCGTACATATGCACAAGCGGCTCACCTTCCCGGATCAAATGGTACGCCAAAACGTCCAGTGCATCCATCACATGCGGATACCACAGATGAAGACACAGCTTTAGACAATGCAATCGCGGAGGCTCGCCGCCGACTAGACGAACTCACCCAGCGCCGGGAACAGCGTCGTTCTCAATCCTCTAGAAGAATTCTAATAACTCGGGAGCAATCATTAGAGGAATCACCTAGGGTAAGCACTGGCCCATAATCAGGTGCCGACCACCTGTTAGCCGTGACTACCCCGACAGTGAATAAGATATTAGCGCTGATGAAGCAGGTGACATCCCTCATCGTGTGAGCTCTTCGGCCTCGTCATGGATAGCGCATCATCATCGGTGGTGGTGCAGTGGAACTGTCGAGGATTCGCTAATAAGGCCTCTGAAGTGAACATCCGCCTTCGCAACGGAAAGCTGAGAGCATGGGCGTTCCTACTGCAAAAGCATAATGCACTCCCACGCCTTTCAGGTTTCTGCGCATACCATTCACCCTCTATCCCTGATCGCCGTTGCAGCGCCTCCTCCCTCAGCCCAGGTAAATCTGCAATTTATATTCACAGTTCAGTTCAGCACACGCCGCTCGACCTTTGACGGTGGCGCAACACACGTCAAGAGGTTGTCGCCCTTCTCGTAAAACCTACACGCACACCCCTTGTCCTAGTTTCTTTTTATAGTCGTCCTGGCTCCGCATCTCCCAATCTGGGAGGGGTTCGTTTTCTACGTTCTACCAACTCGGGTATCCCTATTCTAGTTGGTGGTGACTTCAACGGCGCACATACTGCGTGGGGTTACCCATCGGATTCCTCAAGGAGTGCACACATCCAAGGGAGGTTTTCGGATCATTCCTTTCAACTTTTAAACCATCCGAATACTTCTACCCGCCCACGAGGTGGCCCGTATTCACCTGATTTGACTTGGTGGTTAGGCCCCGGTAACCCTCGTTGGGCTGTTGATTCTGATACTTGGGGTAGCGATCACAGCCCTATTTTTATCTCCCTCACGCCTACGCGTCCACGGAAAATACGCCACACTGTACGAATAACATCATGGGACTCTGTACGCGTAGACAATCATTTATCTACATTCAACCCCTCTTCAGCATTGTCTACTCTGCTGTTCTCGCTACTCACACTATTACCACTACTGTAAATGAAGACGAGCCAAACCCGGACATACATCTCTTGAATCTGTGGGCTCTTCGCCGCCAGGTAGATCTTTACGCTACTCGTCACCCCGATGACCCATCGGCTCTTCCTACTCTTCACCGCGCTACCGCACGGGCGCGGCGCTATGCAAAGCGGCTAGGCAGGCAACGCTGGGCTGCATGGTGTGCCCGCCTGCCCTCTACGAAGGGCAATCGACATCTTTGGAGAGTGTTTCACGCCATGTAGCCCCCTTCTCAGGTTGCAGATTACACAGAGAGCATTCGCCTCGCGCTAAATGTGGATGAGGACACATTTGCACAACAAGCAGCCCGTCAATTTTTTCCAAACCATGACTGCACCGCTACGTCTCCACCTGACTTATCGGTAACAGAGCCCCCCGATGGTATTACTTCTGACCTCACCATGGCAGAGCTGCTGGCCTCCATTGAGCGTTTAAAACTCCCGGGCACGACGGCATACCTAACTCTTTATTCCGTACCTTGGAAGGGAGGGCTTTGCAAACCCTACTTGACACTTTTAACGAAGTGTGGCTTTCTGGCGTCATGCCGGGAAACTGGAAGCATTCTATTGTGGTTCCAATACCCAAGTTAGGTCAGCCTCCAGTATCTCTCTCGGCCCTTCGTCCAATTTCACTTAGGCCTACCATCTGCAAGCTTTATGAAAACATTCTAGCCACACGCTTGTAGTGGTGGCTGGAATCTCATGATTGTTACCCAGATTCCCAAATTGTTTTCCGCCCACAAATTGGAACGAAGGACGGCCTTGCTACTTTGGCTGCTGACGTGCTTGACCACTCTCCGCAGAGTCACCTTGTACGAACCGTAATCGCTACAGACATAACAAAGGCATATGATAACATCCTTCACTCTGCCATTCTTGCCTCCCTTCAAACTCTTGGTCTCCCTCACCGGTTCCTCCTCTCCATTCACGCCTATTTAGCAAATCGAACCTTCAGCGTGCGTGTCCACGGAAAGCCCTTTGGTAACTTCAATTCCAATAGAGGAGTGCCGCAGGGCTCCGTTCTCGCCCCCACATTATTTAATGTGGCTTTAATTCCTCTTGTTCGAGCCCTACAGTCCATTCCTTCTGTCTGCGTGCTTGCGTTATGCCGATGATATAACCTTGTGGTGCTGTCATCCAGATGCGTCTATTCATCAGTCGGTCCTTCAACACGCGCTGGATGTATTGACATCTCGCCTCCCACCTCTGGATCTAACACTCTCTCCTACTAAATCATGTTTCATTCGAATTGGAAATAAAGCCGGCTTACGGAAAGCTCCCTCTTTAAATTTTACGGTACATAATTCTCAGATTCCTCAGATAGAAACTGTTCGTATTCTTGGTCCTCTCCTCCATACATCTGGGACTGGCACCCCGTGGCTGACAGCCACCCGTAAATTGGTTCACGCTACTCTAGGTCTGATTAGTCGCATAGCTATGCGCTCTGGTGGCGCACGTGCTCATACGGCCCGCCAGCTTGTGCACTCTATCCTTCAGCCACGGATAGCATATCAGGCACAATTTCAACGTCTCACCCGCAGACAGTGGGACTCCCTTCAAGCTATCAATCGTGAGGCTATGCGCGTCATAACATATCTGCCTCGTTCAACACCCATACCTGTTCTACAGGAGTTCGCCCAACTAAATACACTCAGTGAAATCATCGACCAACGGGTGGCAAATAGAGCTCGAAAACAGTCTCTCAAACTTCATCGTTTAAAGACACTTCCACCGTGGTCCTATTGCCAGCTCACTGAAAATCGCCCCACTGTTTCCTCGTCGGTATCAGCAGCGTATCTGGCTGAAGGGCGCCTATTATACACGGATGCATCACATTCTGCAGAGAGGGGAGTTACTGCTGTGTATAGTCCATCTCATCCGCATCTCAACTCTTGCGCGACGTATACTGCGGATACGTGCACTCCCTGGCATTGGAACTTCAAGCCATTTATAATGCCATTGCTTTCCTTCCGCTCGTTCCAACATTCAATAGAGTTCATATTTACACCGACTCCCGCGCCGCCCTTAAACAGCTTAAGGCTGTTCGAGGAACGTTCCAGATTTCACAATCAATTCATGTGCTCTGCGCAAAGTATCCATGTCCTGTGCGCATACACTGAATTCGCGGCCATGCCCAGGAGTCACATAACATTCAAGCGGATGCTATGACTCATCTTCATACATCAGACGATCCGCCACCTTCCCCTCTTCCCCCCGATCCGTTCCTGTCCCATGTTTTCGATTCCGAAGTTCTGCGCCAGCGAACACGCGCTCTAATTCCTCTGTGTTCGCACCCTCTCCCCCGTAGTCTTACTCGGCAGGAGGAGGTATCCGTGCGCCGGATTCGGGCAGGGGCGGCTCTGACACCATCTGCCCGTCATCGGTGGCGTGCCAAAGATCTGCCAGCACCTGACAGGTGCCCTCACTGTAGCGCTGCACCGGACATTTGTGATGTGCGGAACTTGTTGTGGACGTGCCCAGCGACGGCTGCTATCAGAAAACGGCTCCTCAGGGAGGTGGGCCTGCGGTGGAACCGCGAACGTGACTACCTGAATTGGACTATGGACAACCGTTTCATTAAGAACCTCTGCGACTACCTCGGCGCAACGGTTCTTCACTCCTTTTTTTAACTTTCAATCCCGTGCATTCCTCCCCCCCCCCCCCCCTCCTTTTCTCAACTTATGCCTCATGGCACACTTCTCGAATAAAAAAAAATCCTTTTCCAGTCCCTTGGAAAACACAGGTAGTATTGAAATGGGCCTATAATTTGCTGGTACATTTAAGTCGCCCCCTTTATAAATTACAGATACTTTGGCCGTTTTCATTCCTTTGGGGAAAACCCCGCACTCCATGCAAGATTATAGATGTGAGAAAGCAAGGGACAAATTGTAGGTAAGACATGTTTCAGTGGTTTCATCTTCATGGTATTGATATCTAAGGCTTTGCTGTTATTCATTGTCATGTAAACGTTATAAATCTCATTTTCATCAGTGGGCTCGAAAAATATAGTCTCGCTAACCTGACTAGGGTAACCGGAGATATTAGTGTCTGTAGGATCTTGAGATAAAGAAATGTTAGTGAGAAAATGTTCGTTGAAATATTCTGCGAGTGCTCTTCCTTTTATTTCCTTGCCATTTAATAGCATACTCTTTGCAACATAGTTATTGGCACGGCGACCTAGGACATCGTTTAAAACTTTCCAAGCAATATCAGGTCTTTTTTAACTGACGGTCGAAAAAAGCTGCTGATAATATGAATTTTTTGCTTTTCGTAGCTCCGAGTTTAATCGGTTTCTGAACTTTTTAAAGAAAAGAAGTGCATCTTCTACACGTGTTCGAAGGAACAGTTGATACAAACGATTTTTGTCCTTTATAATTTTGAACAGTTCGCGTGTAATCCATGGTTTTCTTATCTTTTTGGAAGGGGTGTACTTTTCGAGCGGAAAGTGCTTCAAATGAATACGTTGAAAATGGTGAAGAAATAAGTCGTACGCATCACTAGCATCCGTTTTTTGCAGCACACATGACCAGTCGAAGTTCGTGATATCATGCTTAAATGCTTCCAATGAGGCATCTGTGATACGCTGTACACTAATGGTCTCGTTCACATTGTTCCATTGAGCACGCTTATTTTGAAAGACGACAAACACCGGGCAGTGATCACTCACATCAGAAGCAATTGTACCGCAAGAGAGTACCTTGGTTTCAATATTCGTAACTATTAAATCAAGTGCCGACACAGTCGTGCATGTGACACGTGTTGCTGTTTCTATTAAATTGACAAACCCACAGGAAAGAAGTCTCGTTTTGAAATCGCGTACAGTAGCGTTGTGGTCAAGAAAATTAATATTAAAATCCCCACTGCAGAAAAGCGAACATTTATTTAATGATGCATATTCTAGAATCTGGTGAAAATAATTCGTAAAGTTTTTCATATTGCCATTTGGGGGGCGGTATACTACAGAAATCAGGTGGTTTCGATTTTCCAATGTTAACACTTCATAATCTTCAGTAACTTCACTAAGATTAGGCCGGATGTGGCACCTTTTGCACGCAAGAGTATAGCAGCACCGCCGCCGCGTTTGTTAGGTCTGTTAAGGAAGAAGAGATCGTAACCGGGAAGCTCCAGCATCCTGCAGCCAGGTTGATACCACGTTTCAGTGAGCATAAAAACCGCATTCGAAAGAGAACTGTTTCAATAACAGAACAATTTCATCTTGTTTGTTGCCCACTGAACGCGCATTGAGGTGCAAAGCAATTTCACAGTTGCGGTGCTCTAGATTCACCTGTTTTGGTACGACAAGTTCCTGATAGGTCATTTTGGTTTAGTTCTTTTCGATTACAGAGCAGAAGGACGGCAGATTTTAGTTGCCAGGTGAGCTAAGATTATCGCCTGCTGTTGGCTCAGCACGACTGCTTTCCCGCGAGAAGAGCTTGATGAGGTCCCTCTCGCTGGTTATCGGTACATCAGAGCCGTCACTTTGTTTCATGAATATCTTTCCATTTTGTGACTAAACAGACTTCCCCTGGTGCTCATACTTTTTTTTACAGCAAGCGGAAGCAGTTTCTTTTGTGCCGGGCAAATGTGTTCATTGACGTACACAGGAGCAGAATTTTCCAGCCCAACATCAGTGTTTGTCAGCCTCATTTTTTTGGCTTTCTGGAGGACTGTATCACGTTTGGCTCGAGACAGGAACTGAGCCACAATATTCGACGTATCTGCCTTTCGTGTCGGTACTCGATGACAGGCTTCAATGTCGCTTTCTTGAATTGGCTCTTTAATTGCATTTCCTATCTTTTAGACTATGTCAACCACCGACTCGCTCTCATTTTTGACGACACCTTGAATTTCTAAATTAGCCCTTCTCGAGTATTGCTCAGACTGAATTAGTCGCTTGTCCAAATCACGCACTTTACTTTCCAGATTGGCGTGCATGGCTCGAAGCGCATGGTTTTCTTCACCAAGGTTCCTGGTTTTAGCGATTTCGGCATTTAGCTTTTCCTGAAGCTCTTGGATAGAGTCATGTGAAAACTCGATGCTTTTAACTAAGCCTTGCTTTTCGCCCTTCAGTTTTCGAGTTTCGTTACGCATTTCCCGCTCCAACGACTCGCGAAGTAACTTCATTTAAGCTTTAGTTTCTTCCCGTAACTTTGCTATATCGGCTTTAAAGTCCTCTTTCATTTTTGCCACCTCCTTTCCAGTCATTCCTAAACGTGTGTCCTTTTACAGTCAAACAGTAAACTCGATAAGGTTCGGTAAACAAAAACGAGAAACAGCAGAAGTTCACAAGACACTTGGCAGCAGCGACGAGCGACTAATAATAATGCGTTTTGTCAATGTTCAAAGTAGGACAGGAACGAACTTGCGAAAGGCGCACAAGGACTTGTCAATGCGCACGTCCGTCGCTCACCACTGCCGCTGTCAAACTTCTGTTAAAGGGGGGCGTAGCCACTCGATGAAGATTACGATGCACCGTGTTTGTGACGCAAAGCCCGACAGCCGCTGATTCCTGGGAAAAGCGCACAAGGACTTCTCGAAGCGCCCGTCCGTCGCTCGCCACTGCCACTGCCGAACTGCTGTTTAAGAGAGGCGTAGCCAGTCGATGAAGTTTACGATGCACCGTGTTTGTGACGCAAGGACCGACAGCCGCTGATTCCTGGGAAAAGCGCACAAGGACTTGTCAAAGCGCCCGACCGTCGCTCCCCACTGCCACTGCCGAACTGCTGTTAAAGGGAGGCGTAGCCAGTCGATGAAGATTACGATGCACCGTGTTTGTGACGCAAGGCCCGACAGCCGCTGATTCCTGGGAAAAGCGCACAAGGACTTGTCGAAGCGCCCGTCCGTCGCTCGCCACTGCCACTGCCGAAATGCTGTTAAAGGGAGGAGTAGCCAGTCGATGAAGACTACGATGCACCGTGTTTGTGACGCAAGGCCCGACAGCCGCTGATTCCTGGGAAAAGCGCACAAGGACTTGTCGAAGCGCCCGTCCGTCGCTCGCCACTGCCACTGCCGAACTGCTGTTAAAGGGAGGCGTAGCCAGTCGATGAAGATTACGATGCACCGTGTTTGTGACGCAAGGCCCGACAGCCGCTGATTCCTGGGAAAAGCGCACAAGAACTTGTCGAAGCGCCCGTCCGTCGCTCGCCACTGCCACTGCCGAACTGCTGTTAAAGGGAGGCGTAGCCAGTCGATGAAGATTACGATGCACCTTGTTTGTGACGCAAGGCCCGACAGCCGCTGAATCCTGGGAAAAGCGCACAAGGACTTCTCAAAGCGCTCGTCCGTCGCTCCATGTTTGTTCTGATCTTGCAAACCTCGTAATGGCTTGGCCTGCTGATCCAGTTTCATATCCGAGTAGACTATCTTTATGCGTTTATTTTGCGATTTATCTCGGAAAAACATATCTTTATCCACTTCAAGCTTGTCACGAATAACGGTGAGGTTCTTTTTTGGATCCCTCTCTTCTTTCGCGCTATCCCAAAGCAAGTTTCTTGTCTAGAGCGTAGATTGGGAATAATTCTGGATTGATATTCCTGAGCGTTTTAGCTTTGTAACATTTTGCATTATTGTCCCTTTTTCTGCACAAATCTGCAAACAGAGAATAACAAGGCGTTTTCGTTCCTAGGCCACAACCCATGAATGCGCCCAATAGATTGGCAACTTACTTGAAGCTTATCTTTAAAAACTTCTTTATTTTATCTTTCAGCGTAGCTTCTGTTTGGTCAGGTTCTTCAGTAATATCGTGAATGATTAGGTTGGACGGTCTGCTTCGATCTTCGAGATCGGTCAATTTTTTGGCTTGAAAACTCATTAAATTCTCTATTGACTTCAATGCTGTGTGCATTTCGTGGGGCTGCTCGGTGAAGGTTGATGTATGTTTCAGCTTTTTCTTCATTTTTTTTATTTAGGCTCTGCAGACCACTTACCATGTTTACATTCTTAACTTGTTCTGCTTTCTTTTCACTAAATTCGGCTTGTGGAAACAGCTGGCCCTCTAATATTTGTTCAACAAGTTCCTTTTCAGTCGGGCCGGGATTCTTTTCGAAATCGCCACAAAGAAGCAACTTGCAAGCAATAAAACATTCATATGCCAAGACAAGACAACGGCGGGGGCACGGCAGGACCACGATAACTCGGCAATCGCTACGAATGGTGCTCGAATAGCTACCAACCTGCAGAACCTAGAACTGCGTCCTCGTAAGTGACATGTTGGGCCCAGGTCCGCCGAGCCCACTAAAGATGAATGCCTGCGTCGCGTCTTTTATACCTGTAAGCTCCGATGACGTCACGGTGCGATGAATGAATGTCGTTGCTGGAAGAACAGTGTCATCAAATGACGACACCCAGTCCGATGCGTTGTCGATGCGAAATTGATTTTCATCGCAGCCACAGATGTCGTCCGGCCACACGCGTCCAGTTCGAAACGGGGCGGAACCCAGGATAACCTGCAGAACGTAGAACAGCGTCTTCGTAAGTGCCATGTTGGGCCCAAGTCCGCCGTGCCTACTCGCAAGAGTGAGACCAAAATGTCATAGGGGTGATTATACCACAAAGTCAGCCGTTAAATGTGCCAATGTAGTCCGCGTTTATTGTAACGTGGCACACACGGTCCGAACGGGAAGCAGAAAAGCGCGCCTTGATAACCTCTATAACCTATCTATGCGGCTGTGTATCCGGGTCATGTGCATTGCGCACTCCAAAGCGTAGAAACCATTTAATTTTGCCGAAGTTAGCATCATATTGTTGCGAAAGCAACACTAGGCCAGCCAGCCCGGCTCGTCGCGTGGTCGCACTTCAGCTGTATGCCGTGGCCGACGAACGACCTTGAGCCGCCATTGCCTAGCAACGCCGCTGCCCCACTGCAACAGATGGCGCCGCCATCGACGCCGCTGCCATCGCCGCTTGCTCCACCAGATGTGCTCCGCTGGGGTACAGGGAGAGGAGGTGTCGCCTCGCGGGGGGGGGGGGGGGGTAATATATGCGCTTCACCTCAGTCTATTGTAATCGTTATAGAGAGCGCGAAATACCCGCAGCAACGACAGAACGAAGTGAGGAAGAGACAACGTGCTCAAGAGACGCCAGAGGAACGCGCCGCATGACAGCGGTGCGAATTTTCGTTAGCTTGCGTATAGCTTGTCGCCAGGCTGTGCGAGTAAATGACGCAGCTGCAGCAGCTGCTGAGGCGTCCATGGTCGCACTTGCCAGCGCAGCTCAAGTGCCATGGGCAGCCATGCCGGCGCCCCTCGGAGAGGACGGCGTAAGGCTTAGGTCAGCGCGGAGTTGAGAATCAGGAGCAGGGGCTGCCGAGTTTGTCAAAAACTCTTAGTCCGCGGGCTAGCCAGTGGCGCTGTCGCCGGTGGTCTCAAGGTTCAAGCCAAGTTGGGATTATTGAGTGCCCGGTGCGTTTCAAAGCAAAAGAAACAGAGCAAAGCGAATAAGCGTTTGAACGGCGGACGTGCTCCGAACGCCCCCCACACGCCTGTAAAGGTAAAAACAAAAACAGTTGAGAATTCGTACAGAAATGCCGCCCCATTTATTCCTCTATGAGGTGGTCATAAAATGTAGCGAGAAGTCTTTTAACGCCTCTTTTTCTTTCACCAATAATGAGCAGGATGGAACAGTTGACAGTGCGAGGCTTAACACCACGTCTCATATGAAGTGTGCTTTCTGCAAGTGTCGTTTTGAGCGCTGCGCTTCAATATTCTTCGTCTGTCTTGATTATTCTAGTTGACACCTAATATTTTACCCTCCACAGCAATGGTCATTAAATGGTCTTGGCATGAGCTCAAATAAACAAATATGTAATGGGCTTTCAACTAAGAAGTACCTTGGTCTTGACATGTCGATTTTTGCTAAAGGTTAGTTTAATGAGTAAGTGTGGAACTTCACTACAGTGAGATCTGGATGTTGATGTCCCGATTTTTCTTTTTTCCATCGGTCCATTCTGCATTTGCTACCTGAGCCGGTGATTGGCATTGCTCCATCTGTATTCGTCGTGACGTCACTGGTGGTAGCTCGATTAACAAAGGAGTTGGGAAATTAATGCTTTAAAATATGCCCCTTAGAGGGTCATTTGGGATTGTTAGCTGGAAGAATGAAAATTTTTTAACGATCTTTATTCCGTAAAGGGTGCCCCGCAAGCCATGGTTCACTGGAATGCGTATAGCCTTCCAGGGAACGTGGTCTGCGAGCCGTGGTCTCGCCAGGCGAATGACACACACAGTCAGCATAAAAGGTTCCGGTTTCCTCCGTGCCAGAGCAGTACGCTTCCCATGGGGCACAGCATAAAACCTATCGGCGGAGCGGAGCACGAAGGCTCTCGAGAGCGTCATGCTACGGCTACGGCAACACTGGCGTCAACACCTGAGCCCGGCAGAACGAAAACACACCGAGATGCGGATGGGACAAAGCGACACAGGTCAGGGCTCGAAGCGGGGCTTGAAATCCGGCTTCTCCCGTGGCAGCCCCTGACACCAAAGAGCCAAGCCGTGTTCTGAGATGCAGCATCCGTCTTCATCATGATGTGGTGCCACACCACCCTCCGTGTACCACCCGACGGCTTAAGCTGGCCGCCGAAAGCATAACCCCCCTTCCACAAGCACCACTCCCGTCAGATTCCCCCCAGCAGCCTGCTTTCGCTGCCCTTATCACGTCATCACCGCAGCCATCACATATGCCACATCTCGCGAGTAACAGTTCGCTCATTCGCAGAGTGGCGTTGCAGCAGCACGCGCCAATATTACTGGATGTTTAAATGGCTAAAAAGGGGCTGTAGAGCCTCACAAGGGCCCTTCCTGGTAATCGTCCGAAGTGTTGATTGTTGCACAAATGCATTTCAGTGTATTCAAATCTTTATGTCGAGAGGCTAAGGCGTCCTAAAAATGTTCTCGGGCAGCCTGCATGTGCATGTTCATTTTGTTGATCTATTGTTCTCTCAATTTCTTTTGATTTCAGTATTTACTTTTGCGATTTACCGCGAACATTTCACCAGCGCGCGGTCTCCTGTATCCAAAGCCCCCCCTCCCCCCCCCCCCCTACAATAACGCTTTACTGGCGATGGAGTAAATAAATAAATAAGTAAATAAATAAATAAACAAATACCCATATGCCTGTAAAATATCAGTGTTGCGCTCTAAGCAGGTGAAAGTAAGAGGTTGGCAGGTATAAGACACAGCTGGCAAAAAGTAGGGAAAATTTGAAATCAGGGGAGGCCAGCGTACCAATTTAGACTGATGATGATAATGATGATGATGCCTGTGATACTCGTTGAGTGGGAACTGCTGTATTTTTCAGCATTTCGGTAGTCGTATTATCCGAGTGAAAGCGTTCCTGCTTACCGGGGGCGCAGTATAGGCATGATCACAATAATGCGTCATACCCTGTCTATTTTTTCAGGGATCGGAAGGCAAAAGAGGAGGCGCGTTTCACGCTAGCACACTTTATTTATTGTTGCGAAAGAGAATATGTCCTGTTTCCAAACAGTGTTGTTTAAACAGTACATATGCTTCATTCCTGTTGGCTGTTTAGGCAAGAAAATAAATATTTACCGTTTATATATAGAGATACTCAGCTCTGCAGAGTTTCAGCCACAATTTTAAATATTACAAATTTGTGATCAAAACGAAACAGTGCTCCCCTCTACCATATTTTATACAAATCTGTAAGTGCCAGGAAGCACTGATTCAATGCTTTTGCCTCCCAACATAAGGTTAAGATGCACAAGAGAAATAATATGGGCCCGAGCATGCACATTTGTGAACGCCTGCTGCTTATAGGTAGACGCATCGAAATCTTATTTTCTACATCATGAGTAGCAGTTGTGTGAATAATCCATTGCTTTCTGTATCATCCGGATACGAAGCAATAAATATTTGTCCAACAAAACGGACAACGAAATCGCAGCCGTGGTTGCAACTGCAGGAGATTTAGTACCGTAAAATCTTATTTCTCGGATATTTTGGAACCAAATGTGGTATCCGTGAATATGGTCAATGGCGCATTGTCTCCCTTCTCTTCAGGATGCCACAAGAATAATCAAGGGGAGCGGTGGCTTTGAGGACTCATTTGCCCTCGCTGTCAAAAAACACAATCGGATTCACGTGCGTCTGAACGGGTGGTGTAAAATATTTTATGTGCCTGCTAGCCCGGTTAAGTTCTTCCTCCTTGTTGCTTAGCGCTGCTATATTATTATGGAGCATTTCCAACTCGCCCAATCTGCCGTTCTTCTAAAGAAGCTAGACTTGCGAAGCAATGAGGTATGACCAGGACAGAAACCACAAACGGTTAGCTGTGAAGGCTGCCACTGGTGTGTCTTCGACGACGGCTTCGTCCCTTAGTGAGACGGAGGCCAAACAGCTTTCGCTTTCTATAACTATGTTTCGAAGAGTCAAACCTCAATAAATCTTTTACATTCAATTATCTAGACATTAAGCGCACCTTTCGCAGCTGGAAAAAGATCCGGCAAAGCCAGAAAGGCCCGGAGTACAAACTTTTATTGGGGAAAAATAATTAGACGGAGTTTATATTTAACGAAACAGCAAAACTCCAGACGCAGTTTATCCTGCAAGTATCAGTTATCCTTTCTTCAATATTTAAATGTGAAAAGATCAGACGGCTCATCGGCAACGGCACCAGGCGTTGCTGTCCAGACAACAGCCCGAAAACTCTAATTGCATCATCATCACAGCTGCCATAGCAACCATAAGAGAGTCAACAATGGACGCTGTGTATTCAAACGTACCCAATGGCCTTGAGGTCAAAGTCCTTAGGTTGAAGGCTTTTAGACTGATGGCATTTGACATAAATGCCTTCAACCTAAACGCATTTGACCTAAAGGCCCTTGGTACTTCAGCTCTCGTTACTAGCTAGCAGTAACTATAAATCATAGTTGACTAGTAGCCCACGATGAGACACAAATGCCTTCGCACTCACGGCGCGTAATTAATCTCAGTGCTCTCCATAATTTTTTACCGCAACTAAAAGTGGTAAAAGCGGCCTACAAAGAATCATCTAAGACTGTTTCTTCTTCAGCGAGAAACGCTGTGTCCGTTGATACTTGAATTCTTGAATAAAACAAGCTGTCGCGCTAGTTGGTGTTGCATCATATTGGTCGACAGCGCTTAGATACACGGATGCAACAGAAAGCACGAAGAAAGCGCAGATGTCTTCATGTCATGTGTTCCGTTCGTGTGTCTCCGGGCTGTTTACTCGTTTAACCGCTGATTCTTCCTTATTTTTTTTCCTTTCATTGTTCCTTCCCCCTGTTGGTTTCCTTTATTTCTTTTATTCAAGCCATTCTCCTACAGAAATGCCTTGCGGGACAAAACAAAACGCAACCGGGGAAAGCAACCGCAGATCCCCTGATAATTCGTGTGTCGGTGTTGACTCGCGGTGCAGGCGATGCTGCGCCACTGTGGGAACCTGCTGCCTGACCGCAGGCATGGGCTACGGATACGGTGGCGTTGGATACCCAGCCGTTGGCTACCCCGGCGTCGGTTACGCTCCTCTTGGAATGGCTGCGCGAAGGCCCCTGCTCCCGCTGGCCCACGGCGGAGTGCACCTGAACATCGGCGCCGGACTTGGCTAGCATGAGGCTAATAAAGAATAAAAGGTGTATTTCAGCGTTACTTGTTAAAGACAATCACCCCCGGTTTCCCAATGCCCGCGGTGGCGGGACCACTATCACAGGACAGAAGCAGGAGCAGAAGACGGAGAAGGGTAGGGGGGGGGGGGGGGGGGGGGCATTTAAGTGCGCGCACGAGAACGCGGTGCCACATGGCGAGGTGTAGCGGTACACAATACACACGTCACAAGCAAAAAGGCAGAGGTGGGCTTTTTTCCTAAAAATTTAGACGTCACCGCAACCTAAAAAAAAATTGCCGACCTCACTCATCCTCAACCTCATCAGTGTAGGTTGAAGTCTCCTGAGAGCCCAGATCCCAATTTTCCTGAGGCCACTGGCAACCTCACTCAACCTCACCTCACCCCCAAATTTTGAAGTTGTGATCGGTTGCTCGACCTCAATTACAAAGAAAAGCAATTAAAAAGTTTTTCACCGAAAAAACAATTCTGAGAATCTTGTGAGACAGGAAAGCCCAAATGATGGCGGTACACTTGTAATGATTAGTTATAACAACATCGGCAATAAGCGGTGTGCAATTATTTAATTATGTATGTAAAGACTCTATTGATGCACACGCAATCAGAGAGCCTTACAATCTGATATGAGCCCTCAGAGAGTGATGGCCTGTGTCCTTACGTGGTTACCTCCAGCCCGTCGGAGGGCAGTATTTTCCATTAAGTTGGCTTTCTCGGTTTGTTTGTGAGTTTACCAGTGTCAGTATTCGGGCACCAGCTTTGTGTATGCTTCCTCGTATCGGAAGCCTCTCGCTCATTCACACACGAACCAGAAATCGACAAACACGGACCTTCTACACCATCTACAAGAAATTGGGAAGGGAGTGGGTGGGGGAGGTATTCCCAATAGTTTTATGTCTCAATATACAATAAATTATTAAAATACTGTTATAGTATTAGATTATTACCATTAGTATACTATTCTATGGGTTAGGCTATAGTATTAGGATACCATTAGATTATTAGGTGCTTTAGAGTTACTAAAAACCTCGGATACCAATTTGTTCCGTGAATCCTGGCTCGGAGCGTCGATGGAGAACTGGACATAGACGTGATGTTGCGGCGGTTGAGCAAGAGACCATCTTTATGCGCCAGGTTACCTCTAGACTCGATACTCCGGGGAGTAGGTTTCGATTCTTACCACAATCTTCGCAAGAGTGTAAAAGCATCGCTAGTGCTGGCGCTCCGTATACTCTACGCTAAACAAAGACGGCCAACTCCTAAGTCGAGAAAATAAAATCGATAACAAAAAAAATATTGGCTGACGGCTTAGCATTCCTAAGCACGAAATATTATGCGAAATCACTTTTCCGCAGGTTGATGTCATCGCCGCGCACCTTAAAGGGTGATTGTGGTGTCCACTGACCCAGGGAGCCAGTTATCCTGTGTAACAAAATTAAAAACAGTGCTATAGTAATAATGAAGAGTTTTTGTTGGGCAGCACAGCTACAGTCAGGAACACTAAGGGGGACGTTAACGATCGTTTGTTTTTAATTTTTTCATATGTTCTTTTTATTTGTAATTCTTTTAACCTTTCTTTTTAATTTTTTCTTTTCATTAAGTTCTTTTTATTATGTGTATTTTTAACTTTCACTTTTAATGAGTTACTAATTAATAGTTAATAGGCATTGAGCCTAATCACTAATTGACGACTTATTACTAGTCGCCCATTACTTAGTAATTGCTAAGAGTATATGCATTATAGCACTTATGCTAATGCATGTAATGCATATGCATAAATCGATGCCAACAATGCGGACACACGCAAAAGGCCCGAAGAATGCTCTGAAGCAGCCGCAGGACGAATCGGCGTTCCTGAGTGCTCTCGCTTGCCAGCCGATTCGGATGAAAGTGCCGAATTTTTGTGGTCGTCCGAGGAGGATCTGTGTAACGCGCGAGAAAGCACAGAAGCAAGCCCCTCAACGACAGATGCTGCACGAGAGCTAGCGGAGATAGCTCGGAAGCATTCACTCAACCATTCGCCAGTTCATGACCTGTGCCTGCTTTTGCGTCGCCTTGGCCATCCACTAGCTCGTGACGCTCGCACGTTACTGACGACTGAGCGAAAAGCTGATGTTCTTAACGACTCCGGGCTATTTGGCCTACGAAGTCAGATGATTCAAAATAGTGAAAAACGGTTTTCACGATGTTGCAGGTACTAAGGTTGATCTCCACGTGAACGTCGACGGAATACCGATATTCAAGAGTTCTTCGCTGGGCTTCTGGGTTTTCTGTGTTCAGTTGCGAATGAAGTTGGCAGCTGACCATTTGTTGTCTCTATCTATTGTGGAAAAAAAAGAAGCCGACAAATACTGAACAGATTTTGCGGCCATCTCTATAAGAAAAGAAAAGTATGGAAGCTTCTAGTGTCATCATCAAAGGTGTATGTCGCAGTGTTTCCCTTGCTGGAGTAATCTGTGATGCACCAGCTAGTTCGTATGTCAAATGTACCAAGTGACACACTGGTTATTACGGTTGTGACCGGTGCACAAAGAAAGGAGAAAGAATTGCGTGCAGGCAAACAATCCCCATGTGTGCTGCTTTCACGAATGGCAGAGATGATTCCGCACAATGGCCGACGCTGGCCACCACTACGCTGTAAGTCCACTTTTGGAGTTGCATGTGGACATGGTGACACACACCGGTGGATTACATGCACACGGTGTGCTTGGGAGTAGTCCGTAAGTTGCGGCAGACATGGAGATCTGTACCATTGCCATATCGTCTTGGCGCACAGCAGCAGAGCATTATGAGTGCAAGACTGCAGCAAGCTAGTCTGCCGTCAGTATTTGCTTGGCAGCCCAGAGCCCTTGATGAGTGGGACCGATGGAAGGCAGTGGCGTTTAGTTCCTTCCTTCTCTGCACTGGCCCTGTGGTGCCTTCACGTCACGATGCGCATTCTGCTTTGTGATGTTCTTACGACAGAGGTGAACAAGTTTGCCTCCTATCTCCTGAAGTATTCTTCACAGCAGTGTCAGGTTCTTTATGGACCTGAGTTTCTGATCTACAATGTACACATGCTGTCACATTGCAGATGACGCCTTAATTTATGGTCCGCTGGACAATGTTAGTGCCTTTCCATTTGAGAATTGTTCGGGGCAAGTTAAACGGTTGGTGTGCATCAGCAGAAAGCCACTTGAATAGGTGAGCCGCTGATTGCCCGAGTTGGCTTATTCATCAAGAGAACTCCCACCGACTGTGCGCTCGACAGATGTATCATCCTTGAAAGCAAGTTTAGAAAAGGACTCGTGTTGCTTACCAAGCAATGGCAGCATTGTCAGTGTGACAGAGGTGACTGCAAAGTTTCATATTGGCTATGAGTTTTTTCATACAAGGAACTTCTTTGCTCTGCTTCCATCAGAACACCTCAAGGCATTCTGCACAGAGAATGCTTCCCATGATATAAGGATGTGGCCTGTGAATTCATTCTGCTTGAAATGTGTGAAAGTTGTGTGGAAGTCTGGGTTTATTTTGTTTCCTCTACTTCATCATAATTAATAGCTAGGACTATATTACAGTTTATCTTGAGAATTGTGTTCCATCTCCATAGCCAGCAGAAGTGTATCATGGTAGAAGTGTATTCTCAGTGTTGTTTTCCCCTCCATTATCATTTTTAGCAGAAATATTTCTTGGCTTATTGTACCTTGGGTAGTTGCTGTGTACTTTAAGCGTTGTTATATCATAGCTGGTATATCATAGCTATATCATAGCTGTATTATCTGGGTGTGTTGCTTGGCTGAGTGTTGGGGGTTGCAGGCAGTAAAAATAGCATTTATTGTTCTGTTACTTCATGAGTTGTAGTGATAATGATAGGGTACACATGTTACCTATACTCTTTCGGTTGCAGAAACGTGCTTCATGTCTTTCTAATGTCTACTGAACTGAGGACATCCTCTGGTTAGTGTTCACAGATATGCTATCTCGGCCCTGGCCAACATAGGTGTGGGTAAGGTGAACACACTGATGGGTTGTAGAGAAAAAACCAAAAAACCACAACTTCAGACAGCACTTAAGCCCACTTCTCAGTCATGCGTCCTGTCTGAAATTGCGGTTTTTTTCCCTCTACATCATGTATGACCAAGTGGCCCAAAACTTCCCCTTGTGAAACAGGGGTTAGCTGCATAGCAAACTGAGAGGCGACACTCTGTGTAATGTGGGTTGTCATCTTAGTGTTAACCGCGGTTGCAGGCCGATGGGCATGGCACGTTGCTTCGCTCGAATCGCAGCACAGCCAATGCATTGTTGGTGTAGCTGGGACTATCTATGAAGGTTTCTCGTGCCAGAAACAAAATCCCTCCTCTCTTAGTGTTGTTATCTCTATCTCGAGAGCTTCGGTTAGCACAGCCTTAATATGTCTTGCTCCTACTATTATTTCACAGCATCAATCTGCACAAAATCGGTGTTCAATACCTTCTTGAATAAACAGCGCGAACAAAGACGAGCACAAAAGACAAGAAAGCGAACGACACGGCGCTGACTAACAACTGAGGGTTTATTGCTGATCACACAAGTATAAATGCATAGATGTCGGCAATGAGGGAAAGGTTTACAAAGTGCAAAAAAAATCAAAAACAAAACATAAATGTGACAACAGCAACATAAGCACGCTAGAAATCAGCAGAGATTATCAACCCACAGGAGTGACAGCTCTTTTTGCAGAAGTGTTAGAGAAGGGGTACTTATACATGCATTTCCCTGCTTGTTTATGTTGTATGCCTCGATAATTTCCCTCGCTGTTTTTTCCCGATTTTTGGCAATGACCTTGGTTTCATGATATAGCAGTATGCACCATTTTTTCTCTTTCTTTGCCCATTCACAATCCCGGCAATGAATGCCGAGATGACCTGAAACTACTTTTGACACCTTATAGCTGTGTTCGCTCAGCCTTTTATTTATGCAACGTCCCGTCTGTCCAACGTACTGCCCTCCACAGGGCAGAGGGATGTTATAAACAACCCCCTTATCACAAGGGACGAAGCGTGACTGGTGCTTAGTTGTGCACTTCGCCACTTTTCCTTTGAACTCATTAACAGATCGGCACAAACCGGCTAGACGATCAGGCGCGGTAAACACAACATCGACACCTGCTTTTTCCCCACTTTTTTCAGGGAGTGTGAAATTGCATGTAGATATGGAATCACAGCGACACGTTTGCGGTTGTTGTCCGATCCCTGGCCGTCTCGTGTAGCTGGTTCTGACTTGCTCTTCTTTAGGGCCGACTCAGCTACTGACGTGATAAGTTCTAGTGGGTACCCTGCCGAAAGCAATCTTTTTACCTGGTGTGAAACGCTGGAATGCATTCTGTGGTGACAGGATTTTGTTAATGAGCTGTTCAAACAGGATCCTATGATACCCCTCTTAATGAGCTTGGAATGGCAAGAACCATAGGGAAGAAGGGGCTTGTTACCTCGGGGTTCGAAAGCCCAGCAAACGTGGCTAAGAGTGAAGTACAGGCCAAGGTCTAGAAACTTGATGTGGTTGTGAACAGGGGTTTCATAAGTGATCTCAAGGAGGAAGAGAGTGTCAGAAAAAATGGACAGACTACGAGACACCTCCGTTTCAAACTCCAGTCCGCCAAAACACACAAGCCTGAATGCCCGCTCCGTGTGATAGTCTCAGAGAGGGGTACTTGGCAGAAGTGCCTCGCTGAATTCATTAAGCGGCAACTCGCCGTAATCTCTGTTGACGATCCTTTCCAGGTAAAAAATTCGAACCAAGTAACTGACTTCCTGACGACGTACAACGCTGATGAACTTTTAGCTTTTTCTATTGACGTGAAAGACTTGTACTATTCGATTCCCCATGACGAACTGTTACCTAGTGTCAGTTGTTACGTCTCGCCTACGACGCGCGGTATAGCCGGCGCGGATGCAACGGACGCCGCGGCTTCGTTCAAAGTGGCGGTCATTTTGGGCCCGTTCATCGCTGCCGCAACGCCTCCCGCCAAGCGCGTCCAGGCAGGTTTCAGTGCCACGTGTCGTCGTGCGTGTTGGTGCCCACGCTTGTCAAAGCGCGGCAGCCGGGGAGAGGAGCTCCCCAACTGGGAGGCGAGGAGGTCTGACCGGCGCCGGCCTGTCGGGCGCGCACGTCACGTCTGAACATGTTCAAGCGTCGCCGCATCGGACGCCTCTTCCCAAGCCGTTCCTTCTTGCCCTCGACTCCGTGGGTATAAAGGGAGCTGCCCCGGACGCCAACGAGAGACTTCGATTTCTTCCTTCGAGTAACGTGGTCGCCCTGACCGGCTGCTCTTTTGCGATGCCAGAATAAACAAGTTGTTCTGTTGCCAGTCGACTCATCCTTTGCCGGGACCTTCGGATGTTTCCAGCTTTGCCCCAGGCCGCCAGGCCAACGCTACCCTTGGGGCTTGCAACCCTTTTGCAACAACTGGTTGCCAGCGGTGAGATCCCGACAACGGAGGCCAGCAGCGAAGATATGCGGTCAACTGTATGCTGAGCAGCACAACGACCATCCGGGAGCAGTGCAACGAGCCCTGTGTGATGACTGGTTGCCTGCAGCGGAACGACTGCGCTGAATTCTTGGCTGCGAGGTTTGGTGAGTGCGGGACTTTCTTCTTCTGAGTTTTGCCAGGCTTTTGTCAGTGTCAGAAACAGAGCTGGTAATTGTGTTGTCGTTGCTGCCGGGTTAGTTTGCGGCAAGACAATAGTAGGCAGTAGAGAAAGCAGCATTCGGAGCAGCCATGGATTTGAAGTCGTTGCGCAAACCGAAATTGCTGGAGCTTGCAAGAGAGTTGGGTCTGGATGTCTCAGACAAACTCAGAAAACCAGAACTGCTAAGGGCTATTCTTGAGTTGGAGGCTGAGGATGACGAGCTGTCGGAATGCCTTGAGACCGTTGAGGAGAGGGAGCAAAAAGAGGAGCGCGAACGTAAAGAGCAGAAAGACGAGCGCGAACGTAAAGAACAAAAAGATAAAGACGAGCGCGACCGTCAACACGCTTTGGAAATGAAGCGTCTCGAGGTAGAGATGGAACGCGCTCGTAACGGAAGTCAGGAACACGGTGCAGGAGAACGGGTATCGTTCAAAATGACTGACCTGATGCGGCCGTTTAAGCTTGGAGAGGACATTGGTTTGTTCCTGGTTAACTCTGAGCGAACGTGCGAGAAGCAGGGGTTCTCTCTGGAAACGTGGCCACAGCGCTTGCTCACTTTGTTACCCGGCGAGGCAGCCGACGTAGTCGCTCGCTTGAAGAGAGAGGAGGCAGAGGATTTCGACCAAGTGAAATCAAGTCTGCTAAAAAAGTACAGGCTGTCAGCGGAGGCGTTCCGTCGGAAGTTTCGGGAAAATGAAAAAGGTAGAAGTGAGTCATATACAGAGTTTGCCTACAGGCTTATGTCAAACATGCAGGAGTGGCTCAAAGAAGAGAAAGCGTTTGGTGACCACGAGAAAATTCTGCAGTGTTTCGGGCTGGAACAGTTTTACAGTCGGTTACCCGAGAACGTGCGGTACTGGGTCTTGGATAGGCCAGACGTTAGTACAGTGGCTAAAGCCGCCGAGCTAGCCGAGGAGTTTGTGACGCGTCGGGCTCGTGGAGCTAAGGACGGTCAAAAGGGTGAATTTGGCTCCAAGTCTGAGAGGCCGAAGTTCACACCCATGAGAGCAAGGGGGGACACACGTAGTGCGGATGCGAGTGAAAGCAGTCCGACCGAACGTAAGGAGACGGCGGCAGCAGAAGCCGAACGCAGAAAGCGGTTCGAGACGAGGCAAGCGCGCGTGTGTTATACGTGCCAGAAGCCGGGTCACTTTTCGGCGCAGTGTCCAGAAACAAAAACCAAAGTCGTGTTTTTGTCATTATGCAGCACTGACGAGAACATGAAGCTTCTCGAGCCTTACATGCGAGACTTCCTCGTGAACGGGAAAGAGTGCCGAGTGCTTCGTGATTCCGCAGCTACAATGGATGTAGTTCACCCCTCTTACGTAGAACCCGATATGTTCAAGGGCGAGTGCGCATGGATCAAGCAAGCAGTGGAAGCTCACAGCGTGTGTCTGCCCGTAGCAAAAGTGCTTATTGAAGGACCTTTCGGAGCAATTGCCCCCCCCCCCCCCCCAGTACCCGTACCTATTTTCGAACAGGTCCGATCACCTCCTGCGCGAGAAGGGGCTTTTGTTTGGTGAGGCTAGCGTTCAGGCCTTAACCAGATCAAGAGTTTGGGAGCTCGCTGCAAAGGCGGTAGTTGCGGGGCGGACGTTGTCGAACAATGAAAAAGTGTCGGAGGCGCTGCAAGCTGATACTCAGAGCACGTCCGAACTGAATAAAATTGAGCCTGTAGCGTTGAAGGCACCAGGTACTGGAGAGGAAATGCCCGACACGGGAAAGTTAGAAGAGCTATCTGCAGATTTGCTCATCGCGCCTACGTCCGATGGACTTAATAGGTTGCTAAAAGTCAGCCGGTCGGCTTTGATAGCCGAGCAAAAAAAGGATGGCAGCCTAGAAAACATGCGCTGCAATGTCAAGGAAGGTATCGCCAAGAAAAATGTTCGTTTTGTGGTAAGAGGTGGGGTCTTGTACCGGAAGTATCTAGACCGCAGGGGAGTCGAGTTCGATCAGCTGATCGTGCCTCAGTGCTACCGTCAGGATCTGTTGAGCTTGTCGCATGGCGGTTCGTGGTCCGGACACCTAGGAGTTAAGAAAACTAAGGACCGTTTCTTGCAAGAGTACTATTGGCCAGGGTGTTTTCGTGACGTAGAACACTTTGTGAGGACATGTGACACCTGTCAGCGGGTTGGCAAACCAGGGGACAAATCGAGGGCGCCGTTGAAGTTGGTACCTATCATTTCGGAGCCTTTTAGACGGCTCGTTATTGATACAGTGGGACCTCTGCCGGTAACAGCCACGGGGTACAGACACATTTTGACTGTGATCTGCCCAGCGACAAAGTTCCCTGAAGCAGTGCCGCTTAAAGAACTCAGCTCAGTTGAGATAGTCAATGCACTACTGTCCATATTTGCGCGAGTTGGTTTTCCTGCGGAAATCCAGTCAGATCAGGGCACAGTGTTTACTAGCGCTTTGACGACAGCCTTTCTAGAAAGGTGTGGGGTAAAGTTGTTACACAGCTCAGTGTACCACCCACAGTCGAATTCCGTTGAGAAGCTCCACTCCGTCATGAAGCGCGTGTTGAGAGCATTGTGTTTTGAGCAACAAAGTGATTGGGAGCTGTGTCTGCCTGGGGTGATGTTTGCATTAAGGACCGCGCCGCATGCGGCTACGGGGTTTTCGCCAGCTGAGCTGGTGTACGGTCGCTCGCTGCGGTCTCCGCTTCGCATGCTTCGAGACTCATGGGAAGGCAGGGGCGACGACCCAGTCGTGGTCGAGTACGTGCTTAGTCTCCTCGAACGCTTAAGAAGGGCACAGGAGTTGTCAGGTGAAGCAATGGCAAAGGCCCAGCAGAGGGCCAAGGTTTATTATGATCGGACAGCCAGGGCCCGTCGTTTTGAGGTGGGCGATGAGGTAATGGTATTGCGCACATCGCTAAAAAACAAACTCGACGTGCAGTGGGAGGGCCCAGCACGGATTGTTCAAAAACTGTCGGATGTTAACTACGTGGTGAGTATGCCAGGAAAGCGGAAAGCACAGCAAGTTTACCACTGTAATCTGCTCAAACCCTATAGACAACGGGAAGCAGTGGTGTGTATGATGGTAAACGTTCCCGAAGAGCTTCCGGTCGAGCTTCCGGGACTAGGCTCAGTGACGAACAGGGAAGACACTGATCAGGTCATTAGTGACGTACTCAGTAAAGCACCGCTGTCGCCTCAGCAGAAAACAGAACTACACCAACTCTTACAAGAGTTTCAAGGTCAGTTCTCTGAGAGGCCTGGTAGGACTTCTGTCCTTACTCATGATATAGAACTTACCTCGCCAGAGCCAGTACGATCCAAGGCGTACCAGGTGTCACCCCGCCAGCGCGATATTATGGAGGCTGAGGTAAAGAAAATGCTACAGCTCGGTGTTATTGAGGCGGGTGAGAGTGATTATACCTCCCCTTTGATTTTATTTGAGGTACCGGGCAAGGAACCTCGTCCTTGCGTCGACTACCGCAGGCTTAATTCCATCACTAAGGATCAAATTTATCCGATCCCTAACATCGAGGAGCGCCTTGAGAAAGTTAGTAGCGCTCAGTTTATTTCCACCCTAGATCTTGTCAGGGGTTATTGGCAGGTTCCACTTACAGAAGAGGCTAGTAGGTATGCGGCGTTCATTTCACCAATGGGAACATTCCGTCCTAAAGTTTTGAGTTTTGGTTTGAAGAACGCGCCATACTGCTTTTCAAGCCTCATGGACAAAGTGTTGCGGGGACAGGAAGAATTCGCTTTACCGTATTTAGACGACGTAGCGATATTCTCCGCATCCTGGTCTGAGCATACGGCACACTTGCGGGCAGTGCTAACCCGCCTGCGCGAAGCGGGCTTGACAGTCAAGGCTCCCAAGTGCCAATTAGCACAGGCCGAGGTTGTCTACCTCGGTCACGTGATTGGACAGGGTCGTCGCCGCCCCTCTGAAATAAAGGTGGCCGCTGTGCGAGACTTCCCGCAACCGCGCACGAAGACCGATATTCGGTCGTTCTTAGGTGTCGCCGGCTACTATCAGAGGTAGATCCCCAGGTACTCCGATATCGCGGCTCCCCTGACGGATGCTCTAAGAAAAACAGAGCCCCAAACAGTCGTCTGGAACGAGACAAAGGAAAGAGCTTTTAGCGCCTTAAAGAGCGCCCTAACAAGCCAGCCTGTGCTACGATCGCCAGACTACACAAAAGGGTTCGTTGTTCAGTGCGATGCTAGTGAGCGAGGCATGGGCGTTGTACTGTGCCAAAGGGACAATGGAGAAGTGGAACACCCCGTCCTGTATGCTAGTCGTAAGCTGACCTGTCGTGAGCAGGCGTACAGCGCCACCGAGAAAGAGTGTGCGTGTCTCGTGTGGGCCGTTCAGAAATTGTCATGCTACCTAGCCGGCTCGAGGTTTATCATTGAGACGGATCACTGCCCTCTCCAATGGCTGCAGACCATCTCTCACAAAAATGGCCGCCTCCTGCGCTGGAGCCTCGCTTTGCAACAATATTCCTTTGAGGTGCGTTACAAAAAGGGGAGTCTCAACGGTAACGCCGATGGCTTAAGTCGAAGCCCCTGACGTAGGAATCCGCCTCAAAGTGGTTTGTTAGTGATGTTTTCTTCCTGAGGCAGGATTTTTAACATATTGCTTTTGTTTAGTGTTTCAAAGTGATTATGTGCTTTCTAGTGCAATTTTCCAATTTGTGGACGCGTTCTGAGTGCTGCTTGACTACTGTAAGGAACTAGGCAGTAGTATAAAAGGGGAAAGAGCCTGGCAGAGCTTAGTGAGGGTTGTCTCGTACTTGCTAACTGAGCGGTTGCGTTTCGGCGTAGTTCTAACGCTTGCTGGGAACGAGCACAAAAATGGCAACTCTCCCGAAGTGACTTTGCAGTGTCCTGTGTGATCCTGAACCCGAGAACGAGGCCTTCTCTGTGCGCTGCGCTCAAGCAACGTCGAGGGACGACCGGTTTCGATTACGAGCATCATCGAGCGACATCCCTCTGGACAGCGGATGCAGTCCTTTGACCATCGGGATCTCCTTCTCCCGGCGGGGCGGTCTGTTACGTCTCGCCTACGACGCGCGGTATAGCCGGCGCGGATGCAACGGACGCCGCGGCTTCGTTCAAAGTGGCGGTCATTTTGGGCCCGTTCATCGCTGCCGCAACGCCTCCCGCCAAGCGCGTCCAGGCAGGTTTCAGTGCCACGTGTCGTCGTGCGTGCGTGTGTGTGTGTGTGTGCATGTTGGTGCCCACGCTTGTCAAAGCGCGGCAGCCGGGGAGAGGAGCTCCCCAACTGGGAGGCGAGGAGGTCTGACCGGCGCCGGCCTGGCGGGCGCGCACGTCACGTCTGAACATGTTCAAGCGTCGCCGCATCGGACGCCTCTTCCCAAGCCGTTCCTTCTTGCCCTCGACTCCGTGGGTATAAAGGGAGCTGCCCCGGACGCCAACGAGAGACTTCGATTTCTTCCTTTGAGTAACGTGGTCGCCCTGACCGGCTTCTCTTTTGCGATGCCAGAATAAACAAGTTGTTCTGTTGCCAGTCGACTCGTCCTTTGCCGGGGCCTTCGGATGTTTCCAGCTTTGCCCCAGGCCGCCAGGCCAACGCTACCCTTGGGGCTTGCAACCCTTTTGCAACACAGTGAATGCATTGACCGACACGGCGTGGTTGCCTTTCAAAACGCGTCCGGTATCTCTGTAGCAAGATTTCTGCATCTGCTTTCTTTGTACCTGCAATCAACTTTCACTGAGTGGAACTCTTCCATCTTCATTAAAAAAAATGGCATATGCATAGGCTCCTGTATCGCTCCCATACTCAGTGACATTTATCTCGCCAGATGCGACCGCGCTCTCAACGAACGCCTTGGGAAAACCAAGGTCGTAAAAACATTTAGATTTGTTGACGACTACCTTGTTATTGTCAAGTGCTCTGGACTGGAGTTTGAAACGGAGGTGTCTCGTAGTCTGTCCATTTTTTCTGACACTCTCTTCCCCCTTGAGATCACTTATGAAACCCCTGTTCACAACCACATCAAGTTTCTAGACCTTGGCCTGTACTTCACTCCTAGCCACGTTTGCTGGGCTTTCGAACCCCGAGGTAACAAGCCCCTTCTTCCCTATGGTTCTTGCCATTCCAAGCTCATTAAGAGGGGTATCATAGGATCCTGTTTGAACAGCTCATTAACAAAATCCTGTCACCACAGAATGCATTCCAGCGTTTCACACCAGGTAAAAAGATTGCTTTCGGCAGGGTACCCACTAGAACTTATCACGTCAGTAGCTGAGTCGGCCCTAAAGAAGAGCAAGTCAGAACCAGCTACACGAGACGGCCAGGGATCGGACAACAACCGCAAACGTGTCGCTGTGATTCCATATCTACATGCAATTTCACACTCCCTGAAAAAAGTGGGGAAAAAGCAGGTGTCGATGTTGTGTTTACCGCGCCTGATCGTCTAGCCGGTTTGTGCCGATCTGTTAATGAGTTCAAAGGAAAAGTGGCGAAGTGCACAACTAAGCACCAGTCACGCTTCGTCCCTTGTGATAAGGGGGTTGTTTATAACATCCCTCTGCCCTGTGGAGGGCAGTACGTTGGACAGACGGGACGTTGCATAAATAAAAGGCTGAGCGAACACAGCTATAAGGTGTCAAAAGTAGTTTCAGGTCATCTCGGCATTCATTGCCGGGATTGTGAATGGGCAAAGAAAGAGAAAAAACAGTGCGTACCGCTATATCATGAAACCAAGGTCATTGCCAAAAATCGGGAAAAAACAGCGAGGGAAATTATCGAGGCATACAACATAAACAAGCAGGGAAATGCATGTATAAGTACCCCTTCGCTAACACTTCTGCAAAAAGAGCTGTCACTCCTGGGGGTTGATAATCTCTGCTGATTTCTAGCGTGCTTATGTTGCTGTTGTCACATTTATGTTTTGTTTTTGGTTTTTTTGCACTTTGTAAACCTTTCCCTCATTGCCGACATCTATGTATTTATACTTGTGTGATCAGCAATAAACCATCAGTTGTTAGTCAGCGCCGTGTCGTTCGCTTTCTTGTCTTTTGTGCTCGTCTTTGTTCGCGCTGTTTATTCAAGATGCTTAACCAACTAGCCCGCCAAAATGTGTTAAGTTCAATACCCCTTGTCAGGGTTGTCATTGCCCCTTGTGTTACTACTTTACTGTGATAGGGCCTTCTTATCTAGTACAAGTGATGCTACATGATTTCCCTTCTTCCACTTCATGTGCTACGTGTAGGCATTTTGCAGTCGTGAAGTGCTGAGGCTTCTTGCCCAGAATACAGGCTCTCTGTATTTGAACTTTCTCGTAGCAGATGTAGCATGTTGTCTTGCAATTGCATATTGCTGTGTACGATAATCAAAGTGATGTCAAAGTGAATGACGTGTTTTAGTGGTGCGCGTTGCCGCTTTTGGTACTCGGTGCTTTTTATGCTTAGTGCAGGTTTTGTGTTATTTGCCTGTGCACTGTGTCTCACTGTGTCATCCGGCAATTAACATTGTTGGTGGAGTTGCCGGGTGTACGATCGCGCCATGAAGCTTGAAGTAGTCAAACTGGCGCAGAGTCACGGAGGATGGCTAGCGCTCCTTTCGTAGTCATGGTGTCACCCTGATATCTCGGCATCTTTGGAGCTGATGATATGGATGTTGATGACTGGTTCTGCTCATACATGCCAGTCAGCACCTATAACATGTGGGACCCTACTCTGATGCCGGCGAATGTCATTTTTTGCCATACCTGCACTGCCAGGATGTAATATGAAGCACATGAGATCGAGCTCATGAGCTGAGACACCTGTGAGGAAAAACTACGCATATTATTTGCAATATCTGGTGTTTAGAAGGTAACCTCGATACAACAGCTTTCGTCGCATGCGCAGTCCGCTACAGAGGGATACATGCCTATATTCTGGATGTCTTGGCGCTTCGCCGCAAAGTGTACGTTGCTTTCACTGAATCAGACAACGTGGCTGCAATGGCATTGTGGATGATGCTTTTCATTTGCTTACCTGCAAGGACTACACTCTCATTGACACCATCAAGGAGTGCCATCGCTTCCATCAAATTGAAAGCTGCTGTTTCCTCGGCTTCCTAGCGGAGCAGCAACACCTCTTTCTCTGAGGACCACCGCTACAACCCCGTCCACTCTCTGAAATGCCTGCCCTTGTAGATACAGTCGCAAGGACTGTGTGACGTGAACTAGAAGCCCTTGTGCCTATCCCAGTCGTATGCATCTGCCTATCGTGTTGCTCATCCAGGCATTCGTTTAGCAAGAAGTTGCCCACTTGAACCGCAATCCGGCAGTGTGTGTGCTCTTGGTAGCCCAGCTGGCACTGAGGTTCCAGCCACCAGTATTTTCCCCCACTGTTTCTCCGGAATCCCGCAGACGGCCGACGAAACCGCTTTCACGACTCTCACATAGGCTACATTGCTCGGCACTGCTGCAGCCCCTACTCTTTGCATCCCCATGGTAACTCCACTAGTCGCTCCCCAAGCTTTTCACCTCCCCACAGTCCCTTCACCTCTAGCTCCCGCCCAGACGTTTCCTCCCGTTTGTCAGCACGAGCTCCACCACAGACCTCAGAGGCACGCTCTCGCAGATTTTTCCTCTTGTTGTCGCTTCCAGGCTGGTGCTCAAAATCACCGCAGACGCCTCATCTCGCTCCGATCTGGAAGACTAGATGATGCAGCCACCAGAGGTGACGCTGCATAAATGGTTTCATCGACACTGGTGTGCATGAGTCCGTGATGAGCTCCGACCTTCACCCCTGCCTTCGCAATGTCCTTATTTCTGCGACATCTTGTCTTTGTGTTGTGGATACTGCCATTCTTGTTGCTGACGGCCACTGCAGCACTCGTGTTGCTGCTGCTGGCCACGGCAGCTCAACTTGTTTGGCCGTTTGACACATGAGTGCCCATGATTTGATTCTCGGCTTAGAATTCCTGTCGGAACATTAACTCCTCATTGGCTGCTTATAGGCGGCGTGCAAAGCGACGGCCGCGCCGCAGCTGGCGGCTTTGCTCCCAACTTCCGGGAGAGAACCGCGCCGTTTGCCGGTCACTTCTGTGTTGTTGCGCCGTGGCTTTATCTTTCTCGGTCGTTTCTTCGATAAAATAAGGTTTGTCCGTGCATCTTCATTGAGATAGGAGCCCGAAGGGATGTCCAATAACAACTGTTGTGTGGTTGTTTGCTCTAACACATATAAAAGTACGCCGGAGACGTGATTCTACTCGTTCCCAGCGCGGCCCTATGAGCGGGAGCGACGACAGCAATGGATCGCCGCTGTTCGACGGCAGAGATGAGGAACTGATTCCATTTACTTTAAAACGTCAAATTTTTTATTCACGCCTCTTCTTTTAATGATGCTAGAAAGTGTTTGGGATAGTCGTCGTGTCATCATAAATCGTCATGCTGCTGTAACTCAAGTTCACATTAGTAAGCAGTTGTCTTGACTGCGCATTGCAGCTAAGGCATGTGCAGGGTGCTGTTGCTTTGGTGATGGTATTTTTAAAGAACTCGTTACGGGTATTGCCTGCACCATTATCACGCGCTCAATTGTTAACGGTATACGTGTGTAATTTGCCCCCTGCATGAGTGCATTTTTGATGTCACTGTCGAGATAGTTCCGCTATCGCTCTAAAGTTTCGCATGTTGATTTTTATCGCGCCTCTGTGTTTTCGTGTTGAAACGTTTGTTTTTTTAATGGCGATATTTTTAATGCGCTCGTTGTGGGTATTGTCTGCTCCGTGATAATGTGCTTTATTTCGATTAGGATATGTGCATGCAGCGTATGTTGTCCCCTGCATGACTGTGTCTCGGTGTCATGGAGATAGTTTCGCTACCGCTAGAAGCTTGATCTTCACTTTCCGCATGTTGATGTTTTGGGCTAGTGTGTTCGCGCATTGAAACTTGAGATTGCTGCCGCGTGCAAGACCGCTGCTCATTTTGCATGGATGTGGTCTGAGCTTCGTTTGTGACGCGATGACCGCATGCTTGCAGTGATTTTGTGTCCATTTTTTGTAGTTAATTGTGTCTAGAGGCAGGACAGCACATTGCATTATTAGGTCTGTCCCGCCGCGGTAGCCCTGTGGATTCGGCTGTTGATCCCAAGGACATGGGTTGGACCCCGCTGCCACAGGCGGCATTTCGATGCAGGCGAAATAAAAAAAAAATGTCCGTGGGTTGTACGATGTCAGCGCAAGTTAAAGACCCTTGGGGAACATCATAATCGCCTAATTTAGCGCAAAGGACAGGACAAAAGAAAAGACGAACACGCTGTCCTGTGCTGTTAAATTAGATGGATATGATGTCAAAGTACCACCTAGCCCAACACCAAACTGTTTTGAACCGCAGGTGCTAAATTAATCTGAAGCCCTCCGCAACGGGGACCCTCATTGCCCATGTAGCCATAAACCAAAAAAATTATTCCCTTTTGCTGTAATTGCTGTGTTTATGTGTGCTTCTGTCATAATTTATTATTAGAAAAGACGGGAGCCTGAGGGAGCCGACCAAACACAGCAGGATCTGCAGCAACCATTTTGTAAACGGTGAGAAATCCAACAACCCTCGGAGTCCAGCATATCTGCCGACCCTATTTCCAAGTGAATACAGACGCACCAAGACACCTTCTGCTTACAGATATGAAAGGTAAGATGCACTAGCGAAAACATTTTCATCAAATGGTGTGCTTTGTGGCTAGCATTATTAAATGTGAATGGAACGGAACTTGGAATGAACTGTGACAGAGGGAACCAAACAAGGCAGGCGATACTGGAAAACTTATGATTGTTTTACATATTGTTGGTCCTAGTGGCTAGCAGTTGTGGTGGTAGGATTATAACTACGCATCGTGTCATGGCTGTAACTATGCAGCTAGTATGAAACTGATGCAACTAGTGCTAGAGCAAATACAGCAATAGTACCCAAAGATTCATTAACTGTGGAGCAATTTTTGTTGCTTGTTCTATCTAGGTAATGATTTTCTCAATGAATATTGATTCACAGTGTAACAATCCTCAAAGAGTTGTCTTAATCCTGGTTGCGGTCACGTGAACAGAGCAAAGAACCCACATCAAGCTGTCTGCAGGAAGCGGCTACTGACGAAGAAGGCTATGAGTCCACAAATGGACTCATAAGTGTATATCTCTTGACATACCCATCCTGAAAAGCTTTCACAATATAAACGTTACTAAGCTGATTTTACAAATTTTTGTGTTGGCTTGAACAACAAACAAAGCTTTGGAATTTCTGGCAAGCTAGATTTAATGCTTTCTCCCAGTTTCCTTGCCCTTAAAATGCTTGTGTCTATGGACATGACGATGTTCTAGTCATTGGTTTCTTTCTTTGTATCAGTTTGCACATCGCAGCATGCTGACATTTTGTGCTTTCAGTGGTGTTGTTATCTATAAAAGTTGCCCAAGACATTTTTAAAACATTTTCTGTGTCAGTGAACATAACACACCAGAAGTCTTCATTAATCGTTACAGCACTCTTTCAGGTCATTCGCATATATGTCATTCATATTTTTTCTTTAAAAGACTGCAGTTTATACTGTTGCTAGCAAAGCAATACGATTAACTGCATGACTGCATTGTGTAGCATTGTGTAATGTGAGGAGGAAATTTTGAAAAAAGAAGTGACTGTGCCTTTCAATGAATGCAGGTAGAAACACAAACAGGCCCCTGTACCTGGACCTTGGAGCCAGATATGCCGAGTATGCTCCTTTGCTGCATGCAAGACTGCAATGCCGATACACAGGTAGAATGGGAACTAGTATGCATATTTGCTTTAATTTTATTGCACCTGAATAGACTTGTACCTAAAATTACATATATTTTGTTGTTGATACCTTTCCGCAGCGCCCCAATTTTTTAAAGTGTGGACTGGTTCTTGGGCTGTGTAGGCACAGCTTTGAGATAGCAGCTAGCGTGTATGATAGATAAAATACTTCAGTTTGGGAAATAAACTATGCGTTAGTATTCATCTTAAGCACATTTTCAGTTTAGTCATTGTTCACTGCATTAATCTTTAAGAAATATTTAATGCAAATGTGTACATAAAATAGCTTTGTTAGCTTCTAATAAGCACGGCTTCAAATGATTGTGTGCGTAATTTCTTCCAGGCTACCTTTCCTAGCAAGAAGGAAACAAAGGATGCCGCATGGGGCACTTCCTATGGCGTCAAGGACAGTGCGTGTGACACAATGAACATCGACAGCTCGAAATCTACCTGTAGCTTTCGAGGCTACCCAAGTGTATCTGCCTGCTCCAGTGAAAAGGCCTCAGACATATTAAAATCCATTGCTGGTGTGTCACTGCCAGTATTTTCAAAATTGCAGAGCAGTATTGTGAAGGCGCTTAATGTCAGTGGGGACGAGGAAGTTGTAAATGCATCAAACAAACTCTTCCCCTTTCTCATGAAGCTAAAGCTCAACCTTTCCTATTCGGCTTTAGCGGTCTTTTTTGGTATGCATAGGACAACTTGTTCACAACATTTTTTTTCTGATTTTGAATCTTTTACATGCCAAAATACGCTGTCTTATCTACTGGCCCTCACGATCAACCATTGAGCTCATGATGCCTGAATATTTCAAGCCTGGGTATGCAAAATGTCGAGTCATTATAGATTCCACTGAGGTCTTTTGCTCAGCACCAAACACTGTGCATGAGAAAGTGCTTATGTTTTCTAATCATAAAGGCACATACACTGTCAAATATCTCATCATATCACATCACTTTATTTTCCTTAAAGACCCCTTGCGGGGTGTTACATAAGGGGTGGGATTTTATGAAGTACAGGCGTTCAATGCAGTCATGAATGTTCCAGGGCAGGTGATGGCAGCGATATCGTGGGGAAGGCCGTTCCAGTCAGCTGCTACTCGGCAAAAAAATGAATTAAAGAAAACAGTGGTACGGGCACGTGGGCGCAAAACTTGAAGAGGGTGACTGATGCGATGGGATCTGCGCGGCGGGGGTGCGCAGATGTAGGGTTCTTGTCTGAGTGGCGAATAAAAAAAACTTGTGAAATAAGACGAGACTGGCAGTGCGACGGTGAGCAGAAAGATTAGATAGACCTGATTGCAATTTTAGAGATGATATGCTAACGTAGTATGAATACGAGGAATGAATGAATCTGGTGGCCCTGTTCTGCACAGCTTCGAGGGCGTTTGTTAGATATGCTTGGTGAGGGTTCCAGATGGCCGATGCGAATTCCAGTTTAGTTCTGATGAGTGAAATGTATGCTTGTAGTCTTACATGTTGAGGGGCATCCCGCAGGTTACGTTTCAAGAAGCCAAGTGTTTTATTAGCTGATGATATCAGGTTAGTCACATGCAGACGCCAGGATAAATCATTAGAAATGGTGATACCTAAGTATTTGTATGACTGGACGAGGTCGACAGAGGAGTTAGAAATTGTGTACTGGAAAACAAAAGGATTTTGGCGGCGGTGAAAAGACATATACTTACATTTGTTAGGGTTGAGTGTCATCAGCCGCTGCAAACACCAGTTTTGCACATGGTTTAGGTCAGCCTGTAGGGATTCTTGGTCAGAAGGGTTAGTGACTGAACGATAAATAACGCAGTCATCAGCAAACAGACGGATATGACAAGATACATGCTGGGGTAGGTCGTTAATGTAAATAAGGAATAAGAAAGGACCGAGAACGGAACCCTGCGGGACGCCGGAGGTTACTGGAAGCGGGTGGGAGGGCTGATTATGAATGAAGACAGACTGGGAACGATGCGTGAGGAATTCTTTAATCCACGCGATGATGTTTGGATCTAGGTTCAGCTGAGATAGTTTGAGAAGCAAGCGTTGATGAGGTACGTTGTCGAAAGCCTTAGCAAAGTCTAGGAATATGGCATCAGTTTGTAGGTTAGTGTCAAGGTTGGCGTGAATGTCATGAAGAAAAATGGCTAGCTGAGTTTCGCAGGAAAAACCTTTCCGAAATCCATGCTGGGACGGATGGAAGAAGTGATTGGAATCTACGAATTGTATGATTTGGCTGTAAATGACATGTTCCATTAATTTGCAGGGTACACTTGTTAATGAAATAGGGCGATAATTAAGAGGTGAATCAGTAGTACCTGTTTTGTGGATGGGAACGACCTTCCCCACTTTCCAGTCGTCAGGTATGGTTCCTTCAGACAATGATTGCGTAAACAGTGCACAAAGGATACTGGAGCAAGCTAGTTTAGCGTTCTTTAAAATTTTTGAGTTTATATCATCTATGCCGGTAGCGGATGAGTTCTTTATTTTATCAATTATGCATGAAATTCCGCTACTGTTGAAAGCTATGGGTTCCATGGCTGTGGTGATAACAAGTGGTAGTGCAGAACAGGGCAATTCGGATTCGTCAGTAAAAACGGACGAAAAAGCAGTGTTAAAAGCGTTTGCACATTCGGTATCAGTCATTGTAACACCGGCATTGTTAGTGAGGGTGATAGCGCGCGTTTATTTTGGGTTTATCACTTTCCAGAATTTTTTGGGGGTTATCGATTATCATTTTTGGTAGGTCGACTTCGTAGAAGGAGCGCTTAGCTTTAACAATCGCGGCCAAGTACAAGTGTACCACTTCATGGTATTTTACCCACGCATTTGGGTTTCCTTGTCGCTTCGCTGTACGAAATGCGCGTTTTTTCTTATTTTCGAGTCTTTTTAGTGTTTTGGTGAACCACGGCTTCTGATTACGCTTCCTAAAACTGCACGTCGGGATATATTTATTGGTTACGTCAGCTATTTTATGTTTGAAGAGTGTCCAGTTTTCATTTACACTTCTGCTATGAAAGGTTGTTTCAAACATTGACAAGAAGTTATTTAATTCATTGCTGATTGCTTCGTAGTTTCCCTTGTCGTAGAGCATGATAGTTTTCCGGGAAGGTTCTTTTAACACAGGTGTAAAGCTGAAAGTGGCATGAATTACTTTATGGTCGCTGATTTCGCGGAGGTACGTAAGGGATTCTAAGCTATCTGGATGAGTGGTCAGAATGAGGTCTAGAGTGTTAGCTGCTTCGCCTGCGACACGTGTTGGTTCAGATACTAATTGGGTCAAATTAAAATTAAGACAGACATCAAGGAGTTCTCCCGACTCTTCCTGACTGACCATGGGCTGAGGTTGACTATTCCAGTCGATATTGGGGTAGTTGAAATCCCCAAATAGGAGGATATGTGCCTTAGGGTGCTTTGAAACCAGTTGATTTAGGATATTGTGATGCTTGCGAGGAAAGTCGGGACTACTTCGAGGTGGTCTATAGCACACCCCAATTAGAAGTGACATGGGGTGAAGCACGGCACATGAGCCATAGTATTTCCAAGTCCGAGCAGACATTGATGACGGAGCACGATAACTGTTCGTTGACGGCAATTAGAACTCCCCCTCCGCGGGCTTCTTTCCTATCGGCGCGAAAAAGACGAAAATTTGGCAAATCAAACAAGATCTCTGAGTCATTTATATCGCTGTTCAACCACGTTTCGGTTAATACAAGTAGATCGCTGCCTGATGATGAAATAAGGTTTGACACGATATCGCGTTTCGGCAAGAAGCTGCGGATGTTAGTAAAGATAACCGATAGGGAAAAGTTGGCACGAGGAGTAGGTGGGGAATAATGCGGTGGCCGGCAGGGGTGAGTTGATTGTTAAGATATTTCTTTAACAGTTTCAGAACTTTCATCAAAAATGTAACGCTTTGGGCCGATATGCAGCGTTTTAAACCGCAGGGAATAAGACACAGACTTTGCCTTAGCGAAAGCTATAAGCTGTTTTCGGCAATTCTGGACGCGGCGCGAAAAATCTTCACCTACGCTGTAGCCTGTATCTTTGAACTTTGGACCTTTGGAAAGAACTGATTCTTTTGTTTTGAAGGATGTAAATTTGACGATAATTGGGCGTTGCCGATCCTGAGAGTGTCTTCCGAGGCGGTGAGCACGTTCAATTTCGATTGGGCTTAACTGGATATCAAGGTATTGAGAGCAGTGGCGAGTGATTATTTCTTCGGATTGCGAATAGGTTTCAGAGGGGTTGGTATCAGGTAAACCATAGAAAATTAGGTTTGGCCGGGAGCGGTTTTCAACGTCTTCCAGGCGAGCCTCTAGCACACTAACTAGGCGAGTCGTTTCGGTCGTAGTGGTTTGGATTGCTTCTAGGTCAGTGCGCATTGTAGACAGATTTCCGCAGTGAGTTTCTAAAGTGCTGAGACGGGTGGTGAAATCTGCCATTTTTTGGTCCATTGAGAGAAGTTGGCTCTTAAGCTCCTGCACTTCAGTTACTAATGTGGTCTGGCTAGAAGACATCTTTTTTAGTTCGTCAAGAATAATGTCTAGCTTGTCAGGACCGGGGTTGCTCTCAATATCACCACACGACAGTAACAAAGAATGAACAACGTGAAGTCACTCAACACTGATAACAAGGCAGCACTGAGGGCTCGGGAGCTGCACCAAAAAATAGTTACTCGTTTTCTTTGAAAAGAGACTGTAATGGCCACCAACCTGCATGGCGAAGACGAGCGGATTAGAGAACTGTGTTGTGGCACAGCCACCGAGCCCACAGAGTGCCGGTGACGGTCGCTGTTCATTTATAGTTGACACGTCGAATGTAGTCGCTGACGATGGGGCCTTCCAATCTGGTCTGAGGATACAGTTGTTTTGAGCCGGTATTGCAGGAAAAGGGGCGTTTTTGGTTGCCTTGTTGATGGGACCTCCGTAAGCTGCGCCGTGCAGGGGCGCATGCTCGATCGCGCTCGACCAGGGAGCGCAAAACATGCCAGAGAGCATGACGCAGACGATGAGGGGCGAGAGCACCTGCATGGCGAAGACGAGCGGATTAGAGAACTGTGTTGTGGCACAGCCACCGAGCCCACAGAGTGCCGGTGACGGTCGCTGTTCATTTATAGTTGACACGTTGAATGTAGTCGCTGACGATGGGGCCTTCCAATCTGGTCTGAGGATCCAGTTGTTTTGAGCCGATATTGCAGGAAAAGGGGCGTTTTTGGTTGCCTTGTTGATGGGACCTCCGTAAGCTGCGCCGTGCAGGGGCGCATGCTCGATCGCGCTCGACCAGGGAGCGCAAAACATGCCAGGGAGCATGACGCAGACGATGAGGGGCGAGAGCACCTGCATGGCGAAGACGAGCGGATTAGAGAACTGTGTTGTGGCACAGCCACCGAGCGGAATTATCAGCTTCTGATCAAGGCCTTATGGTGGCCTTGCCACCGATTCATTCATAACAACTGATTCCAGCATTTTACACTTGCTTAGCCCAGGAGATCTTGTGCTTGGTGACAAGAAGTGCACTTTTGGAACGAGGCGTGCTATTTCAGATGCCTTCTTTTGCACGACCAAGCCAGCCTTTTACTCGTGAGAAAGTTTTTACCTCATACAAAGTGGCAAGCGCAATAATACACGTTGAAAGATGTATTCAACGTATGAAAGTTTTCAGGATATTGTCAGAAAAGTTGTCTGCTGATTTGCTTCCTCACGTCTCAAAAATAAGTGATATGTGCGGTGTGCTTACAAACTTACACAGCCTAATCATTAAAGCTAAAGAGTAATGTGGTAATGTGCAAGCTTTCATGTTCAGCATTTACAAAATAGACTGAGATGACGTTACAGTGCAAGTATATTCTTTTGAGGGCTGGTTATTACCATGAATGCACAAAACCATTTATTACTGCAAGAAATCAGGAGTAGTTTTTTTAGGATCTTTCTTCATGTATCTCTATCAAAATAGTTGCACCCAGGATGTATGTTTAGTAAAAGACACGCATTGCAGGGTACATTTCTTTGTCAAAATTTTGAAACATCTATTGAGAGACATCGAAAAACTTGGGACTCTTTTGACTGTTGGGAACAGTGAGCTGATTGAGACGCGAAAAACTTAGACTGCTCAGTGATCCTATTACTACACAAATCTAGAAACCTGACTGTGTGAGAGCACAATGAGCCCTCAACTTCCATTTATACTTAGGTTGCAGAACTGATATAGGCATTTAAAAAAATACCATTAAAGGTAGGCAAGCCTTGCAATGCAAGCATATATGTCTCAGCAAGATATCTGGAGTGCAGCCATAGCTACAGTTTTAGTAATAGCCTCCACGGTGGCTCGGTGGTTATGGCGCTCGGCTGCTGGCTCGAAAGACGCGGGTTCGATTCCTGCCATGGTGGTCGAATTTCGATGGAGGTGAAATTCTAGAGACCCGTGTGCTGTGCGATGTCAGTGCACGTTAAAGAACCTCAGGTGGTCGAAATTTCCGGAGCCCTTCACTACGGCGTCACTCATAGCCGCAGTCGCTTTGGGACGTTAAACCCCCATAAACCAAACCATTTTTGGTCAAAAACAGTTTTTTGTCAAAATGCAATACGTATATATTGTAACGGGGGGTTTGTTACGAGGTACTGGGGCGACGGGAACGGCAACGGCAGCAGTCTGGGATCAGATCGGCAAAAGACACACAAGCGTAGCGCTGGCAAAAACTCTCGAGAACACTGTCACCTCGTCTTCGTCTTTTCAAATCATCAGACGCATCTTCTTCTTTAGCCTTACAATCACCCCGGGGACAAGAGGAGCCATCCTGGCGACTTAGGATGATGGCAAGACGGCGGGGTCGTAGTAGGGCTTGAGGCGCTGGACATGAACGGTCTCCCGTCCTCGGCGGCGGAGATCAGGAGACGGCGTGAGGGGTTCCACGATATAATTAACCGGAGAGGTGCGCTCCAGCACACGGTAGGGACCATGGTACTTCGCAAGAAATTTTGAGGAGAGACCGGGAGTTCCTGAAGGGATCCAGAGCCACACAAGTGCACCAGAAGTGTAGTTTGGTGGGGTTTGGTCTTGGTCGAGGCGGGAGCGCTGGCGATGCTGGGTGTCAGTGGTGAGTGACCGGGCAATTTGGCGGCAGGCTTCGGCGTGTTGCGCGGCGTCGGAAACAGGCCGATATTCGGATTCATCAGGGCGGTAAGGGAGGATAGTGTCGATAGTAGCAGAGGGTTGGCGGCCGTAAAGTAGGAAGAAAGGAGAGAATCCGGTGGTAGACTGCGTAGCGGTATTGTACGCATAAGTAACGTACGGAAGGACGAGATCCCAATTCGTGTGGTCAGAAGCGACGTACTTGGAGAGCATGTCTCCGAGTGTGCGGTTAAATCGCTCAGTGAGGCCATTGGTCTGCGGATGATAGGCGGTGGTAGTTCGGTGAATCGTGTTCCACTCTTTGAGAAGCGCCTTCACCACCTCAGATAAGAACACGCGGCCTCGGTCACTGAGCAGTTCACGAGGTGCACCGTGGCGAAGGATGAATCGGTGCAAAATGAAGGAGGCGACGTCCGTCGCTGTGGCAGCCGGAAGGGCAGCAGTTTCGGCATATCGTGTAAGGTGATCCACCGCTACTATAGCCCAACGGTTGCCGTCTGCAGTGTATGGAAGCGGACCGTATAAATCAATGCCAACGCGGTCGAACGGGCGTGGAGGGCATGGTAACGGCTGCAGCTCAGCAGCAGAACGATGGGGAGGTGTCTTGCGACGTTGGCAGGGAATGCATGCGCGCACGTACTTCATGATAAAGGTGTACATTCCGCGCCAGTAGTAGCGCAGCCGTATGCGGGTGTAGGTCTTGAAAACGCCCGCGTGACCGCTCTGGGGGGCAGCATGGAAGTATGCACATATCTCCGAGCGTAAGTGACGTGGAATAACGAGCAGCCACTTGCGACCTTCGGAGTTGTAGTTACGGCGATAAAGTAGGGTGTCACGGATCGCAAAATGGGCAGCTTGGCGGCGGAGCGCACGTGACGGTGAAGCAGCCGTCGGGTTGGCGAGAAAGTCGAGAAGGGAAGCGATCCAGGGATCCATGCGTTGCGCTGAAGGCATGTCGCTGAGGCGAAGCAAGGGCAGAGAAGCGTCGGAGGTGGAAAGGCTGGCGATCTCGGCTGGAAGGGGGCAGCGTGACAGTGCATCGGCGTCTTGATGCTTGCGGCCGGTGCGATACACGACGCGGATATCATATTCTTGCAAGCGAAGGGCCCACCTAGCGAGGCGGCCGGAGGGGTCTTTCAGGTTGCAAAGCCAACAGAGCGCATGGTGGTCGGTCACAACGTCAAAAGGGCGCCCATAAATGTACGGTCGAAACTTCGCGAGGGCCCATACAATCGCCAAACACTCTTTTTCAGTTACGGAGTAGTTGCGTTCTGCTGGTGTGAGTGTGCGGCTAGCATAAGCAACGACGTATTCGTCAAAGCCAGGTTTTCGTTGGGCGAGGACAGCGCCGAGGCCAACACCGCTGGCGTCCGTGTGAACTTCGGTAGGAGCGGCCGAGTCGAAATGGCGCAGAATGGGCGGCGCCGTGAGCAGACGGCGCAAGGTGGTGTATGCGTCGTCGCACGCTGGAGACCACAGTGATAAATCCGCACTTCCAGACAGCAGTTGAGTCAAAGGCGCAGCAATGGACGCAAAGTTGCGAATAAACCGGTGGAAATATGAGCACAAACCCAGGAAGCTGCGCAGGTCTTTGATGGAGGTAGGTTTGGGAAAGTCAACCACAGCACGAAGTTTCGCTGGGTCGGGACGGACGCCCTGCTTAGAGACAACATGACCTAAGATGGTTAATTGACGAGCGGCAAAACGGCATTTTTTTAAGTTCAGCTGCAGGCCGGCGTCAGAGAGGCAGGTCAAGACGTGCTTCAAACGGGAGAGGTGGGTGTCAAAGTCCGGGGAAAAGACCACAATGTCGTCGAGGTAGCAAAGGCATGTCTTCCACTTAAGTCCGCGCAAAATGGTGTCCATCATCCTCTCAAAAGTCGCGGGGGCGTTACAAAGCCCGAAGGGCATCACCGTAAATTCATACAAGCCATCCGGTGTCACAAAGGCGGTTTTGGGGCGATCGGCTTCTTTCATAGGAACTTGCCAGTACCCGGAACGCAAATCAAGAGATGAAAAGAGTTCGGCCCCTTGCAAAGAGTCCAGAGCGTCGTCTATGCGCGGGAGGGGATAGACATCTTTGCGCGTAATCTTATTAAGGCGGCGGTAATCTACACAGAAGCGTATGGAGCCATCCTTCTTTTTGACGAGCACCACAGGCGACGCCCATGGACTGCTTGAGGGCTGAATGACGCCGCTCTGGAGCATCTTGTCGACTTGGTCTTCAATAACTTGGCGCTCGGCGACAGACACGCGATAGGGACGTTGTCGCAGCGGTGCGTGGTCACCTGTGTCGATGGCATGGGTGACAGTGGAAGTTTGGCCCAAGGAACTTTGATGTGAGTCAAATGATGAGCGAAACTGATTAAGTAAAGTGAGAAGCTGTGCCCTTTGCGGCGCTGGAAGGTTGTCGTCGATGGAGCGAAGGAATGCTTCGGTTGAGGAGGGATCGGGCGCAGCAGTAGGTGGGCTGAGTGCGGCTATGGAGAGGTGCGGCGCGTCGTCCGTCTCTTCGCGGATGAGCAGAGACGCGAATGGTTGTACCGTGCCGAGACATTCACCTAGGCGCAAGGCGTTGGGGAACGAGAATGGGTTAGACACGAACAGTACGGAGAGGCCAGCGGATATAGTCAGTACAGCGTATGGCAGAGGCAGACACTTGCGGTGCAGAAAGATAGGGGACGGAGTGAAGAGGACAGTGTCGTCGCGAAGAGGGCCGCAAGAGAGGGGTACGAGGACTGAAGAGCAGGGAGGCAGGTCAATGTCTTCGGCAACTAGGGCCTTAACACAGGCACCAGGAGGGGCAGTGTCCAAGACAGTTTCGGGCAGGTGAGAGAACTCGACTTCAGCTCGAGCACAATCGATGATAGCAGCATGGCGCGATATGAAATCCCAGCCCAGGATAACAGCATGAGAACAGCAGGGCAGTACGACGAATTCGACGGCATAAATGGTCCCCTGGATTACAACGCGAGCGGTACACGCTGCTGACGGCTGGATGTTCTGAGCGCTGGCGGTGCGCAGTGAGAGTCCAGCAATTGGCGTCCTTACTTTTCTTAAAGAACTACACAGCTTTGCGTCCATGACGGAAACGGCAGCACCAGTGTCGACAAGCGCCATGACAGAAACGCCGTCGACGGAAATTTCAATGAGGTTAGCGGCTGACGGATGAGGCCTTTCGAAGTTCGTTGTGGACGCAGTTCTCGCCTCAGGTACTGCGGCGCCTAGTTTTCCTCCTGGTTAGCGGTGGGGCGACGTCGCATAGGCGAAATAGACCGGCGTCGTGGAGAAGAGGGCCGGCGGCTGGAGAGGGTAGAACGGTCCGGCGAGGAAGTACGACTTTGCGGCGGCGCAGCTGGTACAGAGTACTGACTCGGTGGGGGCCAGTACCCAGGAGCTTGGGGAGGAATTTCCGCGTCCGGGAGACGACGGCGGCAATGCCGAGCTACATGACCTGGGAGACCACAAAAGAAGCAAATCGGCCGATTGTCCGTTGTGCGCCAGGAATCGCTGACCCTTGGAGTAGGTCGTCGGTAAGCCACTGGCCCTCGCAAATGCGCCGGAGGCGCACTATAGATTGGCGGCTGCGGTCTTGCTACGACATCGGCATATGTCACTGGAGCCGCGACAGGAGGCGGTCTCGCGACGGCTTCGGCATATGTGAGCGGAGCCGCCACAGGTTGTGGTCTGGCGACAACGTCCGCGTATGTCAGCGGAACCGTGACAGGTGGTGACGGATGAGCCGGTGGAAGAGCCTCAGCAACTTGCTCTTGAATTGTATGTCGGAGCGCTGGAGTCAGATATGATGGTCGGTCGTGAGCGCTCGGCAGAAAGGAAAGTTGACGTGCCACTTCTTCCCGCACGAAGTCTTTAATCTGCTGTAGCAGCGAGGGGTCAGGAGCAGGCATGAGCCCAGCGAGCGACTCAACCTGCTGTGGCCGCTGGCGTGTCAGAATCCGCTGCTTGCGCAACTGCTCAAAGCTTTGACACAGCGTGACGACTTCAGCAACGGTACGCAAGTCGCGCGCTAGAAGCATCTGAAAAGCGTCGTCATCGATGCCTTTCAAGATGTGTTGGATCTTGTCGGCTTCCGACATACGAGCGTTGACCCGCTTGCACAAGTCGACGACATCTTCAATGTAGCTAGTGAAGCTTTCACTAGCCTGCTGAGATCGTTCACGCAATCGCTGTTCGGCTCGGAGTTGCCTGACAGCCGGTCGACCAAATACGTCTGCAAATTTAGTCTTAAAAATGGACCAGGTTTGAATATCTGCCTCATGGTTGCGATACCAGAGGTTAGCCACACCGGCGAGATAAAAGATGACGTTGTTTAGCTTCGTCACATCGTCCCATTTGTTATAGACGCTCACCCGCTCGTACGATGTGAGCCAATCTTCCACATCGTTCTCGTCAGTCCCGCTGAAAATGGTCGGGTCCCGTTGACGAAGAGAGCCGGCACAGATGACAGCCTGGCCCACTTGTACGGCCTGGTGTTGGACGTCCTCAGGCATCGTGCGCGCCGGGAGAGTACGACTACGGAGCTCCAGGGCCGATGTTTTTACCCAGCACCTCCACCAAATGTAACGGGGGGTTTGTTACGAGGTACTGGGGCGACGGGAACGGCAACGGCAGCAGTCTGGGATCAGATCGGCAAAAGACACACAAGCGTAGCGCTGGCAAAAACTCTCGAGAACACTGTCACCTCGTCTTCGTCTTTTCAAATCATCAGACGCATCTTCTTCTTTAGCCTTACAATATTTAAAAATCCAGGTTTTGGTTCACCCTGTTGAGAATCCTGCTTTCATTTACTTTCCGAGTGACAATGGCAACTAACAATCATTGCTATCTTTTAATTCCCCGACTGAACTTATAGTGTGACTTTTTGTAACATTTACAGATTTTAATTTTAAATAAAAGAGATACTTTGGCATGTTTTGTGCAGGTGAATTGCACAGTCAGGCGGACAATGTGTACAGGGTCAACCAGTTCGAGCTAGAACACGTATGTGCCAGATTTTGGATACTTCTGAACTAATGGGCAGGCAGAGAGAGTGCATACAGCTGCCATGGTTGCCAAACTTCTCTCAGGTGCTCAAAAACTAGACATCACTCTCGTGTGAGGCTATGCAGAGTAGGGATTTAAATTCATAGAGCACTCCTTCGTTTCAGCTTGAAGTGTTATTGCTTTGTTACTCGGAGTTGCTTAGGCACTCACCGTTTCTGGCTGTCATATGCATTCAGAACAACTTGAAGCATTTCTTTGGTGCTCTGCGTTTCACACTACGAGTTTATGTGTACAAATACTTTATCTGGAGTATGTGCCCAATGAGAGCTAAAGGGCAACTGAGTTTGTCAAACTGCTTTTAAGAAAAGCCCACTTTTTGTGCCCCATACATTCAGGTAATTGAATGTATGGGGCACAAAAAGTGGGCGTTGTCAATTGGTACCTTGAGTGTAATGTGCTGCTGTTTCGAGTACACATAGAAGAAACGCGCTTCTAAACCGAGGACATACATTGAAACTTGAACTTGCGCGTAATACATGTGCGTACGCTTAAGCTCCAACTTGCCATCTTGGAACACCATGTATGGAGCACCAGATATGGTGTTTTCAAAATCTATAATAGGTTTGTCTCTGCACGAGTAGGGACATTTCACTTCAAGAAGCAATGCAGTAGGGCCTTGTACAACAATAGCATCTGGTGTGCAGCACAGCCAAGGCTGCTCCAGCATAATCAAAAGCCCACACTGGTTGACTTCTGCTTCTATTTCCCTCGAAAATGACTCTATGGCTTCTTCTTCAAGGGCATTCCCATACGCTGTAGCTGATGACCAAAATGACCCTTCGGACAAGAACTCCTCAGCCAGTACATGGCGCTCCTTTCTTGATTTCCGCATGTTGTGCGGCCGACTGCTGGCTGAAATACAGCATGCCCGCATTTTTTCCATTGCAGAAAGTCTCTTTCTGACCATCGTGTTTTTCTTTCAGTTTCTACTATTTGCTCAGCAGTTTGTACAATGCTGGCCATGTAGTAACTCATATCTTCCTCGTTGTTTTCATTGATTGCCAGGCAGCGGTAGAGACCAGATTTTCGCAAGTTGCCTTGCACCACTGGTGGCCCATACACAATTGTTTCTTCCACTGGTTCTTTATCGATATTCACAGATAGCTCATGCTTGATGGCTGTAACGAGTGAGAAGTTATGGTACCACAGTTCATCAAGTAATGCGGCTACAGCAGTTGCATCTTGAGGCGGCGGTACTGGTGGTGTCATTGGTTCAATGTCTTCAACCGTCTTCCCAAGAAAACCATCCCAGCAAGCTCCCTTTTTATACGTCCCCAGTGACAGTACGGAAGGCTTCCCCCATTATCTTGGTCCACTTGTACGTGATGCATTTTCTTCTTTGTTTATGTACTACACTAAAGCAGCAACATCCTTGCATCGTCCACCTGGTCCTGCCTTACGGGAGCAATTGCCAGCTTCCAGTGAAAAGTCTGGAACTGATGCCTGCCAAGAAAATAATAAAGAACTGAAGTTTAAAAATGTGTATTACTCTCTTTTTCTTCACAAGCTGCCAGTATGCAAGAATCATCAGGTAATATTGATGAGAAAAATTCTTTGCGCAATCAGCTGAAGTGTGAGATTTTAAACATAATTAAGGCTCTGTTATTTCACAAAGCAAGTTTCCTTTCAGCAATAACTAATTTTGTGGAACACAAGCAGTGCACTAAAGCTTGCAGGCATGCGGATGGTGTATGCTGCAATTAAATGTTCCTTGCATAACGAAAATAGTCCAAGAATTTTTTTTAATGTGTGAATCTTGTATCAAGAGGAAATAACTCTTTTTTACACATTTGGGCCCGTGTGGCATGTAGGTATTTAATATCCAAATTATGACGTGCTGTAGTGAATGCAAGAAATGCCGAAAAAATATTTAATTAACGACCGTCCTTCGTACGCGTCTCCTCGTTACAGAAAGGTAATTATGTGAGATCTGTGCCGGAAAAGGTAAAAGAGACAAGGAGAGTGTCTACTTGGGCGGTAGACTCGCGAACTGGGCGCTGCAATGGCAATTCTCGTACAGGCGCGGACACCAGTAAACGGAGCGCGCTGTGCTGATCTGCATATCTCGATGCAGCAAGAATGAGCAGTCAGGGTTATGCATGCACGGCAGCGCAGCCGACGCAACTACACCTGCGTATGCGCAGCACCTCCCGTTCTTGCTTTCCAAAGGAATGGTGGGAGTTAGATTGTGACAGCGCGCTAGTCTGCTTCTGCCATTCGTGTATCGCGGTCGCCAGCGCATATCAGTGCGTCAGTGAAGCGATGTTTTGAGGACCGGATACATGCACGTGAGCATGTGCGCTGGGTCGATTTAAAACGCGCGACTCGCATGTTCTCACCACACACGTGCAGTGCGGGAGCTGTGTTTAAAAAAATAGAGGCTCTGTTGAAGGGATTACTTTGTCGACCCAGCACGAGCTCCACTTCGTAGCTGGGCTTCGTGACGCTCGTCAGCGCCACGCACTTGGCACGTATGCGGACTGGGTTGTTCCAGACGGCTGCGACGTCGGGGACATGCCGGCCCTCGTACAAAACCCGGCCCTTTCTCTCGCTGTCTCCACAAAATTATTCGTCGGGGACCCGAACAACCGGGAAATCGCAGCTGCGAACTTCAGCCATTCTCGCAGTGGCAACGGCAGGCGCTGAACCGGACTCCCGGAAGATGGGGCGAAAAAGGCCGCTAGGCGGCTTTCAGTGGCGCCTCTATAGGCGGTGCAAGGGGCGTATAGGATGACCATCTTGAGGTCTTATTCTTCCATAACTGCCTTGTTGGTTTCCCACCCCTATTATTCGGTGAAGATAATGCTTTCCTACCATCTCAAGCTGCATCCTTTGTTGCCCTGTACCCATTGCTGCCGGTCCCTGATGGTGACTATATGGCTGCACCTATTCTCGATATACTGCTCATTTGCAACGTTGCGCTGCCCCTTAAGTTAAGTGCTGTCACGGCCAACACACTGTTCCTACCAGTTCTGAATTTCAGCTTCTGGCCTTTTGTACTTCCATCCGAAATCCGTGTGACCATACTTTCTCGCCTTCCATGTTGCCAAGTCCCTGCATTATATGCTACCCTCATTCGCGGCCCCGATGCCACCTGCCAGCGTTTCCCTTTCTCAACGGACGTGTTCACTACCATGTAAGTCGCTGACACCTCACCTGCCTAATCTACCCAGCTTTTCACACTTTTCTCGTATTTTTTGTACATTTTTAATCTGCATAAAGCTGCCCTCGGTCAAGCTGTCACGCATCACATAGGAATTGATGGTGCCCCTCCTGACTGCTGGCACTCCTACCGTACGTCCAACCCCAATCGCCAGGTTATGTGAAACGAGTTAGTAAAAATGCTTGCCAAGAACATTATTGAGCCTTCCCGCAGCCCTTGGGACAAAACAATCATCGTCTAAAAAATATGGCTCTTGGCAGTTGTGCTTGGATTACTGATACCTCAACAAAATTAACCAAAAAGATGTCTAGCCATTGATACGAATCAATGACACCCTTGATTGTCTCTAAGGCACCAAATTTTTCTCCTCCACTGGCCTCCACTCCTCCCCTGGCTTTAGGCAAATTGCCACGGATGGACAAGACCGTGAGAAGACGGCATTTGCTGTGCCTGCGGGGCTTTATGAATTTAAAATTACACTTTTCGGCTCATGCAATTCCCCTGCCACCTTCGAACACATGATGGGTACAAATAGCCCCACCTAGCGCCTTAGCAGCACTATTACCGATATGCTCGCAATATACGTTTCACTGGATTTTCGTGACTGGGATATTGCTTTCCCTTACGTTACATTTGCAAAGAACTCTTCTCTTCATGACACTGTGGTTCCTCCCTGGTCTATCATTTGTACGCCTAAGAGCCCCCGTTACCTGTTGACACTGCTTCCGACCTTTACTGCTGCACTTTCTGAATATGCCCACGACGTGATTGCCTGCTCTGACCAAGCCCGCCATCTGGCATGCGCCCGCCTACTCGCCTCACAGGAATAACAGTAGGGCTCTTACACCCGCTTACACTGGTTTCTTTCACCCCTAGTTACCTTGTCCTGCTTTGGTCGCCATCTTGCTGCATCAGGCTCTCTGTGCTGTGCTGGGTCACTGCCATCAACTATGAGATCACTCTGGCCTTCTTGGAGACTACCTTCGACCCACCTATACCAGATTTTGTGCACCTCTTGTGCCTCAGAACCTACAATCGCTGTGCTCTGATGTGCCACAATCTGACTTCACTGCGACTATGTTTTGCGCCCGGAGAGCCGTACTGCGGATAATCAGAGTGACATCGAAGTGACCTAGGTGTTTCAGTGGCCCGTGCTCCTGCTCTCAGTGCTCGTTGCTTTTGTGCTCAGTGTGGGTTCTTTGTTCATTGCCTGTGCACCATGTCCAAATCATCACTGCGTCTTTCGTCACGTACCGTGTTTAGTGTTGTAAGTAAACTTGAATGTAAGTCGACCTCCCCGCAACCAAATATAATGTCCGAAACAAAAAAAGTACCAGTTCTACAATAAAAATTTATTATCTAGAAGCTCCCCACTTGCGTCATTGTCCTCACTAGTGGTGCTGTTGTCGTCGCTGCTGCGGCCCACAACACATTCGTCATCGAGTGAAATTCCACACTTCGCAAACAACCGCATCATGGCATCAAGTGGAACAGCCGCCCATTTCGACAGTATCCACCTGCGCACAGCCGCCCGAGAGGCTGTATTCCCGCACCCTGTTGGCGTAAGTTCCCTGCCTTTCAAAGAGCGTCCAGATTTTGCCCCACGGAAATCCCTTCACTTGGCATCACAGTCGAAAATTTTGCGCCACAGCCGCCGCCACTCCTACACACCACCCAATAATAAACGTTGAATTGACGGCCACTCTCGCAGTTTTTTGTTTCTTCGACAAAAAGAAAGGGCGGTATGCAGTGAATTTACACCAAATGCTTTTTTGGACCGGAGATATTCTTATTATTGATGAAGCACGTGGCTGGCAATGAAGTCAAAAGTTCAAAACCAAGAACTGACGAACAAACCTAACGCTTGAAAAACGCGCAGTCAGCACATAGCCTAAATCATGGACTCTGAGAGCCTAGCATAAGCATTGAATCATTAACAAGGTGTAGATTTCTCGCAAACAATTGCAGGCATTACGAGCTTGAACCAACACACGGTGCTACACATCTGCTTGGTAAGAGAGGCGCCTAGTTACAATGTGCAATCTGTATAACCTTCCATATTCTAGGGAAGGTGAAAATTGTTTAGCAGGCGATATTAGAATAATATTAGACTTTGTGCAAAAGCGGCAAGAGGCAGTTTCCCCCCTAGTAGTTTTGTCGCTTAGGAGTACGGAAAGCTGGGCAAGTTGGTTACTACTATCCATGGTAAAACAGCGCGGAAACAACACGAGGACGGAACAAACACGACGACACGAGCGCTGACTTTCAACTGGCGATTTATTACCCACTTGTGTAGATATACTATTCCCGCCAAACACTAAACAGAATAAAAATATTGAAGAAGCACTGCTTCTTCACTGAACATCTGAAATCTACATTTCTACAAATGCATGCTCCAAAAGGTGATTTTGCGGTTAGCCAGTGATAATTAGGGCTTGCTAATGCATGCTGAACCCCCCTTGTCATTGCGATATTCCCCTACTAGTTTTCTTACTATCTGATTCTTATGTTTGAAGATGACGGATGTCTGATGAAGCAATGGGGCGCACGTGTGCTTAGGTTGCCTGCATTGCAGCGCCAAATTCGGACCGGCTGCCCTGTCCAAAGAATTGTGATGCTCACTCAGGAGTTCGTTAAGACATCGCCCAGTCTGGCCAACATACCATCCACCGCATGAAAGGGGAATCTTGTATACAACACCTTCGACGCACTCAACCCTCCCCTCTACATGTACTGTGGAAGAGCCACCGACAATCCTGCTTCCTAGTAGGGACTCTCGCTTCCGTTGCACAGCTCGGGAAATGTTGCTTAATTTTCTGCGAGACGAAAATACATCAATTTGAAATTTCCGCCCCTCTTTCTTCAGACGGTGTGATAATGCGTGGACGTAACGGCTGACAGTAATCTTCCGGCGCACCGAGACTTCATCTTCCTGGGGAACACGCTTATGGTCCGATTTGATTTTGGCCATCAACCTTTCGCATAACCTTCCGATAGTTGCCTCAGGAAAACCAGCGTCCTTAAGCCTGGAAATTTGGCCTTGCACACCTTCCTCAATAATATGGACACACGACTTGGTGAGGGCGGCGCGAACACAAGACAGGGCGATGCCATCCTTTAATAGCTGATAATTCCCAGTCTGAAAGCTGAGTAAGGGCTTGATGGATCGAGGCGAATGCAGCCAGCAAACATGCCCGGGCTCAAGTCTCAGCTCCACATCCAAGAACTGTATCCTACCTTGGTTAACGGTCTCCATGGTGAAAGCAAGTCCTTGACCATATCTGAAGAATGTGTTCACGACATCCTGCGTGCATCCTGCGCATACCGCAAGCTTCACACCGCAAGCTTCACACCGCAGTGGCAAGTGTCAGTGTAGTGAAAGTGTTTCTAGTCGGAACGAGTGCTTTTGAGTCAGTCAGTGATATCGCGTGCAAGTATAATTACGCTTGAAAAGCTTACAACGCACGCCTCGTATTCCGAATGCTGAAATGAAGTTTTAACTGTACAGCAGATCCTTGTTCGAGTTCACGCGTGTGTACTGAGTTTGAGAACTGCCGTGAGTGCGACGTGACGGAATGAACTTACCAACTTCGAGCTCTGCAACCAGTAGCATTCGTTGCAGCGGTTGCAGTGATCGCGAGCACAAGTCGTCGTGCTGCGGCGTAGCCATCACCGATATCGATCGTAGTTCGTTTGTACTCTGTTAGAGAACCGCCGGGAGTGCGACGAGATCATTCTGAAACTCGTGTTTTGCGTATGCGAAACGACCTCGGCTGCATGGCTGTAGGGCTGTTTTCTGCGGGGACTACAGAAGTGTCGCCAACAATCTACGGCATTGTGCTCCATAAAGTGCAATTTGCGACTCTGGGTGGCCGGATTACGATGGTATGCCGGCGGCACTGGGAAATCAGTGCGAAAACATCGGTATGCGTGGTAGCTCTCACATCTGGAGCGTCTTTTTTGATTTCCTGGCGGCTAAGTGGGCCCATATCTGCAATAAATATTTTCGTGACAAATTGAGTTTTATCTAACTTTCCCTGTATGCGATCATGGTCTGAGCCAAAGCAGCAGTGTTAAGCTTGGGTTGTAATATGTTATCACCACATCAGGAACACTTATGTACGAACAAAAAACAATGTCGCAACTCATTCACCGGGATTTCACGATGCAGAAGTCTCTAATATGGGCCCACTAGTGCGACTGTTTTTCATGAGCATTTCATTTTATCTGATGCTAAAAAAGAAAAAGGAGACCACAGCAACAACAAGAATAAAAGCGCAACAACACGACACAAAGAAGGAGGAGACCGACAGGACAGGCGCTAACTTGCAACACTTTACTGTCTTCATAAACCGCCGCGTATATATCAACCACAGGGGGGGGGGTAAAGACAGATAGGGGGGAACACAGTTGAAAGCACGTGCGTAGAAAACTCGAATATGACACAACAAGAACAGGTGATTCCGCAGATACTATGCCATATCTAAAAACTGACATTCTTTTTTATACATCACGATCGACGGGGTGCTAACACATGCACTCCCACTCTTACATATTCTGTGCGCTTCTATCAATTCGCGTGCAATCGTGTCTTTACTTTTGCAGATTACACTTGTTTCCAGCAGTCTTGCTCCACGTGCCTTCTTTTTTCCTTCTTCTTCTTTCCAGCAATCCTTACAGTGAATCGGTAGATTTGACCCGGTCCCATTCTTTAATGACAGACTGTGCTCTCTCAAACGGTCATTAATACATCGCCCCGTTTGGCCGATGTAAGTTCTACCACACGTCAGTGGGATGCTATACACAACTCCAACCGCACAATCTACAAAAGGATTAGCATGCTTCGTTTGGCAAACTTTTTTTTTGTCCTTATCCGGGTTAGTCATTCGGCACAATGCGGCGAGTTTCCTGGGAGCAGAAAAAACCACTGGCACCTTGTACTTGGAAGCAACATGCTTAAGATTATGTGCAACTTTATGCGAATACGTGATCACAACTGGTCTAATTTTCTTTTCTGAGGTTCCACTTTCGTCTCTTTTTTCTTTCCGTACTTTCTTCACCTTTTTTAGTAAAGCTTCGCTGACTGAGCTCAAGACCGAAGGTGGAAAGCCCGCCTGTTTTAGCTTCTGAATCTGGGCGTAAAAGCTTTCCTGCGCTTTGTGGCAACACGATTTCTTTAGAGAGGATTCCAGGCCCATCATGGCGACGGCGCGCTTTACCGTTTTCGAATGCGTAGAGCCGTACGGCAACAGTTCCTTGCGGGCACGGGGGCAATACTTCCAGCATGCGGTTTCGTCAGTAGTGGTGATGTCAATATCTAAAAACTGCAAGCTATTTCCCTTCGGGAGCTCATAGGTAAAATCTAAGCATCCAGCGTGATTTTTAAAATCAGCTAAAACTTCTTCGATGACCCGCTGGTAGGACAAGGATGATTGTTTCCTTAATACAATTAAGAAGTCGTCAACGTACCTAAAACTCTTCAAAACACTGCCGTCAACAAAAGGACCTGCCAAGGCTTTGTCAATACCCGCAAGAAAAATGTTGCACAGTATGGGTGCCACACACGAACCAATACATATTCCGTTCTTCTGCAAATAGACCCGATCCTGGAACGAGACAGTCGTGGAACCCAAGTAAAATTCTAAAAGTGTCAGGAAGTTATCTACTGAAATGCCCGCGGAATTTTGGAAGGCAATTGGGCCATTTTCCTCAATGCAGAGCGAAACAGCCGCCAGCAACTCTGGTTGTGGAACGGAGTAAAAAAGATCAACAACATCAACTGAAAAGATATATCCGACTAACTCGTTGTTACTCAAAAATTCACTAATATCACGGCTGTTCCTTACAAAGAACGGATCATCTACTACCAAGGTTTTGAGCTGTTTCAAAAGATAGCGGCTAACCAGGTTCTGCCAGGTGCCTCTTTCACTGACTATGCACCTAAAAGGAACAAGTTCTTTATGGGTTTTGGCGGCAAAAAATACATCCAAATTATTTCAACTGTGTTACCCCCTATCTGTCTTTACCCCCCCCCCCCCCCTGTGGTTGATATATACGCGGCGGTTTATGAAGACAGTAAAGTGTTGCAAGTTAGCGCCTGTCCTGTCGGTTTCCTCCTTCTTTGTGTCGTGTTGTTGCGCTTTTATTCTTGTAAGCTATGAACCAACATGCCCCGGAGAGTGTTTTACTGAAGACCACAGCAGATCCTTACGCTTCTCAAAACAAGCAACCCATATACAATTGTGCCATATTAATATGAACACTTTGGTTCTGGATCAGAACTGTACATACAGTTTTCCATAATAGCGAAACGGGATCAAAAATGCAGAAGCATTTTCACAGAAATGCTGTGATTACAATTTATTTTTTGCTTACCAGCGTGGAGTGAAGTTGGATTTTAGAGAAATGCTTGCAATATTAAGTGCATTATCGTGGTTTCCATGGCTATTGGTAAAATGCAGCGATCTCGAAGTGTTCCATGAGCCATGACAATCGGGATAGAAATTGCACTTTTTGAATCAGCACCTTATCTCATATTTATTGTTGGTTTCACTACACTGCTGTCGCCGAGGTGCTCAACAACTTGGCTGTTTTTGGTGTCAAACAGTTGTTAACTAGCGCTTCCTAAGTAAGCTGTACAGCTTATGTAAGACATTCTCGAAGCCTTTAGAAGCATATGCCATCAATGCACATGCACACCTGCATATGCTGCGTTCATTTACCTGTGACTGCCTGCAATAAACATTATTTGCCTCCTGGATGAAGGCGATGGTAGGCCTATGAGAATGTTTGTGTCAGAAATGTAGAATGCTTCCTAAATTCCCTTCGCCTTTTTTGCATTTGCTGCATTTCTAAATTTGTTTGATTGAAAGTAGATGCTTGTTTCTTTGCACTTTCCAGAATGCTCAGCTATAGGTTTCTGTGGACACACATCTGTTCACATTTGACGCATAGTCGTGACAGGACCATATTTGTGCATATTGCCAGAACCACGTTAACAAGGTTTATTTTGATTTTTCAAAACGTGCTATGCGCTATTGCACTGTGGTTGGCCCTGCAATGCGCACGTTGTGCCGTTTCTGGAAGTCGTACAGTCCGGGTGTAACCGTCGAACTGTTGAGGTTGAGATCACATTTAGTTTCAATCCATTTCCTTACTGCTTGGATAGTATTTGCAGATTCCCTGCTTTACACCTGTGCTGAGTTCTCCTCGTGCCCGACAGGCTTTAAATCGAGTAGTTTTTCTTGCCGTGTGCTCTGTCTAAAAAAAAACATTAAATTGGTGTTGCAAGTAAACATCTGCGAGCTTATAACAAAAAGTTATACAGTCAGCTGGCGGCTTAATTTCTGCGGGGAACGAAGTGCGCCAGGAAATGAGTCGTCGAGCCTTTAAGTGCCAATTATTTTGATATCAGAAAGATAAACGCTTTGTCACTCAGAAAGTGCAAGTGCAAGCGGAGAGAGTCGGCGTGCCTGGCAGTTCAAGGCTAAACAAGAAATGCACGCTATGCTTCAAGTGTCATTAGTGCAATTCCAGGGTGCAACAGCCATATGATTTAGTCTGTATTTGTCGCCAAACATTTCTAACCGTCATTTCACTGTTACCACAGTCCAGACGTTCGCATTGCAGTCCATATTACACGACAAAAATATGCGGGTACCAGTGGGCTTTGTGTATTTAAACCCTCCCAGTTGTCCAAACAGCAAGTTTTCATGCATGCTTTGATAAAGTTTCATCCACAGAAAAACTGTGCATAATTCAAACCATAATATTATATGGCAGATATTAACGAGGCAAGGCTGCGTACAGCAGAGTGCGGTGAATTTTTTAGTTCTGATAATGCCACAAGCACAAAATCATTGCACCATTTCTATGACTAGCATGGGTTCCAAATCATGAAAAAAACTATGTACTCTCACACTGCTAAATATTTGTGGCCCAATAAATTGTTCCTTTCAAATCGATACGCTTTTTTTTCAGCATTCCTGTGATAGCCAAATTTTCATTCTTCGTGGCATACACTTGCACCTTAGTCTCTTTGAGAAAGCATGCGATAAAATCCTTTATAGAATAATGCCTTGCATTGTACTTTTCTGAGCGGGATCGAAGTGATCCGAGCCAGCTAACAGCAGTTGGCCCATGCTGACTCTTGCTCATCCTGCCTTTTTTTTTTCTGGAATCTCGGGCAACCCTAAAGGTATAGTACTTGGCCCTTCCCTTTTTCTTACATTCATTAATGACCTTCCTTTCACTGTTTAATTCAACTAGTCTTCATTGATTGCTATATGATCTGCAATCGCACTATCAACATTAACATTCCTACCTCCCAGAACAACCCTCTGCGCGCTTGAGCATGGCCAATTTGCCAATGTTCTAATAGGACTGGATTAATAGTTTTTACTCACAGCCATACCCGTCGTCATTACGAGCTGAAATGTGTCAGTATTTCTTTTGTGCTTGTATCCTACCCTGTTTCAAGCGGAGCAACGCAGAGACTTCGTTTATGTGATGTGGTTAAAATGCTAGGTGCGTATGCTTACGGATGTGACTTCTATGTGCGTGTGTCATTTGATCCTTATCCTCATCCGAAATGGTGAGCCCGTTATGTTATGGGGCCAGCACTTACAGCGTTTATATAAGGATGCCTCTTTCTCCTCTATATTAAAACCAAATTTCACATACAGTTCTGTCGTCATCAATGAAGTCAGATTACAGCTGCTGTGAATTTTGTTTGTGAATGTGTTTTTCTTAGATTGAAGACAGTGAAACGCATGGAAAGGCACAAATCTGTACTCAATGTTAATTTATTCATAAAGTTGCTCTTTTGCTTCCATTAGTAACAAGAGTTTTTTTACAAGACCCTGAGGAGGATTATCATTTTAGTGCCTTATTTTGGAAAGCGAGGCCACAAAACAAGATATTTGTTTTCCTAATACATGCAGCTTTTCTAAGACTTTTTTAAATTCACATGCACTCTTTGTCTGAAATCTAAACGTAGGCATAGCCTAGGCAAAGATCTTCAAGCAGTTAGGTTAACTAAGTCATTTTAACATAAGGTATGCCTAAAGGGAACTTTCGCAGTTTGAAAACCAAACTGGCAATGAAATAAGCTTTACTTTGCAGAAGATGTTGCTAATAACAGCAGCTAGCACGTTCCAAAATTTTATACATGACAAGTGGTGCAGACAATGCTCACTTCTATCCGGGTTTTGGGAACCAGAATTAATTTTACGATGCCTCGTTTCTTGTCTGGTCAGAAAAAATTCTGAAATAATACTGTTAAGCTATATTAGAGGATGTATGCATATATACCCTACACACACTGAAATGCTTATATTTCGTTTCATTGCATTTTGCAACAACACATCTTTCACCTTGTAAATATATTTCTACAATTTATGCTTGAGATAACTGTTGTATCGCGGCCGGAACCTCCAGTAACGGCGAACAGAAACAAAGAGAGCGTTTTCTTTAAGGGAAATTTATTGCCCCAGGGCATCAGTGATAGGCGAAGGTGTGATGAATGATGTAGTAGAGATTAAATGAATGTAGAAAGGTTAGCTGATTTGATGAAGTCCAGAAGAGAACGATGGTACGGTCCCTGCGTCCAGGCAGTGTATGAAGCAGGGTTTCTTGGTGAAAGACCTGCTATCATAAGGTGCCGGATCCTTGTAGGCTTGAGAGCTGGGCAGTCCCACAGTAAGTGATGAATGTCGGCCTCAATGTCCTCGTGTTTACACATCGGACACCCTCGCCGAGGAAACAATTCTCGGTACTGAGGCCACTTCCGAGTGAGGCTGGTGTGAAGGCAACCCCGACCCGGATCCTCCTAAGCGCAACCTCCTCTGCACGGGTAAGACCGCGGGGGAGGGTTACCGCATACGGAGGGATGAGAGCACGTGTGCGGCGCCGGAGGAGTTCCTTTCTTGATGAAAAGAGGGTAAAATTGTCCAAATGAAGGAGCCGAGGCAACTATGAGCCTGGATTCGCAAGGCGGGTCGCTAAATCTGCCTGGCTTTGATAGGTCAGCAGATCCCGTGGGATCCACTCAATACCAACACATAGAGAGCGTTTATTTGAGGTAAACCGCTTATCTACCGTCCGCTAGGGTGGCACGTAATGTTATTTGCACAGAAGTGAGAACAGGTTGCTAACATGCAACGCTAAAAATGCAACACCTGAGAACACCACATCATCCCTTTCGCAAAAAAAAAACGAGAAGTCACACGTAGAAGTCCCAGAAACGTGACGGCATCCGTCTGTCTCTAGTCGACGGTTGTCTTGATCTCACTACTGAAAAAATGTCGTTTGCAAGGAGGTTGGAAAGAACCTGAAGCATCCGGCGGTGATCTGGAAGGCGGTGTTGCAGCTTGCAGAGGCAGTTTCGAGTTTTCCACAGCATCTGGGTCCGCGCTCTCCCCAGTAGGAAGCTGACACGACTGCTAGTTCCTCTCAGTTAGACACTCCTCTGGAATAGGCACCAGCTTGGATGTATTCCATGTCCGACCATCCTCCAGTCGGAAAGAACTCGGACCCAGCTGCTTCCTTATTCGCAGGGGCTTGGAGTAGGATACCCTGCCTTTCCCGTACGCTCTGAGTTACGGACTCGCACATAACTTCCCACCCCGAACTTCGGCCTTCGCCGATCTCCTCTCGTCAGTATATGTCTTCATCGAAGTTTGCTTTTCCCGAACACGGGCGCGCAGCCGGCGCATAGCCAAGGCAGGCTGTTGGAAGAAGTCCCTCGATGGTATGCCCACAATGTCGAGGCGGGTTCCGGGCTGGCGCCGATGAAGTAACACAGCTGGCGAGACTCCTGTAGTAGCGTGCGGGGTCGCCCGGTACACGACCAAATACTGCACTACAGTTGACTGGATGCATTGGCTTTCCAAGGCAGAATATAAAATGAAGTCCTTCAGGCTTGTATTAAACCTCTCCACTAAGCCATTAGCTTGGGGGTAATACACCGAGGAGACGCAATGTTTGATGCCCCTCTCCTTCAGGAAATTTTCTAACACTTGGGACTTAAACTGGGGTCCATTGTCCGAGACAAGAGGCTGCTACCTGCATTGAAGAATACACAGAACAAAGAGGACCTAAATGCTCCACGGAAAAATCTGAGCTCCTCAGAGTGGGTAGGCACCCTACGGATGATCCACTCGAAATAAAACTAGAGGGCCAGAACATCCCGGAACAAAAGATGATCAGAATCCTCGGCATGTGGCTGCAAGGAAGCCGGAAGTGCAGTCATACACTCAGCCTGCTAAGCAAAGCGGCAGTACAAGTAGGCCGGATGATCAGCAGAGTAGCGCACAAGAGGTATGACATGAAGGAGGAGGACACACTCAGGCTAGTCAACAGCGTAGTGGTCAGCCGGGTAACATATTCATTACCGTACCATGTGACTATCAAGGCAGAGAAGGAGCAAGCGGAGACAATACTCCGGAAGGCATACAAAACAGCTCTTCATCTCTCAAGAAATACATCCAACGACAAGCTTATGCAACTCGGAATCAGCAACACCTTCGAAGAATTAAGAGAATGCCAGCTCAAGGCACAAATACGAAAACAGCAACACAACGACTGGAAGGGCGCTCCTGACAAAGCTAGGTCGGGAAATAGAAAAGCCACAAAACAGCAGGGCCGCAATACCAGACCGACTAAGAAAGAAGCTATGCATACAACCTGTCCCCCGAAACATGGATCCAAACCTCCATGCTAACAGGAGACAGGTTAGGGCAGAATTTTATGAGAGGAACATGGGGCATCGGGACAACACAGTCTACACTGATGCCTCCTTATACCCCCAAACACACAAAAATAGTGTGGTAGCAGTAGTTGTAAATTACCACGGAGAACACATCACAAGCCTCACAGCCGAAGTATCTAACATAACTGAGGCAGAGGAGATTGCTGTCGCCCTTGCTGCGAATGAAGGATATAGGACAGGGAGATCCCTTAACATCTTAACGGATTCACAAGAGGCGTGCCGGAACTATACTAGAGGCAGAATTAGCAGCACGGCACTCAAGATCCTCAGTAGAGCTCTGCTCTCTGGGGGACGACCAATACACAACATAATCTGGATACCGAGTCACGCAGGGATCAGGGGCAACGAAGGGGAAGACAACTTAGCTCGAGGAATGACCAGCCGAGCAGGAACGTCATTAACCCCGGAGGGGCCCCAGATTAATTGCGGGGACAGCTATTCGGAGTTATTAAACCTATATAAGGGACTAAGATTCCAATACCCCCCACCACATAAAGCATTATACAAGGAGGAAGCCACAGGATGGCGAAGACTGCAAACAGGCTCCTTCCCAAAATTGTGGAATGCTTGATTTCTTACGCACTCCCATGTGACATGATATAGTGTTGATTTTGCCCCGCACCACGGACAGTTGGCGCTATACTGTGTGGGGAACATCTTGTTTAATATGTATAATTTTGGGAAGGAGCCTGTTTGCAGTCTTCGCCATCCCTCATAGCACACGCAAGCGATGTGGCCCGACTCAGTGGAGCCCTGTACTAGGGGCCCACCCACGGTCAAGGAGGACCCAAGCTTCAAGACGAAGACTTCGTCCTCTACCGCTACTACTTCCTAAAGGAACCAATAAAGTTTTTCATTCATTCTTCCGGGTAGCCCTCACGCTGAAGGCACCACACAACAAGTCAATGACGACTTCAGACGTCACCGTATTGGTGAAGTAAACTTCTGCCTACTTGGAATGATAATCTATGAGAGTCATTATGAACTTCGGGCTGGCCTACTGTACGTTCAAGGGGCCTACTATGTCAATAGCCACTATTTTCCATGGCAGTTCCGGAAACGCAACAGGCTGCAGGGGTGCATTAACCGGTTGTGCCGACTTGTCAGCTGCCTGGCAAACGTGCAGCTTCTGACTGCATGTTCCACCTCCTTGTCCATTCTTCGCCACCAGAATTTCTCTCGAAGCCTTTGCTTTGTTCTCGTTATGCCGGGGGGGGGGGGGGGTGTCTTGTGCGAACAACACTAACTCGGTTGTCAAGGCTTCGGGCAGAACGATTCTCTCGTCTCTAAAGACAATAATATCTATTACCGAGAGCTCCTCCTTCACCTCATGGCAGGGCACTAGCTTAGGGCCGAACAGCTTTTTGGCAGGCCATCCTGATGCAATGTATTCCGACACAGCCTGTAAGGTAGCATCCTCAGCAGTAGCTGTTTGGAGTTGTTCTTTGGTTATACAAGACAGTACCACAGACGCCACTTCGTCCAAATCCGGCTCAGGTGCAGACGTGACTGCTAACCAGGACAAGGCATCAGCAACAACATTATCACTTCCCTTGTGGTACACGATGTCAAAGTTGTAGTACAGAAGTCTGGCAGATCACCTTGCAATCCGTAGCGACCTCCTACCAGAAACTCCTGACGACAGCAATGTCACCAACGCCAGATGATCAGTTTGGAGAAGGAAGGAAGGAAAACGTTTATTGAGCTCTAGAGAGTAGTGGAGCAATTTGGCGGAGTCTGGTGTGTCGTCCGTCTTCTTAGCAATGGTCGTCTGCCCCTAGTCCAGGGCTACGCTGGATGCCGCTGCCAGCTGTGCTCGCCGGATTAGCCCAAGTTGGACGTCTTGACGCTCCCTGGAGAGCATTCCTTCCCATTGCTCCGCACTCGGGTTTGGTATTTTTGGTGCCACCTCTATTTTCTGGCAGGCCCACGTTTTGTGATAGAGCGTGGGTGTTTCATGGCACCATGGGCATTTGTCTGTGTATAGTGTGGGTTGTATTTTGTTGAGTGTATTTAGATTCGGGTATGAGCCCATCTGTAGCAGCCTCCATGCGACGGTGTCTTCCCTGGAGAGAGATTTATGTGGGGGGGGGGTTACTGTTTCCTGCTGCCCTTGTAGTGGTTTCAGATTGCTGAGTAATCTCTAGGGACAGGTTCAGCTTCCTCGAGGTCGCTTGTGGGGGAGCTCGGTAAAAAGTGCACCCTCGAGCTACCCTGTCGGCCGCTTGGTTGCCTTCCACTCCCGCGTGTCCCGGTGTCCATACTATCGTATGTTTTATTGGTTCTTCTGTGCTTTGTTTGGGTCGGTCCCCAGGGCGGAGTATGCGGAGCGCTCTGTGACCTATTCTGCCTAACATGAAGTTTCGGCATGCCGTTTGAGAGTCGGTTAGTATTGTTAAGGATCGCTTAGTCCGGTAGCCCTCCGATGCCGCTAGAGCGACGGCCACTTCTTCAGCCTCGACTACCGTGCAGTCCCGTAGCGACGCGCTGATGATTTCCCGCATGTCCGAGTTTATCACAGCCGCTACCGCGTTGGGGTCGTTTTGCCCCGTCCTTCTGGGGTATGTGGCTGCGTCCACATACACCATTGTTGTCTGGCGGGCTAGTGATTTTTGGATGTACTCGGCTCTCGCCTTTCTGCGTTCTTTGTGTAGGTTGGGGTCCATGTTCTTGGGGATGGAGGTCACTCTAATTGCGCCCCGCATGCCGTCCGGGATTGTCGCGATTCGCTGGATTTCTTGTATTTGTTCGTTGCATCCCAACTTCTGCAGAAGCTCCCTGCCAGACGGAGTCTGCTGTAGTCTCTGCAACTGGGCGACGTGTTGTGCCTCTCTCAGTTCTTCAAAGTTGTTATGAAGTCCTAGTGTTAAAAGCTTCTCTGTGGATGTGCATTGCGGTAGATGGAGTGATGTTTTGTATGCTTTGCGTATAATCGCATCAATCTGTTGGATTTCGCTTTTGATTCGGTTGTAGTATGGAAGACTGTAGGTGACTCGGCTGACCACCAGGCTCCTGACCAGCTTTAGCGTGTTTTTTTTTTTTTATTTATTCAGATACCCTAAAGGCCCTTATGGGCATTACATAGGGGGGGGGGGGGGTTAACAACAGGATATTTCAAACACAATTAGGGGGGGGGGGGGGCAAGGCAATATAGAACATCGCGGTAAGGATCACCGAATACAACAAGAAAATATAAGAAGAAAAAAAGGAGAGAGAATTGCATACATGCATACAAAAAAAAAGAACAACAACAACACTCCGTACAAAGCATGTAGATACACTTACAATGCGTCAAAGGCATAAAATTCTGCTTTTACCCATCATGCGTAAAACTGCGTTTCAAATTACTTACAAATGAGTCATGATCACGTATAGAAGCAATTTCTTTTGGCAGCTTATTCCAGTGATGAATAGCTAGAAAGAGCGGTGATTGTCGCAGGAGATTCGTACGCGCAAACATGGGACGCACTTTGAAGGGATGGTCGAGGCGGGGGAAAATTTTTTGTGGGGGTTTGATATGGGATGCTGTAAAGGATGACGGGGCATGATACAATCTGTGGAAGTGGGAAAGTAGTGCTAACAGTCGTCGTGTTTCTAGAGACGGTAATTGGAGGGACTTTTTGATAGCCGTGATGCTGGATGTTCTAGAGTATGTTTTAGTGATGAAGCGTGCTGCTTTATTTTGTAAAGATTCCAGCTTGTTTATTAGGTAAGTCTGATTTGGATTCCATATTATGGAAGCGTATTCAATCTTTGAGCGAACTAGAGCTGTGTAAGCTAATAATTTAGTTGACTGATTTGCTAAATATAAATTTCGCCTAATGAAACCAAGTGTTTTATTTGCTTTCGAAATTATTTCATCAATGTGATCATTCCATGTAAGGTTAGAAGTTAAATGGACTCCCAAATATTTTAATGTATACACATTCTCTATGCATATGCTGTTCATAAAATATGAACTTAAGTGAACGTTACTGGCTCTGGTAAATGTCATAGTTTTTGTTTTAGAAACATTAATTTCCATTTGCCATTGCTCGCACCAAAGTGAAATTTTGTTTAGGTCGGCCTGTAAAATATTAGCGTCTTCAGAGGTAATAATTTGTCTGTAAAGCACGCAGTCATCTGCAAACAATCGAACTGTTGAGGTCAGGTTGTTACTGATGTCATTAATGTAAATTAAGAATAAGATTGGTCCAAGTACGGATCCCTGGGGAACGCCAGATTTAACTTGTGCTAAAGCGGAAAAGTGATCATTTACGGAAACAAATTGGTAGCGATCGGTTAAAAAACTTGAGATCCAATTAACAATTTTTTCATGTATGTTAAGCCGGCTAAGTTTCGTCATTAGGCGAGAATGGGGAACTTTATCGAATGCTTTCTTGAAGTCAATAAATATAGCATCGATTATTATGGAATCGTGAACAGCTTGATGAAGATCAGTTATAAGTTCAAAAAGCTGTGTTTCACAAGAGCGTCCTTTCTGAAATCCATGTTGATTGTTAGAAAAGAAGTTATGTTCAGATAAATATTTCATAACTGTGGAAGATATGATATGCTCAAGTAATTTACATGGAATACTAGTTAAGGATATAGGTCTATAGTTTGAGGGCACTGAACGGTCACCTGATTTGTAAATGGGAGTGATACGACCGACCTTCCAGTCATCTGGTACGATTCCTGTATCTATTGATTGCTGGAAAAGGGTGGCTAATACGGGAGATAATATAGGTTTAGTCATTTTAAGCATCTTTGTGCAGATGCCGTCTGGACCTGGCGCTGAGTTATTAGAAAGTCGATCGATGGCCGATTCTATTCCCTCTGGTGTAATTATGAGATCATTCATAGATGAGTCAATTGAAGGAAACGTAAGGTCAGGTGGAATTGGATTTTCGTATGTGAATACAGAGCTGAAAAACGATTTTAATTCAGTCGCAGCTTCAGATGGTGAGAGTAGCACACCGTTATTAACGATTGGTATAGTGGATTGAGAAGAGTGTTTAGGGTTAATTACTTTCCAAAACTTTTTCGGATTGTTCATTATCATGCTGACGATGTCACCGTTAAAAAACTTGTCTTTAGATGCTTCAATTTCAGCTTTACATTTATTTGATTGTTCTTGGTATCGCTGCCAATCACCATCTGAGTGGGACAACTTAGCTTTAGAGTAAAGGCGTTTCTTTTTATTTATTGCTCTCTTCACTTGGGACGTGAACCATGTGCTCTGTGTTGATGACGTTATTCTAATTTTGGGAACGTGCTTTTGTTTCAGTTCAATAAGCTTCCTTCGGATAGCGAGCCAGTTATCATTTGTATTGCGATAAGCCATGGTTTCCAAGAACCACACAGAAAAATATGACAGCTCTGTAAGAATCGCGTCGATATTTGCACGGGAGTAATCGTAAATTGATTTCGTTGCCTTTTCTGGTTTACTACTTTGTAATTGGTATTCACAGTGTACTACGTTGTGGTCGCTAATACATTCAAGGACGTGAACAAGCATATTTTCCGGATTGGTTGTGAGGACTAGATCTAGAATAGCTTTTCCACGTGTTGGTTTGCAAACTATTTGATGCAGATCAAATGAACAAAGAACATCGAGAAATTCCTTGCATTCGCTCTTCTTTGCGCAACCTAGGGGCGTACACCTCTGCCAATTTATTGTGGGGTAGTTAAAATCGCCAGCAAGTAATATAGGTGAAGTTGGATACTTGTCTTGGATTAAAGTTAGGGAATGATTAAGACTCTCGATGAATTCAGAAGTAGCATCAGGCGGACGGTAACAGACTCCGACTGCGCAAGTCACAGAGGGACAGACCTGAAGTGAAATCCACAAAATTTCAATATTTGACTGTGTGTCAACAACGCGAGCACATAGATTAGATTGCACGGCAACTACAACACCGCCTCCTCGTGCGCCCACCCTATCATTTCTAAATATAGTAAAATTTCTAGAGAGCGACAGCTCGTTGTCCCCAATATCGGGTGTAAGCCAAGTTTCTGTCCCAAGAACAATATCTACAGAACAAGCCTCAATAAATGCACATAGCTGGTCTTGTTTGTGAAACATGCTTCGAAAGTTGCACAACAGGAGTGACAAGGAATCACCTTGATTAGCATGACTGTGTCAATCATTCTGGTTTGTTTCGTCCCCTCGTGCGCCAACAGTAGGTTGCGCACTCAGGCGACATACTTCGGCTTCATTGCGCGTTGAAAGACAGGTTACTTTATTTTGTGATGAATCAAGGGTGTAACATTTGCTTCCAAGAAGGAGTTTATCGTAGACCACAGTATATTTTTCGTTAGGCTTACGTGCTTCGCGAGCGAAATCTCTGAGTTTTTTCCTGATGAGCTGCATACGGGCCGAGAAATCTTCTTCAATCCACACGCGTGGCTTCTGCAGGTCCTTCAATTTGGAAGCATTTCTTAAAATGATGCTCTTGTCTTTAAAATTCAGAAATTTCACGACAATTGGTCGGATGTGACCTGCTTTAGGTCGACCTATTCTGTGGGCTCGCTCTATTTCGCCTGCATTGAAGCCTAGCTTAGTTAACACGAACTGGTTGATGATGCGTTCAGTGTCAACCCATGTTTCTTTTGGTTCTTCCGGGATTCCCTTAAATATTAGGTTATTTCTGCGCATACGGTTATTTAGGTCATCAACAACCAGATTGGCCTGCTCCAACTGTTTAGTTTCTATGATCTTCAGCTGCTCTTGCGATTCCTGAACGACTGAGTTAACGGTGCTGACGTCATGACACAGGTTATCAACTGCTTTTAGTCGCTCTTCGACACCACTGAGTCGCCTTTTGATGTCAGTGACGCTCGTTTGAATATCCTTTAGTTTGTTTGAAGCGTCTTTCTGAAATTTTTCATTTGACAACGTTAACTCTTTAAGAAGCGCGAGAACTTGGTCCACCTTATCCGGGCCTGGGTTGGTCTCTACGTCGCCAGCGCAGAGTATCAAATGAGCAATACAAAACAAAACCAAGGAACAGCGTCCACCCATGCGCCAGCAACTAGTAGCCAAGGCAGGCCTAAGCCATATTGGCGAACAACCACTGGCAAAATGGCCATGCGCTACAAAGCGGCCTATCCGCGCACGGTAAGTACACAGATCAATGCCCATGGTGAATCAAACGACACTCGGGATTTGCAGCCTAAACAGTACCGAAGTGGAAGAAGCTGTTGTCACAACCCACTCACCTATGAAAATGAAACAACAATGCGTGAGCTGCGAACAGTCGGCTGCAAATCCCGTTCGGTGCTTGTGGACGATCCCTTTTGTAGGCGACTGAGTGGAGGGCGCTGCGTGCGATGTCAGCCGCTTCTGCCTGGGTAGGGGTGCAGATCGCCTGCGCGATGGAAGGCGATCAGGCTGTAGCCACGAGGCAGCTCGGCAGGTGGTCCGATGACCAGCTATCAGCTTGGAGCGCCACAATCTTCGTGTCGTCGCTTGGTCGCTTGCTTCTCGAAATTGTCAGAGCCTATGAAAATGAAACAACAATGCGTGAGCTGCGAACAGTCGGCTGCAAATCCCGTTCGGTGCTTGTGGACGATCCCTTTTGTAGGCGACTGAGTGGAGGGCGCTGCGTGCGATGTCAGCCGCTTCTGCCTGGGTAGGGGTGCAGATCGCCTGCGCGATGGAAGGCGATCAGGCTGTAGCCACGAGGCAGCTCGGCAGGTGGTCCGATGACCAGCTATCAGCTTGGAGCGCCACAATCTTCGTGTCGTCGCTTGGTCGCTTGCTTCTCGAAATTGTCAGAGCCTATGAAAATGAAACAACAATGCGTGAGCTGCGAACAGTCGGCTGCAAATCTCGCATGCCCGAGCGTTTATGGGAGACGCGCGTGATCATGCGGGCAACTTGTAGGGTGGAAGCTTTGAGTAGAGCAAGTGCATGTGTACACCGTTGGTTTGCTTCCACATAACTGCAGCGAAAAAATTACGAGCACAAAAAAGGGGAGAAACACATACGACACGGACAAAAGCTGCTTGTCCGTGTCGTATGTGTTTCTCCCCTTTTTTGTGCTCGTAATTTTTTCGCTGCAGTTATGTGGAAGCAAAGTAACCAACTTGCCCAAAATTTCGTTTTACTAAAGCATATTTCTTCTACAGTGGGCCCATCTTTCTGTGTTAGTCAAAAAAAAAGCAGCTTTTGTCCGTGTCGTATGTGTTTCTCCCCTTTTTTGTGCTCGTAATTTTTTCGCTGCATTTATGTGGAAGCAAAGTAACCAACTTGCCCAAAAGTTCGTTTTACCGTTGGTTTGATTGTATCCACATGCCCACGATTCTTATGAGTGTTTTCTCTGGTATGGGTTTTCCCTCTAGGTAGACGTTGGGCCTAAGCTCGTCGCTGTTCGGGACTTTGTGGTTTTGTTTCCCTCTCAAGACTCTGAGCAGTTCTGATTTTTCTGTGGAGCATGCTAGCCCTCTCGCTTTTACGTAGTTCTCTACGCAGGTCGCGGCCTCCTGTAATCTTTCTTCCTTTTCTTTTAGTGAGCCCGTATTTGTCCAGATAGTGATGTCGGAGGCATACATGGCATGGTGTATTCCTTCGACTTCCTTAAGTTGTTTTGCAAGGCTGATCATTGCAACGTTAAAAAGCGTAGGTGAGATGACCGAGCCCCGGGGAGTTCCCTTGTTAGGGGTGTGGAACTTCTCCGAGCGGATTTCTCCCAGCCCTATCGTCGCTGTTCTATCTGAGAGGAAAGCTTTGACGTAACCGAAGACCCTCCTGCCGCAGTTCAGGTCGTCCAGGCCTGCCAGGATGGCTTCGTGGCTTACGTTGTCAAAAGCTCATCTGATATCCAGTGCCATTACTACGTTCTCTTTGTCCCTAGGGACGTTATTTAGAAGTCCTTCTTTGATTTGTAGAAGTACGTCTTGGGTCGACAGCTTCGCCCTGAATCCGAACATACTGTGGGGATAGAGTTCGTGATCCTCCATGTATTGTAGCGTTAATGTTACCACTCTCTCGTACAGCTTACCGAGGCACGATGTGAGGGAGATGGGTCTTAGGTTTTCGATTTGTAGCTTCTTCCCCGGTTTTGGAATCATAACCACCTCTGCATTCTTCCAATCCTCGGGAACGGTCTCCGCTGCCCAGTGCTTGTTCAGGAAATCGGTTAATTCTGCAACTAGCTCGTCACTGAGGTTGCGGATGAGTGCGCTGTTGATTTTGCCCGCACCCGCTTCCGTATTCCTAGTTGTGCTTCGAATTGCTGCATAGACTTCTTCTCGTGTGATGGGTCTATCAAGGTTTGAATTTTCTTTCCCCCGATAATCTCTTGCATAGGTTCTCGGGTTTGTGTCCCCGAAGCACTTGATGCGCACTTTGTCCAGGAGTTCCTCATCGGTTCCTTCGAACTGGTCGATTAATCGGTATACTGCTTTATTGTTTTCTGCCTTGGTTTTGGTCGGATCGATGAGCGCTTTCAGGATATGCCATGTCCTAGCTGTGCTCAGAGTTCCGTTGAGGGAGTCACTGAATTGCTGCCAGTTCGTTTTCGCGAACTGTACTGCGTACTCCTCTGCTTTCGTTGCAATTTCTGCAATTTTAAGTTTGAGCTTCCTGTTGTGTTTCTGTTCCTTCCATCTCTTGATTAGACCACGTCTGGCTTCCCATAGCCTAAGGAGCCTGGCGTCTACTTCGGGTGTCTGTGTTTTTCTCTTGATCTCTTTCGTGTGCTCATTTTGCCTTTGCTTGAGAATGTTTCCCCATTCTTCTATCGACATAATCCCTCCTTTGATGTGGTGTTCGTCGCATGCTTCTCTAAAGGCGTTCAAGTCTGTGATTTTAGCCGTGCCTAGTTGCCGCTTGAGTCGGTCGGAGGCGACTTGGGTATTGATTATGTAGTGGTCACTCCCCAGATTTTCCATCAGGTTTTCCCATTGCACCTGTCCCGGACCCTTTATGAAGGTGAGGTCCGGGCAGTTGTCGGTACTGACACTGTTGCCTATTCTGGTCGGAGTCTCTGGGTCTCAGTAAATTGTAGCCTGCAGTTTCTGCCGCTTCCGCTAATGTCTTTCCTTTAACATTGAAATTCTTGTATCCCCAGCTTTTATCCCGGGCATTAAAATCGCCTAAGACGACTAGCGTGTTGCCCTTTGCCAGTTTGCTGGCGCCTTGAAAAAGCTCTTGGAATTTGGCTTTCTCTGTTTCGGCGGGCTGCAGGTATAAACGATGAAAATGCTGCCCATTTTCCTCTGTTCCTGTGGAATAATTTCTATGATCACATGCTCTATGTCCGTTTCAGCTATCCTGTCGTGGGTTATGGCTATGATTGCTTCGTTGACTAGGATTGCCGTCCTTCTTTTTCCTGGGTTTCGTAGCACGTGTATCCTCCTAGGGTTGGGGTGATGCCCGTTTCCTGAAGCACTATAATGTCGGGTGGCGTTTGCTGTGTGTGAATGTACTGATGAAGTAGGTCTTGCTTCCTCCTATAGCCTCTGCAGTTCTATTGCCAAATTTATAGGTTTTCTTGTTTGCTTAAGGTTTTGTTCGCCATGTTTAAGCTTCCGTGCTGGTTGTTGTGTTGGCGCGGGGCGGTGATACGGCTTCTCTCTAATATTCTCAGTGAATTTTTGCTTGCGGATTGAGCTCCGTATCTATATAATTTGTAGTTTCATCTGTTGCATCATCTGCTGCATTTCAGCTTTGAAGTTGTTTAAATCCTCATTGACTGCTTGCGGCGAGGTTGGCGGTTGGATTTGCTGGGGTTGCGGCTGCCGAGGGCTGTTTGGTCTCTGTTCCCTAACTGCCTTCGTGAGCTCGGCTACCTGGCGTTCTAGCTCGCTCTGTCTGACAAGGGCGAGCTCTAGTTCGCGTCTTAGGGCTGTGATAACTTTGTTCGCGTCCTCCTGCTGCTTGGGCGCGTTATTCTTGTTTGTATTTGTGTTCTGTTTAGCTTCCTCACCCGAGTGCGGACCAAACCAAGGATTTCCTGCTCCCCAGCTCACCTTGACTCCGGTGTTCCTTGCGGCTTTCTTGTGCTTTTGCTGCTCTTGCTGGTGGCCAACCAGGGGCACCAGAGGCGGGAAGGACCGTGAACGTCTCCTCGACCGGCTCCGTGACGTCCGGGTTCTCGAACGGCTCCGCGAGGTCTCCCCCTCAGAGCTGAACCACCGCGGATTCTTTCCGCGGTCGTTCCGACTGCGTCGTCTGCTGTCGTGGCTGCCGCCGCCGCCTCCGCTGCCGCCGTGGTTGTTGCGCAGTACTCTGGTGTTCTATTTCAGCGGACCTTTCAGTGCACATACCCACGTCGTCGCAAACCACACTGTGTAGTACCTGTAGTGAGAACAAATTATGGACGCCAAATGGTAACATTTCAACTTCCCTCACTTCTGAATAGATTAATCGCTGCAAATATTGATATAGAAATCATTAGCAGCTCTGACCTCCTCGACTACTTTATTTTTCGAGCCACATTTACCTAGTATTAATACTTTGAACATTGCTCTTATTACAATCTTTATAACAGCACTCTTTGTTTCTTTTTGTTGCTTTTATTGTTATTGCTTTAACACTTATTGATTTTCTACACACATTGGTGATTGTGTTTTTTTTTCAGTGAAGTGCCGTCGCATGCCACTGCCCACTTGCTGTACGGGGGTGGGGACCTTGTCAAGCGTTAACCGCTTTTATCCCCATCCCTTCCAATACTGCATGGTGATGGAAATAAACTATTATTATTATAATGTGGCACGAAACGAGAATAATAACCGACTGACGAGTCTCAAGAACGACCGTAACGCTGTCTCATTTTTTGGCACCACTGCCCGAGTGATTGCTTCCATCTTCGAATGCATAGGTACAATGTCTTCACTGCTGACTTCATGTCCCAAAACGGATATCTTGCCGACGTCAAAAACACATTTCTCGTTCAATGTGAGGACTGCGTTAGAGATCCGTCTCAGAACTTCCCGCAAATTCTCGTCATGCTCGCGAGCAGTGTTGCCCCATACTATGACGTCGTCGATGTAGCAGAGTACCCCTTGGCACCCTTTAAGTATAGCTGACATCAACTTCTGAAAAGCTGCAGGTGCAGATGCAAGGCCAAGGCACACTCTTTTAAACCTGAATAATCCTTCGTGCGTTACAAAAGTTAGAGCTCGCGGCTCTCACTTGTCAGCTCCAGCTGATGGTACGCCGCATTGCAATCCAGTTTCGAAAATCTGGTTGCACCTACCAGCGGATGCAGCAGTTCCTCTGTGTAGGGGAAGGGGGAACCCGTCCAATATGATGGCCTTGTTCACCTCTCGTAGGTCAACACAAAGGCGTATAGTCCCATTAGGCTTCTGCCCAACGACTATAGCAGACACCCATTCAGATGCATCCACTCGTTCTATGATGCCTGACAGTTCCGGTCGGTGCAACTCAGCAGACACATGTTCACGCAGGGCAAGCGGCAATCTTCGTAGCTTGGCAGCTACAGGCTTCACCGAAGGACGAACTTTTACTTGGTGCACGAAACTTTTGGCCAGGCCAAGTTCCCCGGAGAACAGGTGTTAAAACTTACCACGCAAGCGGGTTGGCAGCAGCGAAGAAGACTGTGACTCTGTAGACAAGACAGAGAATCATTTTCAATACAAAGTTGTAGATTCTGTATGGCATCAAGTCCCAGAAGCGATGTACTACACTCCACGACGTGAAAAAGAACGGGAGTATAAACTTGCTTGTAGGCTGCATTCGCCAGAAAGCAACCCTTCACAGCAATCCGTTGCTTCGAGTACTCCACCTACCTCACTTTTGCACCCGTGAGTGCAAAGCCGGAGAAGTGTTCTTTAAAACTTGCTTCACTCACCAGGGAGACAGATTGCCCAGTGTCGATGAGGAGGCTCAGTGTAACATTATTCGCATTAACGTCGATGTAAATACCTTTCCCGCGCATGCCTTCAGGACTGAGGTTGAGAACGGAGATTGCATTCATCGCTTCCGACATGGTGTTGCTTTCCTGGTTGACCGGAGACTCGGACTTGCCTCTTGGTCGGCATACAGATGCAAAGTGCCCGACTTTGTCGCAGTTGCGACATGTAGCCTTCTTTGCTCGGCATTTTCTTGCACTGGCACGATTATTGGTAGACCCGACACGGTAGCACGCCGAAAAGTCACTAGCGCTCCCACTTGCCGGCTTGTCAACTATTCTCTGCATGACCGAATCAGCTGACAGCTCCCTTAGTTCATGGCGTGTCTGTTCGATGTGTTTGCCAAGGTCCACCGCTCGGCTCAGCGTAAGGCTTGTTCCCTCGAAAAGCAGACGCTCACGTATTTGCTGCGATATGTTGCCCCTTCAAGTAGCTGATCTCCTACGGCCTTCTCGATTTGGTCACCGAAGTCACAGCATGCGGCGAGCTCACGTAGTGCAGCGGCATACGCTTCGAAGGGCTAAACCAGCAGTTGACGACGCTGCCGGAAGCGGTGTCGCTCAATCAGCTAATTGACGCTTGTAGCGAAATGCTTGTCAAGCAGTGCAAGTGCCTCGTCGGAAACATCGGTGTCGGACTCGGTCTTGACGTTCACGTTGACGAGCTCTAACGCGGTAAGTGGCGTCAAATTGTAATATATTCGCTGCCCCTCCAAGCCTAGTGTATTCAGTAGGATAGCCTTTCTACGTCGATGAGTGAGGTCCTCCCCACCGATTGCCTCTAAGTAGTTGAAGAACGCAAGCTTCCACTGTTCCCATGGCACTGATGTAGGACCCGGCATAGCAAGAAACGGAGGCGGCGGCGGGTTGTAATTGAACAAGGCAGCCATGATTTACTGGCGTAGAGAGAAGCCCAGGTCTCAACAAACCAGGGCGACACTGGCAGCGCTGCGAGGCCTAACTTGCCGGCGCAATGCCGCGAGCGATGGAGAATGCTGGAGCGAACGATGCAGTTCGAGCTGGCATCCTTGAAGATGACCATGCTTTGGGCGATGCTGGCAGGCGTGTGCCGTACACAGTTTTACCTCGTCGCCATTTATGTTGAATCGCGGCCCGAAGGAAAAGGGCGCGAAAATAAGAGAATACACCGAGCAGTGAGCCCAACCTCCGGTAACGGCAAACAAAACCAAAGAGAGCGTTTATTTGAGGTAGGTGGCTTATATACCCACCTCTAGGGGGGCACACAATGTTATTTGCAAAGAAAAGAGTTCAACAGGTTGCCAACACGCAACACTGAAAAAGCTATACCTGAAAACACCTCAAAAACCACTATGCATGGTCAGTGCATCCTGTTTCAACGGGGAACCGTCCAGACGTGAGCCAGTCACACATCATGTTATGTTTACACTGAAGGTAAAAGGCATGTATGGCCTTTAACTAAGTACTAACCCACCACTTTGTTTTCATTCTCATGGGCACGTTTAGAATTTTTTGTAGTTGTACAGATAACATGCGAGCTTGTTTGTGCGTGTGTCACCATTGGCTGGCTTCCAACGCCACACTTTACGCTTGTTTGCACTGCTGCATTCCAGCTTGCGCAATTCTCATTGCAATATCAGCTAAGGAATGACCGCTAAAATAAAACTGGTCGCCCGCTGTCACTGTGCAGAAAACAAAGCCATGCATTTCAATTCAGTGATAGATGCGCTTGGCCCCTTTGTCATCACACTGTGCTATTTCTATTTTGGCTTTTCTATCTGACCGAATAACACTAGAGAGAGAAATCAGTACCGTTGCACGGTCACCTTTCTGTGAAATGCACAACTGCTGCAGTCACAACTGATTTTACATATTCCAAATCACTGTGAACGTCAGAATTTTGTCGTGCATTTGGGTTCGTAATCAACAGCAGTGTGCTAAAATATGGAATTTTTAATACATGTACAATTCAGACACACTTGTTATATCGAGGAATAGATAAGTGTTTTTTGCAAAAACAGTTAGTTGGGCAGACAGCAAGGAGGCCTGTTTACTTGACAGCGACAACCAACGTTCATTGATGACAATTAAACTGTGCATAGATTAGTGAAAAAGCTACAAAATAAAGGTAATTATAATACATGTAAAAAGACTGCACTGTACTAGTTTGAATAACTGAAGATTTAATCAGTGCCTTATCTCAACTATGTGAGTTTCCCTGTTATAATTAGAAACCATCGAATATTTACTGCTAACCTATACCTTGTTTTAGTCCCGTATCCTTTGCTCCGATAATTCGCGATATGAGTCGCGTCGTCGTTCTGAAATTGTTATTGCATGATAGGGTATAGCTTAACTTTCAATGGGGGCATTCTTCAAATACTACGAAACAAAAATCTTAGATTGTAGTTAGAACGGCTGCATATATGGGTGGTCTTGAGTGGAGCCTACCGACTAGCGTTCGAACGAGTTGTGTCACGATCGCGGTCTGATGCCTTTTTTCACTTTCTGAATTAGAAATAGCGCTAACATTAATCTTTTCCCGCGACGCTGTTTCAGAACCTCGCCTGCGGTGTTGGAAAGTTTGTTGCGACTTCGTTTGCGGGCGTCAGAATCGGCCGCGCCGAGATCCAGGGCTGTCACATCCGATCGCGGTTTTACTGCTGGAAACAACCTCAGAGCTAAATATGTCACGGGTGAGCCCCAATATCATTGTGTGTGTATTCGTACGGCGAGATATCTTCGTGTTTTTCTACGGCACATGCCTGTGTAGCTGCACGGGCAGCACTGACCAGCGCGCCAATCAGAAAGCCGGAGTTGTCCGCTCGGTCGCATATAGCAAACTTGATCGTACAGCACATCATTCGCAACACGCCCTCATACGCCCGTGCGCATGGTCGTAAGGACGCGTGCGCATGCGAAAAAAAAAACGATCGTACAGCAGCCTTTAGAGAAAAGGTACTACGCGGAAGCTTACCATCCTGCGCTCGTCTAAAGAATGATTTCCGGGCGAAGAGAGATATGCTGCTGGGTATATACGTAGGCGGAGGAAATCATCGAATACGCAACGTATACCAGGTATACCGGGTGTGTCACCTATGACTGCACATTTAAAAAAAATAGGCTGTTTGAGTTAGCGCTTGCAAAACGAATTGCATTTCCATCACAAGTGTGAACTAAAATTGAGTACAGTGAACAGCGAAACAAGGCTACGCTGATAAGCAGGTCATATCTGGCAACAACGCCCATATAGCAAGGCAGAGAAGACGTGGAAAAGACGTGGAGCAAAACTGAACATACCGCCAGCATATTAGCTTTCATTTCGATTTTACTCAAATAATAAACGGTTGTTGTTCCTATATGAACCTCTTCCGTTATTCACCTGTTTTGGCAATGCGCAATAAACCAAAGTCACGTTTTCGCAAGAAGCAATTGTTTCCATGTGATCTCGGAGCGCTTAGGTGTAGCAATATAAAAGCGATATAAAACTGACAGAATCCTTGCTCTTGCTTTATTCAATGTCCTCTAGCGTGTTTTTCACTGTTATTACTATCATGCAAACACGAAACAAATGCTTGCTTTCAGCGTGTAATCGTTTTCTTTTTTTTTCTCAGGCGCGTGTGGCAACTGCTTGAACAGCTCTGCATCCAGGAACTGCCATGGCCTCCCATGGCAGTTCCTGTACATAACCTGTAGTAATCAAAATTTATATATAGGGTCAACACGTATCATGTTATATGTACTAATAGTGTGCATAGCTGTGTGCATTGGCTGTATGTTCGCTACATGACAGATTGCATTTTTCTCAAGAAGTAGAAGTTTATTATGTTTGTTTTAGTTGTGGTACCCCAGACTAACATGCAATAATTTATATATGAAAGAAACAAGGCATTATATGTTTGGAGTTTAGCATTTTTAGGAAGGATCATTTGGCAACGCGACAATATTTTAGTAACAGCCGAAACCTTCTTTCGCCGGCAGTCTGTTTGACTGTCCCACTGTAGATGAGAGAAGTAAACACTAAGGATTTTATGTACGTTCACTATTTCGACGTTTTGATCTTCATATAGCAATAAGAAATGTGGTGGAACTATTTTATTTTTTGCACGGAAAATAACAGCTTTGTTTTTTGTTGGGTTAACCCTTTTCCGGTTTGCTTTGGAGCAGAATGAAAATTTTGAACGCACATGATTGCTCTTAAGTATGAGCTGCTCGATACTGCCACCAGAAAAAAGCAGGGTGCATTGATGTACGTGTTGACTAGGAGGGGACGAGGAATGCGTCATCTCTCTGGCTCGAGATGAACGCAAGGCATTCCGGAGCCTACATACCAAGAATGATATAGCCATCGTACCTGTGGGTAAGTGAAATGTTGCGGTAATCCTTGACCGATCTGCATAACAGATAAAAATGGAGGCCATTCTACAGGACAAGAACACGTACTGCCGGCTCCCAAAACAGATTATGCCCAAGGTGCACACGTCTCTTCAAAAAAGCTCGTGAAAATTTTTGACGCCCTTCCAGCGTAGCTTCCATGAAACGGCTCTATAACCAGCTGCTATTCACAAACGGCTGCTATCCACCATATACGGTGTGCCAAAGGATCACCAACGATGTGCCAAAGGATCACCCAACATTAAACTTCCGGAGGTCTCCTTTGTATTGGCCGTCGCAGTACATTTACGGACTTCTGATTCCATTGATTGGCAAGAGAGCCACGAACGTCAAGAACTCGTTTGATTTCATCATGAAGGTAAAGCTCTATCTCTAGAAGACACCAACATGATTGTATCTTTCCATGTCTGCTCGCTGTTTACAGCGGGCCTGTTGATCTCGCCGTTCAAGCATGCGAGCAGCCTGTCGAAGAAGATGACTCGTAGTAAGATCGGACGCCTTTCGACGCAGCCGATCTATGCCAACTTTTTCGGGCATGTCCCAACAACCAAGATAGATCAGCTCCCTCGTGGCCAGTTCCTTGGCATCGTTTACAAAATTGACTGCGCCGGTTATTCATGAGTGTACATAGACGAAACAAAATAATTCAGAATAAACCTCAGAGGGCACCGGAACTACATGCGAAACAAAAAGTAACACCGAACACAATCGCCGAACATAAGAAGAAAAGTGGCCACAAGATTAACTAGGACGAAGAGCAGATACTGAAAACAGAAAAAGAATATATCACGCTGAGAAAACCTCGAGTCATTCGTAATCCAGACAACGCCACTCAAAATGCAGACAAAACAGGAACGGTGGCACCTTGCATCCTATCTATGCCAAGTCACTAAAAACGCTTAGTTACAAATGTCCATATACGTCCGTCTGTTACCTCATTGTGAACAAGGGAGCCATAGTGCTTCCGGAACATCATCCTTTTTTGACCATGATCACTGACCATTGAACTTCTTTACCACAGCGCTGTGTTCGTCCTTTTTGCCCTTCCTTCTCTATGTCTTCATTGGCCTGGAGCCGTTGCCCTGTTATTCTATGAATGTGTCTCAACTAGAGTACCAACTAGCCCAACAATTAACACTTCTGATTAGAAAGGATGTTCAACATTCTTCCGATTTCCTGAATCACTGATTTTGCCTTCTAGATTAGAGAGCTTGTGAGCGACGTTGGGTAGTGCCTGAGCAGACGGAATCTAAAAAAAAACTGTCGCTTGATGCAACGCGCAAAACTTTTCACGGACAACAAAACAGAAAGTGCTCTATGTTGTGTCTTCAGTCTGTTTTGTTGTCCACAAAAAGTGAAGCGCGTTTCGTTAATATGGTCGTCGCCCTTGTGCACTGACGACCCATTTCTTCTCCCGAACTGTGATAAACTAGTAGATTTCATTGCTGAGGCTAACTATTGTCACTGCATGGGGTTTAGCGTGGATGTCGAACATCTGTTCTATTCAATCCAGCATGATGCGCACATGAAATGTGTGAAACTTGCATATCTGATTTTAATGACGAAGCACGATTAAGAAATTATTCTAATATACCGCTTGAACCCCTCTTAGAATTGATTTCTTTTTGGTGGCACATTTTTTGGCTGGCGGGGTGCATTATTGCTTCCGAAAACTGGCGTTCTCATTGGTTCTCGGCTTGTCCCTGTCTTATGCGATATCTTTCCTAGCCATGGTGACAGAATGCTGCAGAGAAACTTATCTGCACTGACGTTACTTAAAGGGGCACTGAGGAGAACTCTATCATTTTTTTTTGTTAGCAAAATCTGATACTTCGGCATTTCATGGCTTTGTTGCCGCTTGTCTGGGCGCGAAAGATGTATTTATTTCAAAGAAATTTGGATTCGAAGTTGAGAAAGTTTTTCCCGCCGCTCTGATTCAAACTCGAGAACTCTTATGACGACACAGAACGGAGTGACGTGATACGTGACGTAAACGCAGAATCCGTGATTTCTGACGGCTAGCGGTGCGGTGCGCAACCTTCCTTTGCCAGCCTCAGAGATTCGTGGCTTCCATGAAGTAAGGAAAATTCCTCCAAGGTGGCGGCTCTTGTCCTAGGAAGCCATCACGCTTGTACTTGCGAGATTGGCCTGTGGCGGCGACATCTGTGTTTTGGTTCTTGCTATTTTCTACATTACAAGAGCTTTGTTTTCAGTAAGAGTAGCGTTTTTGTGATAAGGAGCTACTATTCTATCGATACAAGCCAACTTCAATTTCTCCTCAGTGTCCCTTTAAAGCACGAAACTTCAAGGTTAGTTCCTGAAATCACAAGGTTACCCTGTTGAAATGTTGGTTCCAATGCCCGGCAGTGTCCTTCATATAATAGTCCGGCGGAAAGGAAAGGAAGAAACCAAGGATAAGCGGCCTGTGGCCTCGCCTTAAAGGAGCGCCGCATCGCACAGACTAAAGAAATTCTATGGTTTTGGTTGGCTTTATGCAGTTTGACATATTAGAGCAACTTAGCCTATGAGAGACACCGTAGTGGAGGGCTCCGGATAATTTCGATCGCCTGGGGTTCTTTAGGGTGCACTATACCTTCTCACAGTACACAGACCTCTAGCATTTCACCTCCATCGAAATGCGACTTCTGCGGCTCGGATCGAACGCGCTTTCTGGCCAGCAGCCGAGCACCATAATCATTGAGCCACCGCGGTGGCTTCGAGTAAATCAGGGCATGGCATCCCAGGGTCGTTTTCTAAAGCCCCCCCCCCCCCCTCCAAAAAAAAAAGGTTAGGTCTTGTGCAAAAATTTTAACAATTCAAACGCAGTAGCGGTGATGATACGTGGGGCTTAGATAGTCCGATTAGATAGATTTTTCTTGCTTAGGTAGGCCGCTCCCGGCGGATAGTCCACATGGACGAATTTCGGATGAAAATAAGTTTTTTAGATTGTCCGCAAACAGTATACTATGGGTAAGCAAGCATTTTATTGCCCAGAAGTAAATCTGCGCGTTTATAAGGCCGCACTAATATCATGCGGTCGTGGAATCCGTCGAAATCACTTTCTCCGGGGCTGTCAGAATAAAACAAGTTAATCATGTCAAATTCGACGAAAGGCTTGTCAATATCTTGATAGCAATCAGAATCCGATATCTCTGTTACAGCAGTTTTTAATGCCGCTTTCCTGAAGCCGTTCACGACAACCTGCACTGGAAAGCAGCCACTCTTCGCTACCGCCACATCATTTACTTGCATATCAAGGTTCACTGCATATCGGACCTGATTTCACTGTTCTTTAGCATGGTAACGTGTCGTATGGGCGCTCACTAGAGACACGTTTTTCTTTTTTCTTCCAGAGCCACCGGTAGCCTTCTCCTGCTATTACAGTGATCTGAAAAAAGAAAACCATGTAAAGCGTAGCAAGGGGCGGCAGAAGGTTAGGTGGGCGGATTCGATGAAGTTTGCAGGCAAAGGGTGGGCGCAGCTGGCAAAGGACAGGGTTAATTGGAGGTACATGAGAGAGGTCTTTACCCTGCAGTGGGTGTAGTAAGGCTGATGATGATGGTGATGATGATGAGTCCTCGCACATAGATAATCCGTATGACGCAGTATTTCAGCTTCTAAACCTGTATAGTCAGCGGACTATAGTCATAAAATTGCGATACGTTTTCGCAAACGTGATCTAGGAAAATAACACGCAAGATATTTGACAAATAAATTAGAAAAAACAATATACCAGGTGTTTCAGGGAAGGTGTTCATTAATTTTAAATAATAATGTAACGATAAGCAATTTGCGGCATAGTAATATGAGCGTTGGCGGACATCAAAAAGAAGCGAATCAGCTTAACTAGCTAAGTGATTAGCTAAATTCTAATACTTAACTTTTTAACAATTACCAATAGGCACCTGATGGCAGTTAGAGATATTAAGCCGGCCGTTAGTGATAGCCATATCACTTTCTAAAATTTGGAAAACGCGAGTACTCTCGCCGCAGTGGCACGACAAATGTTTTCCATTTAGACTAGTTACGACCACTGAAGGGGTTGGTTTTCCTGCATACTTTTCTAAACCGCATGTATTTTAGCCCGATGTAGAGAGAATTTGCCGTGCCACAGCGGCGAGAGTAAAGGCGTTTTCGAAGTTCTAAAAACTGGTGTGGCTATTACTAACGGTCGGCTTCATATCTCTAATTCTAATCAGGTGCCTACTGGTAATAGTAAAAAACTTAAGTAATATAATTAAGTTAACCACTCAGCTAGTTAAGATATTTCGCTTGTTTTTTGATGTCCGCCAACGGTGGCATTACTACGAAGGAAACAGCTTCTGTTTACTTCAAAAACCCTTTTTTTAAACACGATTGATCACCTTCCTTGAAACACCAGGTAGATATCAGCTCACACAAAACAAGAATGGAATGATGACTGAAAAGAGACAGCCCATGAGTTACGGGCAATAGTCACAATGTTATTTATCATATAGGAAACAGGCACGCAATTGCACGAAAGCTACGAGGAAATGACAAATAAACGCACAAGAACAGCAAGAGCTATGAAACCAACAACATATGATTTATTTTAAAAATGATATAATATTAGTAACTGTCTTTATTAGTGAAAGTTTATCCGGATAAGCAATTAACGTGTCAGTTTTTCGGTAATACATTTTCTGAAATCAGTAGTTTGTACGAGGTCGCCTGGGTTCATAAAGCGGGGGGCCTAAGTTGTGACCTGTATTAATTTTTAAGTAATTATTCTCGAAGCCTTGTTTGCAACTATGGTATAGAAAATGTACATACTCTGCGGAAAACTTATATGTTTGATCGATTGTTAATATTCTGCATCATAAAAAAATTGGCATGTGGTCACAGTGCATGTTCTAGTTTTCACTGACAAATGCCACTTTTCTGTAAGGCGTGAAGTTGATTATTGATAATTATACACACACGAAGGTAGTAATTTAGATGTGAACACAAGAGGAAGAACGGCAGTTGTTTTTTAGCTGCCACTTGTAGATCGTTTCTGAATCTATCAATGATACCTTCAGAACGGAAAACCTTTGCGCGAAAATTGCCTTCAAAAATTATGCCTAGAAATATCATGCAAGTTTTCTGAAAAGACAAGAGTCTTCAAAAATGAGGCGGAAGTTTTTATCGACATTCTTGTTTTTAGTCTTTTGTATAACGTACTTTGATGCTTAATACATAAATTCACTTCAGTTGAGTGGGCACATAAATACACTTAAAATAAAATCATTGACCCTGGAGCAGTGTTGGCGGTGTGTCAGATGATTTTGAACCGCCTCAAATCTATTCCGCTTATCTCATAGTAATCCAGCTGCGTTCGTATATGGTACGTCTAACGGAATCAAAAGCTTTGCGTACACCTAATAACATGCCTGCCATTAAAAACCTTCTCTCTATACTTTCAATTGCTACCTTTTGTCACACGCAGTGCTGACTCGGGGGTGCAATCTTCTCAAGGCCATATTGCTGGGGAACAATTGTTCTATGCTCATGAAGGTGCTGATAGCCACGAGTAATAATGACACATCCTGCTGACTTAGAGAAGTTTGTGAGCACGGAAATTCGGCAGGTGTTGTTTAGGCATCTCAAGTCGCCTTCTTCATGAGTAGCGCTTGCTCGACCTAATTTCGTCTCACTAGGACACCGTCCCGTGTTTAGTGTACTACTGCATAAGTCCGCCAGCGGCTTGGCAATCATGTCAGCAATAGCGTTTATGGGTCGAACTGCAGTGCCATGGCTATTCCTGGAGATATCTGATTGTGCAAAGATCCGATTGCGTCAATTATTTCATGACCTGTATATGGTGTCAGAAAAACTTAATTCGAATTTACCCCAGATAAGTATATTATGGGATCTAACTGCTTCCGTTTCCCTGTTTTTCGACCTCGAATAAAAGGGATGGTTGGCAGTGCTTGTTTATTATTTCTTTTTCTTTTTTTCATAATACTCTGAATCCCTTTTTCCGGGATTTTAATAGGAGTGGGTAGAAAACAGCAGATATTTGGTACAGACATTCGCATAAGTGTACTAAAAGGACAACGAGAAATGTAAAACAAAAGGATATTTCACTTATGTGAACAGTATGGAGTGGCGCAAAAAGGTAACGCAGAATCAGCTGGTGTCGGTTACGTATGATGACACAGCAATAGAAAGCAGAAGAGATGAGCACGTGAAATATAAAAGCAATAACATCACACACAATATCACATCGCATATTTCATCATACATGGCAAACAAAACAATCACAGGCACAATAATTATAGCATCACTTTATCTCCATGCGGACCGCACAGTTTGACCAGCAATTTCGACAAATTTGTCAACAGCAGGCTGTCGACCACCTTCTTGGCTAAATAATTCCACTCACGAAGAGCTCGCGAGAAGAACGAAGAACTGAATGTGTTATTTGTGCAAAAATATTCTTGGAGTGTTAGGTGATGCTTATGACGGGTTTCTCTGGCTGTGGAATAGAAAATGTATTTGTTAGAATCCACTTTAACCTTATTATGTAGGATGAGCTACATACATTTGAGCCGGTGAAGCATCTAACGGCTGGTTATTGTATGAAGGTTAATCCGGGACCGCATCTGTGTAGGCGAGTCGGTGAGCCTGTATCCATTACAGATAAAACGCGCGGCTTTCCGCTGGACAGCCTCCAGAGCAGCTATTTGATTTTGAGCACACGGAAACCACGCCACGTTCGCATATTATAAGATAGGGCGTATAATCGTCACATATACCAAGAGCTTGACTTGCTTTGTGGAATCTTTCAAGGCGCGCTTTAAAGACATTAGCTTTCGCATCGCCTTGCTTGCCACGTGCTCTACATGAGCCGACCATCCAAGACCTGATGTTATGACGACTCCCAGATACTTATATTGAGTGATAGTTTTAAGGATGGTATTATCATAGCCATACGGAAGACTAATTCTGATTTGTTCTTGTTACTGACAGTGAAACTGTTTTATCAAAGTTTATGACCATTTGCCAGGTTTCCCACCATTGGGCTATAAAGGCGAAGTTTTTATTAAGGCTAATTTGGTCTTGTTTGTTTTGAACTTCCCTATACAGGACGCAGTCGTCTGCAAAGAACCTAATCTTGGATTTTATCTGACTAGCTATGTCGTTCATGAACAAAAGGAAGAGGATAGGAGCTAAAATGGAACCCTCGGGTACACAAGACAGGACTGGCAGAATATCAGAAGTTTGGGAGCCGAACTGAAGAAACTGGCGGTTGTCGGATAGGTAACAGCTGATCAGCGAAAAACTGGTCCATCTCCTAGCCCATGTTTAAGCTTTAGAACTAGTTTAGTATGAGATACACGGTCAAATGCCTTTGAAAAGTCTTAATAAATTACATATATTTGTGTTTGGCCATTAACTGCTTTGGCGAAATCGTGTAGAGTCTCAACAAGTTGGGTGACGGTAAACAAACCAGCCCTGAAGCCATGTTGACAGGGATGGAGGACATTAGGCGCCTCGGCGAACTCTGTGACGGATTGTAATATATAGAGCATGCATATGTTAACTCCTATTTCTTCTTTATCACTGCGTTGTTAATCTTCCTTAAACGAATTGCTTTGGAGTCTTGCAGTACTCCTAAATGAAGCCATCATGCTCCCGCACTCTGGCCAAGTGCGGCAAGCACGTGACTTCCGGGCCCATCTCGGGGTCAACGGGCGACCGCACCGCATATGAGCATTCACCCGTGATTGAGGTGTGCGAGCGCAAGATCCAACAAAGCGACGAGGAGCGGCTTGCGGCGAGCGCCGGCCGCACAGCTGTTCCTTCATCGGCCGCAGCTGCGACAACGGCAGACCGCGCTAGGCTAATTGCGTGCAGCGCTGAGCGCCCCTAGCAGCCCAGAGCCAAAGAGCTCTCCTGAGAAGTCGCATCGCAACGAAGGGTACAGATTTCGCGAGACCGTCGAAAGCTCAGCAACTGCACGAGAAACGAGGAGAATGTCAGCGATCAACCATTGTGGTTGCGCCGTGTGATGAATTCAGCTGCCGCCCTGGGCGCGCGAGGATACGCCAGCTCGGCTGCACTGAATTCGGGGGCGGTCGGGCTCAGGCAGACGCAGGCGATGCAGCTCTCCCCCTCTCCCGACGCAGGCGCCGAGCCAAGACCGAGTCGGCAGCCGCGGAGGGGAAGCCATGTTCCATGTGCCAACATGTCCGTGAGTGACCCGCTACTCAAGCAGCTCAAAGGTAGGAACAACCGCCGTTCAGACGCGCAAACCTCGCACGCTGTGCTTACTCAATACAGCGCCCTTGCTACAAACTGTGCTATGAGCGAACAGAAAGCATGGCGACGTGGCTGACGGCTGTTGTGAAAAATTTCCGGAAACGGCTCGCAGCTCACAACGCTCGTGCGCTCTTTGTAGAGACGCGAAATTTGTGCAGTGTATATGGAATGCGCACCGTGTGTTAGGCTACTTAATGAAACCGGTGGATCTTGGCACCTCCCGTGTTGATGAAAGATTTACGCGTTTAGAGCGAGGAAAATCCGTCGCAAAAGAGGAGGACGATAGAAAATACAGCGCAAGCTTTTGTTGCCTGTTTCCATCGTCCTGGTCTGTCGCGCTGCTTTTTCTCGTTGTAAAGCTATCATCGAGTCCTCTCATTCAGTTCATTGCGCGCTTGTCGCTTCCCTAACCACAGCCCGTGTGAAAGCGTATCGGTCCCAACGCCGTGTTCGGGCGAAAATGGCACATGTAACGTCCCCCTGCTCTCAGCGGTGCGACACTGACAAGCGGTTAAGCGCGTGACGTGGTCCACTAAATTGTGCTCTCTCTTCAGCTTTGGCCTGTCAACAACATGCTACACTGTAGACATCAACTCTTATCTTCCGATTGTTTATCATTCATTAAGAAAAAAAACTTTGTATATGGAGAGATTTGGTTCATCTACCTCTATTTGAAAGAAAAGAGCTGAACAAAAAGACACAGCAGATAAAATCCGCAATTTATAGCAAATGCCATAAACATGTTTGCTGTATGCTGCCACTTCAATTCTTCAATCTAACAAAGTTACCCCTAAAAATGTATTGATTTCGCAGGAATTCTATTAGAGTCAACACTTAAGATTCCCTCCAATATCGCTGATCTTCATAGGAACTGCGCACATGGCATTAAAGCGCAAGTTATGCCTATGCATATTTCCTCTATAGACATTGTTCTACATTGCATTTTGAAATATTTATTTCAAAGACGGTACTGTTGCTTGGGCAATCCTCACCCTACTGATATTTGTTTACCATGCATTATATATGCACCATTCTAGTGCAGCTTAGTTTTAATTTTGCACACGAGTGATATGACACGTTATCACAAAATGACCCGGTCGCAGCAATATCCACGATGAGCGACGGCAACAGGCTGCAGCATTTCATGCAACACAAATGAAGAATGCATGCAAATAAAATAGCAGAAGATCAGAGAACGCCGCTTGTGGCGCAGCGCTGTAGAAGAGGAAAAAATTGGTGGTGGTTTAGCTCCGGTTAAACATGGAGTGACGCGATAGCTACAGCTGGCCGAGTGGAACTTGCTCAGCAGCTGCTCCGCATCACGTGACCAGCCACGGCGCCACGCGAACCACGTGGTCAACCACGTGACAGCGTGGCGGCACAGCCACGGTGGCGGCGCAGCCACAGGATGGCAGCCCTGCCACAGGGTTGCGACGCCACCACACTGAAGGCTCGAAATGCTACCGTAATGTAGCTATAGCTACAAAAAAGAGTCGGAACAGCAAGAAGTGCTACAGGGGTAGGGTTGCACCGAGGCAAAAATGTTAACGCCAATCATTAACTGCATTTGGTTTCTTGTAATTGTCATGCATGCCAAAGAAAGACGTTCTAAGTCTGGAAACTTTAGCGCAATAGCATTTGCCTATTCTAGGTTGCTTGAGCAGAGTAACAAAAAATACAAAAAGAACGATGTTTCCGGCCGTGATAATCGACAACGATCGCTTCTGTTTAAGCAAGAAAAAGACCTTTGGCACTCTATCAAGTTTATGTTAAGCCCATCGGGCCTGAGCGGCAGCGCTTGTTTCCAAGGCGGTTTGTGCCCCTTGCTTGTTCCCCCAGGGCATGCTATATTCGAACCACGCCAGCTGCATTTTCCTTGGATAGCAAGGCATACAGGCGCCAGGGTTTCGAACATGTTATTTTTCCAGAACAATAACATTTTTTGTTGGGACTTGTGGACGTTATTGGTGCAAAATGCGCTGCACATAAAATGCCTGGTTTTCTCAGTGTATACAGATGCAAAGTAACACTTCTTTTCACAGTTCCTCTGCTGCAGATTGCAAACAAACTTCTATGTAAGATTAAGATTACCGGGTGGACGAGTTAAGGGCCAAGCTAGAATCTTGGATTTAATTTGGCAAAGACTGTACTACCAACCGTTGCTCGAGTAACAAGTCAGCGCTAAAAATTGTCGAACGTTTATGAAAGCGGACCTGTGTTAACCTTTTAAAGATCATATTATGAAGCAGTGAAAGGAAAAATATAATTTCTAAGTTATGACAACTAGTGCGCCCAAACTGAAAAGAGCAAATAAGGTGCCAGTTTTTTCGCAGCCCTGAAATTTAAGAACTATGTACATCGAAAATTCGCAGCGATGTGCACTTGGCCCATTTTGCACAACTAGCCGTAGTTCGGTGGAAGATAAACTGCAAGGTATCTAATCGTAGTGAATTCCATCGAAAGAGCGGTTCTTTGTTTGGCAGAGTAGGAAATTGCATTTGTAACAACGAAAATTGTTCTGGCCACTGCAGTGCCTGCACTTTGTCTCTGTTACTTGACGCTGTGATCTTTTCTAGAGTCTGTTAGCTCCCAACGTTTCGAACAAGAAGCTTAAGACTTTCTTTAAATTCTGCCACTTTTCTCTTTGACATCATGGCTGCTGTGTTCAAGGTGTGATCGGTATTTAAGGCGAGTACGGACTCTGGGACTTCGCTGCCGTGATGATTCTTGCAGGTCATTGCTGTTGTGGGAAGCGAGAATGATGCTACCTGAAAGATAAACTCGAATACAGCATGGAGGGCAAAGCCTTACTCTGTCGACCAAGAGACTTGTCTTCGTCAGGACAGTCACGGCCATCCTTGGGGAGGACTACATATACCCCTCCACGCGAAAAGGAAGGAAGACGTGGGAAGAGGAAAAGAGACGGACTTTGGGTAGTGGAGGCAAAACAAGGGAATTGAAGCGATATCCTTTCGCTTAAGAAGTTCTATTCCTTGTGAAAGTCCGCCCTCTGATCAGCGAATTGAGCTTTCTCTCCTTCCTCACCTGGTCCAAGGTTTTTCTTTGTGCCGCAGTTGTTACGATACATTTTGACAAAAGGCTCGCCCTTTAGGATACTTTCCAGGTAACAGAATGAGTTACACACAATTTGTGTCGAGAAAAACGGTTGATCTCGATCTCAGTCTGGGTCAATGCATTTACTTGAACAGGTAAAATTTGAGCTAATTCCCAATGCCCAAAATTCACGACCAACCGAAAATCAAATGATTATTCGCCCCCCCCCCCCCCCCCCCACCCCAAAGAAAGCACTTCAAGTGTTTCTCCTTCACCGGCTATCTGCAAGGGCCAAGGGAGAAAAAACAACTTTATCCCATAAATTTTAAGAGCGTTAGCTCTTACTCATCACGTTTTGAGATTTCGTGGGATCTGCTACCACCCTGAGATCACAGCGCCATCTGTGGCAGCAACTACTCATCACGTTTCGGGATTTCTTGGGGTTTGCTGCTACCCTGAGATCACAGCACGATCTGTGCCAGCAACTAGAAAAAACCACATCTCGCATTGAGACTTGTAGCGCATCTACAATAGCGCTGTAGAAACAACAACCTGCCGCGTGCCAGTGATGACGCAACGATCCAATTTGATGGTTAGAGGTGAAACTATGATGTCAGGGGCGAAATGGAGGCATAGTTTCGGTTTCTTGAATCCAGGATAGCAGATAAAATTTGTTGTGCCCTCCCATCCCTTTCCACCTCACCCCCAAAAATATCCTATGACGGGTTTTAAGGGAAGTTTATTGGGCACAGATCTGATAAGGGACCGCCATTCCTCGCTCGTACAAAAGATACAGTACTGCGACTAATGTCGCCCGACACACATACGCGCACACAAGAAGCAAAACTGTCCCCCCCCCCCCCCCACAAAAAAAAAGAGTTCAAGGAGGTTCATAAGCGCGGGGGAAGCACGCTGTAGGGAGCCGCACAATAACACCGCACACAAACATCGCGCACATCAATTGCGCGCACCACTCAATATGGAAGCAGCCGCACCATCACACAGCCCTGCTTGCGACGATGAAGGGCGTGCTCCACCCTCGCAGGAACTCTTCTTCCTGCAGAGTCACCCTGTCTAAGCACGCCTGCTTAAACAGGCGCGCTCGGACACGCTGCAGCATCGGAAACATGGCTTGTTGGTGTCGGCCCTGTAAGGAAGCGACGCCTCTCTGGTGTCACAAAATAAAAGCACAAGCACATAACAAAAGCCACACAAAGGTGTCGCCCGGACTGGTGCGCGAGTCAAGCGACAGAAAAAACATAAGCGACATCAGTCACCAAAAAGTGCGCGTCACAACGCACTCAAATAACGCGTACTCCGTTCCGTTGCACTGCGGACATCGCGAAGACGGAGCGATGCCCCACGCTGCGATGCGGACTCTCGTGGGCAAGACTCTCCAGCCTCGCAGCCAGCCGAAGTCACGGACGTCTGGTGGAAGAGAGAGAGCCGTCAAGTCTCGCCACCGCACCCGCCTGCTCCGCTCTAGCTGCTTTGGGGTAGCCTCCTGTATTGCAAGGAGTTTGCAAACATGGGAGGCTTGCGTCTGCGAAACGTCGACCTGTGCAGGGTGGCGGTGAGAGTCTCGGCCGTCCGACAAACATACCGAAAAAACCTCGGCTGCTGTTCGGCTGTAGGACTTACTAAATGACCAAAAAGGAGGTGCCGCGACGTCCCGAGAAGGTAGGCGAGAAGCCCTCGCCCCGGGTAGTCGGCGGCGTTGCCAAGGTCGCGGACGCGTCGGACAGCGAGAACGCTGCAGATTGTGCGGAGGTTCGCAGGCTGAACCCGCCCATGCGCGTGGCAAGGCGGAGAAGCGCACGTGTGACGGTCTCCGTCTTTCCCGCCCCGATAAAAGCTCCACACATTGTGGCCAAGCGAGGCATGAAAGTGCGCGGCGGAGAAGCAACGCAGGCGATGTAAAAGAGCGGCGCGTACACTGAATATCTAATAATAAATGGACGCTCAGACAGAGATAAGCGAAAGCGCGCTGCCGCTGCCAGGCGTTGCTCTGCGATTACTCTCAACTGAGCCCATGACTCGCGGACTACACCCCATGAGGAGAGGAACACTTCGCATAGCATTTTCGCTGCCGAGACCCACTCCACATCGCCTAGCAGGTCTGACGCAAAAGCGCCGAAGCGCAGAGCTTTGATTTTGCCCCTGTTAAGGAGGGCGCCGTACAGCTCACTGTAACTCGCAAAAAGCCGTAAAAATGCTACTTATCTGTCCTCGTTCCGGACGAACAGGGACACGTCATCAGCCTACGCGGGCCCCTTCACCTGGCCTTGGCCCAGCAAAGGGAATCCGCGCATCGATGGACACTCTGCTATGCGGCGAAGGAGCCGGTCTAAGCATAATACAAATAACATTGGCGACAGGGACAGCCCTGTCTAATACCACGCTCTACACTAAATGGGTCGCTTAACACCCCGTTAAAAAATAAACGAGCTGTAAGGTCGGGATACAGCCGTTGTAAGCGCTCCACGAACTCCGGTGGAATGCCGAAAGCCCGGAGAACACGAAAAACGTAGCGGTGCTCAACTCGATCGAAGGCTTTCGCCTGACTGAGTGAGACGAAACAACCCGGTATTCCCGTTCTCAAGTGAACGTGAACAAGTCACGCGTTAGTGCAAGAGACGAGAACGCCGAGCGTCCGGGCACGCTGCAGGTCTGCGCTGGGCTTAAGAGCACAGCTAAAACATTGCTCAACCTTTTAGCCAGCAGTGACGCCACGATCTTGTAATCTGCATTAAGCAGAGTGATCGGGCGTCACGCCTGCGGGTCAGATGGGCACCCGCCAGGCTTTAGGATGAGCTCTACACGTCTCTGTCTAAAAGGCTTCGGCCTCTAACCATCCCTTGCATGGGCATTCGCCATCTGGAAAAGGTGTTCCTTCAGGCCAGAGGTGTTCCAGAGTAGAGCATCCGCCTCGGCTTCTGGACGTGATGGGTTCGACTCCTGCTGCCTGCCGAGTACCCACCGGTTTCCTCAAAATGGGTACAAGCTATGACCCGGCCTGGTGCTCGGCTTGCTGGGATGGCATGGCTAGGCAAAGGAGCCTGTTCCTGCAAATCCCGTCCTTATGGGCTTGGAAGAGAGACAGCGAAAATAGAAAAAGGGCCATAAATGGGCGTCTACCGCACGAGGTGGATTTAGGGTTGCTTGACGGCGGAACTTATCTCTGACCGGTCAAGGTAACTGCGGTCAAGACCCTTTTCCGAAGCATTTCACCCCAGAATAGCCGCGCACCATGCCGGTGGAAACCTTATACTAATTAGAAAATCGGTGGGTCCCTGGCGGTACTAAGGATCGAACCCAGCACCACCCGAATGCGAGGCGGATGCTCTGCCATTAGTCCACGCTTCTGTCAATACGCCACGCCACTAGGCCACGCTTCGGTCACCTGGCATAGAAGCTGGTGGGAATGCCGTCACGACCTGGAGCTGAGGTAGCGTTCATGCCTTGAACTGCCGCGAAGAGCTCCTGTGAGCTAACTGGGGCGCTAAGCTGTGTGCCTAGATCACTCGGCACCAGAGGCAACTGGCCGCAAAAACTGCGAACGGCGTCAGTGAAAGGGGCTGAGCCCCGCCTTCCGGCCCCGGACAAACAGTTGCGAAAAGTGACGCGTAAAAGCGTCAGAGATGACAGCCGCCCTGCTGCTCATGGAACCGTCAGGCAGAACCAGCTCTTCCCCACGAACCTGCCGTGCCTCGTCCGGCCTACCTGCTCGCAACCGTCGTAGCACGGAGGGATCCTAAACTGGCCTGCCCTGTACGAGCGCCTGGCTTGCTTCACGCTAAGACTGGTGGAGTAGCGTGTGGTAGCGCGCTTTAAGTAAATTAAGATAATCGCGCACCGCGAAGGTTAGCGGCGCGCCTCGCTGCACGGCGCGTATACGGGCGAGGGTGTTGTTTATCTCGCCCGTGATGCGCTTTCTGCGCTGGCTCCCTTCGCGATCCAAAAGCGATCGCAAGGCTGCTTTTGTATCGTCCCACGACTTGGGACCTTCGTCGTCTCCATCCGGGCTTCCCAGCGCGCGTTCAAGAGCTACCACGCTCGACCAATCTGTCGGCAGACATGGATCCTAACGCCACGCGTCTAAACGTGGGGCACCCCCGCCCATGTTCAGTACTGCTGACTGAGGCCGGTGATGGCTAATACGTGGGGTGCCCGGAGGAAATGCGAGCACATCACAAGAAACCACACATCACATCACACACACGTCGGGCGCCGTTTAGGAGCTGGCTCTTTGCGCGTCGTCCTCCCGGCGGCGGGGCGCACGGCAGGCCAGGCCGTGGTCGTCATATGGGGTGAGGTCCTGGCGCTGCGCGCAGGTAAGGTCCCCCGTCAGGCGCAGCATGGAGCCGCTCTGGGTAGGCCCACCCTCCTCCGTCAGGGTCGAGGTGGACTCCGAATCCCGACTCACCTCGTCCGCCGGTCCAAAGGGGTTATAGTGGATCGGGGGAGAAAGCTCCTGTCACTGTGTAGGAGACGGCCGAGGCCGTCGGGCGAACGAAGGCGAAGAGCTCTCCGGCAGCGCGTCGGCAGTCGCGTTGGTGAGGCTGCCTGCAGCAGGTGTTCCGGCCTGGTCCGCCCGGGGGCTGTCGGCCGGGTTGTTCTCGGCCAGCTCCTCCCGGGGGATGTCGACCGGGTGGCCCTCAGCCTGGTGCTCCTGGGAGGTGTCGGCCGGGAGCTGCAGGTGGTCGCCGCCAGCTTCCTTGGGCGGCTAGGTTCGGGGCATCTCGGACTTCCTGGTGGCAGCCGCATCCGCATCGGAACGCGGCCTCAGGCAATCAGCCGCCGCGTGTGGTCCCTCGCATCGCCTGCATGCCGCTGCAGGCCTCGCAGTGCGAGCACCGCGGCATGCGGCACGTTACACCGACGTGGCCCTCCTGCGCGCAGCCGAAGCAAACCTTATGCTCCCCGCGGTAATCGCACATGGCGCGGCAGCCCAGTACGGTGATGAAATTGGGGCACCACCTTGCGCATCTCCATGCGCACCTGCCGCTGCCCGTTGTCGACATGCCGGCGGCTTTTCAGGGATGGTCGGGTAACCTCGAGCCCCTTTCCGTAAGGACTCAGCGCGAAGGCCAATGAAGCGTCGCCCACATAGGGGGGCAGCCGAAACACGGTGATGGGGACGGCAGCAGCACCCACGCAGGTGACCGGAACGGAGGCGCCATTCACAACGAAGGCGCCCTCCGCTAACAGCTTTAGCGCCGCCGCAGCCGAGGCTACGGCGATGTAAAACTTGAAGCCGCCCTAGTGCTGGAGTGTCTCCAGCCAATTAGGGCCAACGACTGCCTCAAAGCCGTCGACGATAACGTCAGCTGAGGCCTCACTTCTCAAAGAGAAGTTGAAACAGTATGTCTTTGGGGGAGGCGCACGGAACGTCTATCGGTCCTCCGGGGGGGGGGGGGGGGGGGGGAGTTGGATGCCATGCGGGAGCCGGCCCGGGCAGCTGGGCCAGCAGGTGGGACGCTGGGGGGGAGGGGGGGGGGGGCAGCACCTGCACCAGGATCCGAGGCCAGCGGGGCAGCACGTATTCCCGGGCAGCCGGCGAGAGGCCTCGCACCGGGGCGACGATCATGAAGGGGGGCGCGCCTCCTGCTGGGGGCTCAATGGCGGCGTCCAGGGGTCCGCTGCGCTACAGCCTGGTACGTTGCTTCTGCGAAGACCGTCAGCGTGTCCCGTTACGGGACCGCTATAAGCATACATCTGGATTCGTTCCGCTATATATATTCTTACAACAAGAGGCACCTATGCGGGGACAGCTGTGTACCGTACCGAACTTTATAGGCAAATAAAACCCTATGGGTTGCGATATAGAAATAGGACCGTAAAACTCGTATCATAAACAAAAACGCACCATATGGACGGGACGAAGATGGGCGAAGACAGGACGGTTGCTACACTTACAACTGAAATGAATGAAATGCGACAGTAAACCACACCCCATCCCAGAGCAACAACACGCATGCGCATAACATAAAAGAAGGTAAAAACAAACTGATAATCTTAAAACGTGTGGAAAAAGATAAAAAAGGAGAAAAGAGAAAGAGCGATAGATAATAAAAGGTGCTAAGAAAACTCAAGGGCGTTTTAAAAACTTCAATTCCTTCTCCACCTCGACATAGGTTTGACGTATAACTCGGACATAGGGTAGACGTGCATCGTAATTTCTCTGATAGGTGGCGCTAAGCGTCGATCGCTCCGCTAGGTAGAAAAGTTATATTACTTTCCGAACCACTCAAGGCTTTCTTCACTGGCCCCGCTGGATGTGGAACGATTTTCGTTTTACGCATGGCCACTAAAGCTAACGCTCGTTACTTCAACGTCTTCCAGGTGGTGGCGGCCTTTTCCTTGTTATTCATTCCGCACCAATTCAAAGAAAAAGGGGACGAGGAGGATTTGTTAAACGTTCATTTGAGGCAACACTTTCGGTCCCCCTTTTCTTCACACAGCTTCCACCCAATAACACAAAACAGGAGGAGGAAGTGGAAAGGTTAACCGGAATAATAACCGTTTCACCAGAAAGTGCACGCGACTAAGAACACAGTGACTTATGAACTTGTATGCAAGTTGGAAGAAATGAGTATGCGCACAGCGTGCAGTTTGCATGTCGGGAATTCGCTAACCTTGGGCGTCATCGGGGCACTCAAAAACAAATTGAGGTTGGCAGGTTGGCCTGTATCAGCAGATTATAGCACTTTAACGACAAAACGCTATTTTCACTGAACCTTGTTGTATGCTATAAATGGACAAAATTTAAATAAAGGTGCCACCATCACCGACCGTTTCAGTAATCAAGCTGCGGTATGTCAAGAGTTTTTTTTTTATTTCGCGCGGATCCCAGAACCTAGACTCCAGTGCCATGAAAATCAAAACAGCAATGATCGGGGATTGGATTGCAAAACATTAATTCCGTCACAAGGCAAAATGCAGATGATCCGTGCTAGGTGGCTATCAGTCCACGGCTGACTGCGACCTGAGTAGCCCTATCAATGGCCTGGATTTTAAAGCCCAGGTCTGAGTTGACCAACACGGCCTCGCTTTGTTCGAGACTACAAAATTGTATTAGGGATTCCGGTGGCGGCTCCTTTTTACAGTTCCACAATATGTGGTCGTAACTGGCTATTTCGCTACATAGTGTACATTCCAGGACGTAATCACTGGGATAGAATTTTGATAGTGAGTAAGGAGCCATTAAGGATGGCGTCTGCAGTCGCCTCCAGGTGGTCTCCTGCTCCTTATCTAATGTTTTGTCTGGAGGAGGAAGAGCCTTCTTTCTAGTTTAAAATGGTTAGTAATGTTATGATAGGCTAGGCCGTCCTTTGAGAAACTCTCAGTAACTACCGCGTCCCCTGCTCGGCGGACGAATAATCGAGCTTTGATGTGTGCCCCTTCGTTACCAGTATTTCCCGAGTGAGCAGGGAACGATATCAACTCAATAACTGTGCCGAAGTTTTGTAGCGATAGCTGCATTACGGTAGCATTTCCAGCCTTCAGCGCGGCGGCGCCGCCACCCCGTGGCTGCGCCGCCACGCTGTCACTTGGTTGGTCACGTGGTGCGGAGCAGCTGCCGGAGGCGCGGTGCCGTGGCTGATCACGTGGTTCGTCACTTGGTTGGTCACGTGACCAAGTTCCACTCGGCCAGCTGTAGCTATCGCGTCACTTCATGTTTAACCAGAGCTAAACCACCGCCTGTTTTTTTTTTGTTTGACCGAATATGTTCATTACTGCCTGAGAAATTCTGCCCCTCGCATAATTGCGTATGCCGAATTTAGAGTTGCTTAGTTATTATCAGCACTGGTGTTAATCGTGGCAATGGCGATAGCCGCCTCTTCTGCCGTTTCTAAGGATCTCGTTTTAGTAGTGCTGGATACTAAGTCTGCCTTTTCGTGTCCACCGCCGCTAGTGCGAACGCTTGTTTCTGTGGGTACTCTGCGGCATCTACATATACCGCTTGTTCATGTTGGCTGTACATTCTGTGCAGAGCTTTTGCCCTAGATTTCCTTCTCTCCTCGTGATGAGCAGGATGCATATCCTTAGGTAGTAGCGTGAGTAGTATTGACTGAGCGATGCGTTTCGATATTTGTGCCTTGGTATCTAGTGGTGGCAGCTCGATGCCTACTGCATGGCGATCAAGTATGACCCTTCCTGCTTTGGTGCAGGAAAGGCCCTCTCCGGCGATTATCAGAGGGTCCTTTCGGTCTTTATGTCACGAGCTCAAATCTAGAGGCGGGGAAAATTTTTAACCCACTTTTTTGAGGAATAAATGTGTTTCTTTCCGCCCGTAAAATGTCATAATTGCCGGAAAGAACCCAATAATCAATACAATCGAGGTCATTACTCGCAACGTACCATCATCCTCCAAATCTATCGCCCATTGAAGCCCACACTGGTATGTTCATGTTTACGAGGGTGTTGTTGCGGGCTAGTTGGTTTAACATTGCTGAAAAGGGAACAGGACAGGAGCAAACACAGGACGAAGAGAGGAACGTATTGTACGTTCCTGTGTTGTACGTTCCTCTCTTCGTCCAGTGCTTGCGCTGTTCCCTTTTCAGCATGTTCAAGATGACCTTTGTTCTTCGTGCTGAACTCTGTCCTGGCATCTGGCTTTGCTTCCACTAAAGGAATGCTTGAATACCGTTGTGAGCCTGTGGTTTTATTTTGTCTCTATTCCCACTTCTATACAGTTTCGGGGCTGTAGTATATCTTAATGAGCAAATAAAAATGCACTGATATAACTTCACCACTGTTGAGATGTTAGAATCCCCTTGCCTGCAGGGGAGTTTAATGCTCGCCTCACATGATTTCGCAGACCACATATTCGATCTTCGCCGTCATTGCCTTGTGTTGCCCATTGACGACGGCAATGGCCTCCTGCTGCCTTTCTGCACAACTCTGGAGCTCATCTTCCGGAAAGGAATCCAAGGTACAGTCCCGGAAGTCATTGCGTCTACCTGCCAATGATTTAGTACCCGCTTTCTGGCTCTCGGTTCGTGCAATAAGCACACGTTGTGAAATAATCCAGGCACCTTCTTGTTTGTAAAAAAAAATGTGAAAAGAAAAAACATCGCCAGAGGCACTTAAGGCTACTTGTGTGCGAATGCGAAAGCATTACTGTCCCTGGGTGCATTGTGTACGCGTAATATTTATACAGGCATTAAAGTGATTTTCTACGGGTTTATGTATTTAGGACTTGGTTGCGCACAAGACCTAAGGCATTCGGACCCCCTCGCTGCAAGTTCGCTGAAACCTTAGTTTAGGGGTGTTTCTAGTTTAGGAGGATTTTGCCTTATAAGGGAGCACATTTAAACCGCCTGCGAGAACTGCCGACGCGATGCGGTCATGGTGAGCGCATGGCATCTCCGATGGCGTCTCGCACCGACACTGCTGAGCAACAGCTGTCTTCACGCAGGGCAGCAACATAGACACCTCTGCAGATGCAAGTGACAGCCTTGTTTGAAGAGATAACACTTTAGCTCTGGCCGAGATGTCTGTTCTGTCCATCTCATACTATCGACAGTGCAGCTTTGGTTTTCGCCATTACCGAGGTGCCGCTTTCCGAGCCTCCCTGAAGGTACCGAGTTTCTTGTGCGCGATTTTGTGTCACCAGAAGTGTTGCGGATCGAGTTCTCTCCATAGCGGCTAGGGCTTCCCAAAGCGCTTTACGCGGGCAGCTGATTTCTTTTTCTTTTACTGATCTGAATGTTTAGCTTGACGAGTTCTGCCACTTTGCGTATTCATATATCGTTGCTGGTGTAATAACGCCTGAAACATGCATTTTAAATGTTTTCGCGAATTTTTGTGCGAGTCTTAAATTCTGCAAATTTTTCTTCGCGCGCAATGCATGTCCTGTTTTTTTGCTGTAGGTCCTTATACAGAGACCTTTATTAGCTACACTATGATATGCTGTAATAAGGAAAATTGTTTGAATTTATGCATGATTAAATGCTTTATGCACACCACTTTGAAATCAGCTGTTTTACCGCGGTGAGTAAAGAGCTAAGACGGGGGATAGTAAATCGTGCGTTCAAGTGGTAGCGACACCAAAGTTTTCATATCGTGTTGTTTCCACGGAATGGTACTTGAGGCATAGTAAATATGTATTACAATGCGGAATGCTATTGCCGCGAGAAAATAATTTGTGGTCGAATTTTTAATTTCCTGCAGATGATGTAGTAAAATCAGGATAACTCAGACAGCTATGGAAAAGGGAACTGTAGCTGTTAGGAAGAGTGCAGAGGGAGTCAGGGAACGAACGCGAGTTAATGATGTCCTCCTTGAAATCAAGAAGAACAAACTGGCTTGTGCGAATTTAATTCATTCAAGGCAAAGTTACCGAAGGTCTTTAATGGTAGTAGCGTGGATTCTAAGAGAAGGCAAGCACAGCAGAGGGCGTCAGACAGTCAGGCGGGCGGATGAGATGCAGCAGTTTGCGGAAATAAGGTGGCCGCAGCTGTGACTCACAGGACAGGGTTTTTCCTGCATGCAGTAGTAAGGCAAATGATGGCGATAACAAAAATTCAAGCATGTCTTATTAGGACTGCCGAACTCAGATTCGGAAGTCACGTGTTCGGCTCTTGTACTATGCATTATTGGTTGTGCATTTGCTTGCTTTGTAATGTTAACAAAAATGCACTTCTTAGCTTGTATAAGTGAATAAAATAGACGCTTCGTAGCCTTTCTTCCTTACAAGAATGCTTGAGTGCATGCGTGTTGCTCGTTTTAGGCCACTGTGGTGCTCTCTCTCCCCGAAGCATTACAACTACTCAAGTTGGACACAACTCAATAACGAAGCGGCAGATGCCCTTCAAAGGAGGCCCTCCAGCCAATGGCATCGACCGATTTCCATGACACCGTGGTTATTCTTCATTCATCTGCCGCCCGCTGCGAGTTCCCTCTAGCCGGCCCAAGGAGAGAAAGGGCATTTCCCTTTGAAGGGCATCTGTCGCTTCCTTCTTGTGTTCTGTCCGACCACAAGCACTCGCACAGGGAATGCTCATTTCGCTCGTGTGTTTGTGCGCGTGGGTCTCTGTTGATTGCCTCGCTCGCAGCGCATGAAAAGTTATATTCCCGCTAAAAAGGGAGAAATAACCTCACGCTGTACATTTCAGAAAATGGTTTCTCACAAATTCGACAATTCAGCCTTCAGCCGAAAGAGAATTGTTAAGAATTGCTCTTTTTGGTCTTTTGTTTGTTTCTTCTTCAGTACAAAGGAACACTCCGGTGGGAGCTGTGCGCAGAGACTACTGGAACGGGTTTTTTTCTGTGCTTCACTTGAAGCAGGTGGATAAGTACGTATGCAAGCCGCATTTTTCTGCACCTCTTTATTGAATATCACACTAAAATTGGGCTTTTGAAAACAGTGCACCTGTAAATAATTAGCTCACAATGATTCTTACCTGGTCATGCTTACCGCTACCTATAGCTTGCTCTGGCAATCTTCCGGCTCGAGATATGCTGTTCCCGATATCTGAAGCGAACTATAGCTTGCTCTGGCAATGTTCCGGCTCGAGATATGCTGTTCCCGATATCTGAAGCGAACGGAAGTCATGGACCTCACCTTAGTGACGTGTAGGGTCCTCTGCAGCGACCGCGGCGGGAGCTCCATTTCCCCGCTTTAGTAACAGTTGTGGCACCTACCACGAGAGAGAGATCAAGGTCAGAAAACTGTCGCACAAAGCAAAGCTCTTTTGAGACCTCTTCTAAATTCAGCGGCCGTCCGCAGACACGTTACTACTCCTGCACACTACTTAGCTCAGTTAAGTTAGATTGATCCCTGTCAAGTCCACATTTTTTGCTCAGGCGGTGTTGGTGTCCCTAGTGTACACTCAAGTGTACTCCCTAGTGTACTCCCTAGTGTACACTGTCCCTAGTGCAGCCCGTCACGCTGACTAGTCTGGACTCAGGGAGGCCTCGAATGGCGTCATGGCAACGCGCCGCGGTGATTGTCTAGAATGCCAGTCATTGTGACTTCCATCTTCCATCATTGTGCGTGACTGTGCGTGTTTAGAGCCCAAACAGTCCGACTGGCATTTGGTAACACCTTCGCAGTAGTTGACACTTGCATTGCGACAGCGCTGTGGTGTCTTGTCTCGCTTCGTCCCCGTCTTTATTCGCGCTGTATCGCATTATGGAAAATTACCAACTAGCCCGATCTGCCACTCTTGCAGGAAGGGTAAACCTGTTCTCTAAGCGGCAGAATTTAGGAGGAAAGTGAGGAATGTGGCTGCCGTGTATCCTATAGAGAAACAATCCATGTTGCGATATATGTTATCGGTCTGCGAGTTTGCAGCCCCTTAATTCTGTGGTAAATGTACAGTCGATAGCGTGGTTGGGATATTGCTTTTGCGCCTAGATTGAGCAAAATCTTGTGCGCCTGCAGTGCATGTCCTGTCTGACAGCTTAGATGCGTTAGAAAGCTTCCGCTCCGGTACGCTGGCTTCTATGCTTTCTTGGCCAAAGCATGAAAGTTTTTGACCCAAAAAACAGAGTATGTATGAGAGTATAGTATGGAGATAATCGAGGATGCTTTAAGGAATGGAGGTAGTGTAAAAGCGGTCGCGAGGAAATTAGCCTTAGGCAAACATCAGGTGTACAAGATAGGACACCTAGGGCAATGATTTTACCGCTATGGTCAAGATATAGTCAAAAGAGCCAAATAGATCTACTCGAATATGTACAATAGCCAATGTAATCGGGACGTAATTGAGATAGACAGCATCATACAGCAATGGGCCATCCCAACAGTCTTTGAAGAGGAAGCAAAGAAAATCTTAGGAGCAATGCAAAGTGGCAAAGCAGCTGGTGAGGATCAGGTAGCAGCAGATCTGTTGATAGACGGAGAGTATAGACTGTGCTAGAAAAACGCAATACCTTAAGAGCAAGGTTCATCTTCACCATCACGCCTGGGTTCATGATCACCAGCCTGAATACGCCCATTGCAGGACAAAGGCCTATCCCATGTCACTCAAATTTACCAATTTAAGTTGCCTGCTCTTAATAAACTAGTTGGAAGTTGCGCTCTGTTCTTGTCGTATGTGTTACTTTGTTGTGTCCTGTTTTCTTTGCGCAAGTGCATTATTTGTTAGAAATGAACCAACTCGTCCAGACAAGAGTGTTAATTCAAATTTCCCCTGCTGCCAGCTGCGGCCACCCTATTCCCACAAAATTTTTAATCACATCCGCCCACCTAACCTTCTGCCGCCCCCTGATATGCTTGCCTTCTCTTCAAATCCACTGCGCTACCCTTAAAGGCCATCCGTTATGTTGCTTTCACAGTTCATGTCCTTCCCAAGCCCATTAACTCATTATTAGCTTTAAGGGCAGCATAAAATATTCTTGGCGGAGATTTTAATATGCCTAGTGTACAATGCATTGCAACCAGTATTTCACACTACATCCCTATTATATACCGCTTTCCGTGAAGTGATCAATGTCCACTTATTATTCCAGTTTGTTCAAACCTCAGCTTAGTCTCATCTGCCACAACACTGCCAGGTATAAGCGATCATGATGTAGTTATAGCAAAATTATCTCGTAATTCAATGAAGAGACAGCACACTAAAGCGCGCAGTCTTTTTTTAACGAAAAATTGGATTATGTTTTCTTTACGCAGGAACTCGATGCGTTTTGTCCTGACTTTATATCACGAGCATCGTTTCAGAATATAGATTCTTTCTGGAACTTATTTAAAACTGAAATCTTATCCATGATGCACACTTTCATGTCGTCCCGCCTCATTTCACCAAGCGTCTTGGCGATAAGAACTGGATGAATAGACAGTGGCGAGCTATTATTAATAGACGTAAACGCCTGTTTTGTAGATACTGTGATACGCCTGCGCTCACTCTGTATTCTGAGATGAGAAAGCAAACTAAGAACCTATTCAATGAGATACGCAAGACTAAAAGGGCATACTTGAACCCACTTGGCCAAAGGGTAAAAAGAAACCCAAAGGAAGTCTGGAAATATGTTAAAAGTAAAAGAAACACGAGTGCCACTCTGCCTGACATACTAGATGGGACTGATTTTGGAAAAGATTCGAAAGCCAAAGCTAACAGCTTCAATATTTGTTTCCAGTCGGTGCTTTCTGATCCCATCTGCATCGTTCCCTTTTTCAGCAAAGTAGTTGAGAAACTTTTACTCGCGACTAACAAATTACCAGAATAAATTCAAACCTTTAGCTACCCAACAGTTCGGCTTTCGAGCGGATCATTCTACCGAACTAGCACTCATCACTTTCATTTAAAAAGTCAGACAAGCCACTGACAATGAATTAATTGCTGGAGCCATATTCACCGATCTTACGAAAGCTTTCGATACAATTAACCATCTAATACTTATTCATAAACTTGAATCATTTGGAATTTCCTGTGCACCTCTTGAGTTCATCCACACTTATTTCAGTAACCGATCGCAAGTTGTTTCTGTGAATAATAATTTTTCTAACACTCAAGACGTAACCACAGGTGTCCCGCAGGGATCCATACTAGGCCCCTTACTGTTGTTAATGTCCATCAATGACCTACCTGTTGCACTAAATCACACGAAATGCATACTGTATGCGGATGAGACAACTATTTACACTTTTCACAGGCGTCACTCTAGATAAGCACCTAAAGTTTAATCGCCATGTTCAATCACTCCTGCAAAAAGTTTCCTTCGGCATTCATATCATAATCAAAACGCGTGCATATTTTCAACCACATATCATTCGTTCAATATATTATGCTTATATCCATAGCCACCTTAGTTACTGTTTGTCTTGCTGGGAAAATACATACTTCACACACACTGAAATACTTCAGCGCCTTCAAAATCAAGCCATCAGGCTCATGACATTCTCCTCATTGCAATCGCCCTCTTCACCGCTCTATCACTGCTTGAACATACTTCCCCTCCAACAATTATTTACTCTAAAATTATCCATAATTATGTACAAGTTAATTTATCATCACGCTCACATTGACGGTGTCACTGATCAACTTATTAATACTAACCCTACTAGGTTTCAACACCGTAAAAATTTCCTTTTCCCTAAAGTTAGGACTAATTATGGAAAATTTGCTACCGTGTTTGCTGGCATATCCCATTGGAATTCCTTGCCGTGTGAAAATGAAATATCTTCTACTGTTCACACTTTCCATCATCGTATTAAAAGTTATTTAGTTGACTCGCTGTCAACAGATCTAGACAGCAATATCCCAGTTTTTGGTTGTATGTTGTATTATGTAACTATGTTGATATTCTACATGTTTATTTTGTTTTCATTACAGATTTTATTATTGCCGTTGCTTTTACTTTTATTGCCACCATTGCTTTCTGTAGGTTCTATCTTAACACTAATTACGTACTACACTGCTTCCCCTTATTTGTTATTCTACCCCACTTGTTTTGTTCTAGGAGGTCCCCCTGACAGTCATGTACTATGGGACCTCCTGCTGTACTACTTTTATCGTATTCATCTTTTTCACATGCATTCCTGAATAAAATTGAATTGAATTGAATATTACTACACAGACGGTCTTTCAGTCTACAAGCATCCTGACCAGAATGAAAGACATTGAAATTTATAAACGGGGAATCATGCATTTTTTACAGAAAATTAAGGTTACACCAGCACGAGGGCCTGACAACATTTCCAATTACGTTTTGAAAAATTGTGCTCCTGCAGGTGCCCGGTATCTAGTCGAATTATTTCAAAAATCTTTGGAAAGTTGTGATTCACCTCTTGAGTGGAAAATCGCCAATGTCGGTCCAGTATATTAAACCAGTAATAAAAATAAAACATGTAACTATCACTCCATATTTCTGACCAGCCTGTCTTGCAAAACACTCGAGAATGTCATATCATCATCATCATCATAATCAGCCCGACAACACCTACTGCAGGGCAATGGCCTCTTCTATGTCTCTCCAACTGACCCGGTTCATTGTCAGCTGCGCGCACCGTATGCCTGGCAACTTCTTAGTCTCATCCGCCCACCTAACTTTATACCGCCTCCTGCAGCGCTTGCCTTCTCTTCAAATTCACTGCGTGACCCTTAAGGACCAGCTGTTGCCTTGCCTTCGCATCACATGCCCTGTCCAAGCCAATTTCTTCCTCTATGATTTCGACTAGGATGTCATTAACCTGCGTTTGTTCCTTCACACGCCCTGCCCGCTTCCAGTCTCTTAGCGTTACACCTATCATTTTTCTTTCCATGGCTCGCTGTACGTGCTGTCCTCAACCTAAGCGGAATCCTTTTCGTTAGCCCCCCCCCCCCCCCCCCTTTCTGCCCCGTAGGTGAGCACCGGTAATATACAGCTGTTATACACTTCTCTTGACGGATATCGGTAAACTGCTTTTCATTATATGAGAGAACCTGCCATATGAGTTTCACCTATTCTTATCCTTCCAGTTATTTCCCTCTCATGATCCGGATCAGCTGTCACTAACTGCACTAAGGACGTATTCCTTTATCACTTCCAGCGCCTCGCTTGCTATTGTGAACTGCTGTTCCCTTTTGAACGTTACTTTGGTTTTCTGCAGGTTAATTTTTTGGCATACCGTTTTGCTCTGCCTGTCTAAATCATTAATCATGCTTCGCAGTACATCTCCTGAGTGACTCAGCAAGGCAATGTTTTCAGCGAGTCACAGATTATTTAGGAATTCTGCATTAACTCTATACCCAACTGTTCCCAATTCACGCCTCGGAATACCCCCTGTAAACAGGCATTGGCGATATCGTATCTCCTTGCCTGGCACCCTTCTTTATTCGAATTTTATTGCTGACATTATGGAGGACGATGGTAGCTCTGCAGTTACTATAGATATTTTCCTGTATTTTCACATAAGGTTCTTCTACACCCTAATTCCGCAATGCCTCTATGAATGGTGAGGTTTCCACTGAGTCGAATGCTTTCTCGTAATCAGTGAAGGCTATATATAGGGGTTGGTTATACTGTGCGCATTTCTCTATCACCTGATAGTGTGAATATAATCTATTGTTGAATATCCTTTACCAAAGCCTGCCTGGTAATTTGGTCGATTAAAGTCTAAGGTTGCCCGGACTCTACTAACGATTACCTTAGTAAAGACTTTGTAGGCAACGGACAGTAAGCTTATCGGTCTGTCATATATTCTCAGTTAATTAGCCATCTACCCAACAGTAACTTTTTCTGTTCTACACAACATGGATTAAGATCAGATGTCTCGTGTGAAACACAGCTCGTAGAATTCAACCATGACATTTCCGTTTCCTTATATTCCTCTGGTCGGATAGATTGTATTTTGCTGGACTTTCGAAAAGCGTTCGATTTAGTTGCTCACAACCTTTCACACATAAATATCTCTAATACACTCCTCAGCTGGATAAAGGCATATCTTGTAGAAAGAAAACAGTGCGTAGTTTACGACGGAATCAGTCCTGCAAGGGTGGGCGCGACTTCAGGTGTTCCGCAGGGATCGGCTTAGGTCCTCTCCTTTTTCTAATATTCATAATTGATCTCACTAGCAACATTACAAGTAAAATCAGACTTTATGCAGACGACTGCTGTATCTACCTCAACATTTCTGCGGAAGCAGATGCAGCTACTTTGCAACATGACCTCAACTCCGTGTTCTCTTGGTGCGAAAAATGGAATATGGCGCTAAATCGCTCCAAACACAATCTCACCCGTTTACAAAAAAGAAGAAAAAAAATTCTATACAGACTTTTTTCTTGGCAGCTCAGACATACCTGCTGTTTCAACTTATAAGTACTTGGCAGTCTTTTTCTCAGGTGACCTCTCATGGAATACACATGTCAATTATATATCGGCTAAAGCCAGCCGCACATTAAATTTCCTCCGACGGAAATTTAGGGATGCGCCGCCAATTACACTCCAGGAGAAGTTATTCATGTCCAACGTACGTCCTGCACTTGAATACGCTTGGGCCAATTGGGACCCGCAAACAAAACAGAATATTGAGGAACTGGAGCGTGTCCATAAACGGGCTGCTAGGTTTGTCTCAGGCGACTTTAATTTCGAAAAAAGCTGTTCTGGTTTGCTCGACAAGTTGGGGTGGCCGTTACTTGAAAAAAAGAGAAGATATTTAAGACTGTTTTTCTTTTATAATGTTCTTATACGCAAAAGGGGTATTTGAAAACAGAAATACATATATGTTACGTTTCCGAGTTACGTTTCCGCCTTCACCGTGATCACACACTAAAAGTGCGCGAGTACAATTCCCGACGTAACATATTCGAATATAGTTTTTCCCACGAACAATACATGATTGTAACAGAGTGCCTACACAAATTGCTGCTTCCCCTCCCACAGCTGTTTACAACGCTGTGCAAAACCACCTGTTAATATGATTGAGATAGAGATAAGAGATATAGATAGAGATAAGTGAGATAGTACGTTATTTCCATTCCTAATAAAAATAACAATAATTGTTTTTTGGGGAAAGGAAATGTCGCAGTATCAGTCTCATATATCGTTGGACACTTGAAACGTGCCGTAAGGGAAGAGATAAAGGAAAGAATGAAAGAAGAAAGGAAGAAAGAGGTACCGTAGTGGAGGGCTCCGGAATAATTTCGACCACCTGGGGATCTTTAACGTCCACTGACATCGCAGAGAACACGGGCGCTTTAGCGTTTGGCCTTCATAAAAATGCAGCCGCTGCGGTCGGGTTCAAACCCGGGAACACCGGTTATGTAGCCGACCGCGCTAACCTCTAAGCCACTGCGGCGGGTCATTGCCATTCCTCAAAACCGATTTTAAATTTTCAACGTTAACATTATCAATTCATTAAGGGTCGTCATCTAGCGCAGTAAAAATTAAAAACCCATCAAATTGCTTCAAGCAGGTTATAAGATATTTATTAAGGTAACGGCTGATATAATCAGAGCAACGTTAGCCTTCAATCAACCAAGGCAAGAAACTGCCTAAGCGGGCTTTCAGAAAAGGTACTATACAATTCAAAATAGTCTTGCCATCAGTGAGGTCACTGAAAAATATAGAGAATATAACTAGCCCTCACACGACGTTCATAATGGCGCGAATATTTGCAGTGTGTTCGTTTTTCAAATCTGCCGCCACATCACTTTATCGCTTTGTTTGCGACGCAAGACGTGACTAGATTTATCTCGATTGATCGCAGCCAGGAAGAGCTGATTCTACGTTGTTCAGGAATGTTCTAGTAACTTTGCGCTCTTTATCTCGAAAGTTTGCTATTAGCTTTAAATTGAGCACGGCCGACAGCGGCCGGCATTCTGTTCGACGACCGCCGAGCACGCTTGTCGCTTCGCCGCCGCCGAGCGATTCAGTCCATTTTGGGTGCAAGTCAGCCCAATAAACAGTTTTCTTTTAGAAGACCCTTTCGTCCGTCTTCATCGCTGCTTCGACTGCCGTCACCACTACGTGACATCTGGTGGAGGTGCGGGGTGGCCTTCCATGTTCCGGACGCCCCCTTCAAGTCGTGAAGCCAGCCCTCAGCGCTTCACACCCAAGGACGAGCCAGCAGCTCAGCGAGCCAGCCGACGTCTCCAGGGAGAAGAGCCTGAGTTCGGGAAACTGCCGGACCGCACCAGACAGCGAAAAGACGCTGCTACGAGCACCGCAACCTCGCCAAAGATGTCGACACCGATCATACTGCAGCAGCCGCGGGGGCCGCCACCTTTCAATGGATCCCTAGGCGAAGACCCTGAAGAATGGTTGGATCAATTCGAGCGCGTGGCGTCATTCAACAAGTGGGATGATGCGGCAAAAATTGGGCACGTGTTCTTCTCATTGGATGGCTCCGCACGCACGTGGTACGAAAACTAGGAGTCATCCCTTACGACACGGGAGCTATTCAAGAGAGAACTATTGAAGGTATTCACCAGTGTCGTGAGAAAGAAAGAGCGGAACGACTCCTCGAGTCCAGGATGCAGCTTCCGAATGAGCCCGTCCGCAGTTACGTCGAGGAGATGAAGCGCCTATTTCGCCGCGCCGACCCCGGGATGACCGAAGAAAAGAAAGTTCAGTTTTAATGCGCAGCGTAAAAGAACAACTCTTTGGCAGCCTCGTCCGCCAGCCGCCAAAAACAGTCGAGGAATTCATGCAAGAAGCCTGCACGATTGAGAAGACCCTCGACGTCCGAGCTCGTCAGTACAACCGCCCTTCTTCTGCCTGTGCAATCCGTTCGGACACGCTGGCCACCACCAGCGACAGCTTGCGGGAAGTTATCCGCGAAATCGTCCGAGAGGAGCTACGCCGATTACTGCCATCCTCCCCACAGCCACAAGCAGCGACTCTGACGGACGTGGTACGGGAAGAACTCCAACAGGCACTTGGCACCCCGACGGCCACAGAACCCCAGGCCATGACCTACGCCGCTGCAGTAAGGACTGCTCAGCCCCAACGACAGCCTCCACGTCCTCCCCGAGATGAACCACTTGTTCCACAACGCCGCCTCCCAGCCCCCGCCCGCCCAGCCTATGACCGACGCTCAAGCCCCAGGAAATACGACGCCAGGAGTACTTTCGACAACCGGCCGTTGTGCTTCCATTGCGGCAAGGCCGGCCATATTCTTCGTCACTGCCCGTACCGACGTATCGGTCTTCGAGGATATGCAGTTACCACGACCACGCTTCGGACAACGTCCGCAGGAAATCGACGAGTACCTGCGTCGAGAAGAGTACACGCCGAACCGCTTTTCGTGTTCACCAGCGCCATCAACCTCGCGCTTTGCGTCGCCACGCCGCAGCAATGCAGCCGCGGTACGAGGAAGGTCTCCCAGCCCCGTAGGGGAAACTAAAGGGAGCAACCTCTGGAGGTGAGGTTAGGTTGCTCCAGAGCGAAACGCTGAAGATCCTCCACCGACCACGCCCCATGAAGACGCTGCACCCGCGACGCCGCATGAAGAACCGGCACTCGCTGCACCGACGCCGCACACAACGAGAACCCCGACCACGACGCAGGCTGCCTTGAAAACGACGCCGTAACCCAGAAGAGCTTCGACCACACGCCCCACCCGCGACTCGCATACGCGACGAAGCCGTGACCCGACGCCGAGAGCGACATTCAATGCAAGAGCCAGGACCTCCGACTTAGAAGTGACTATCGACGGCCGGAAAGTTACCGCTCTAGTCGACACAGGAGCCCATTACTCGCTGATGAATGGAACATTCGCTGCGCAGCTGAGAAAAATCACAACGGCTTGGGACGGCCCACAAATTCGCACCGCGGGTGGCACCTGATTACGCCATCAGGACGATGCACAGCGCGAGTGTCTGTCAAAGGACATACCTATCCTGTGACCTTTGGTTTGCTACCGCAATGCTCCCGCGAAGTGATCTTGGGCCTAGATTTCCTTAATGAGCATCAGGCGATCATCGACCTGCGATCCAAGCTGATCACGCTTTCGACGAAGCCATCGCTGCGATAAAAAATAATAATAATAATAATTGGTTTTGAGGTAAAGGAAATGGCGCAGTATCTGTCTCATATATCGTTGGACACCTGAACCGCGCCGTAAGGGAAGGGATAAAGGAGGGAGTGAAAGAAGAAAGGAAGAAAGAGGTGCCGTAGTGGAGGGTTCCGGAATAATTTCGACCACCTGGGGATCTTTAACGTGCACTGACATCGCACAGCACACGGGCGCCTTAGCGTTTTGCCTCCATAAAAACGCAGCCGCCGCGGTCGGGTTTAAAACCGGGTACTCCGGATCAGTAGTCGATCGCCCTAACCACTGAGCCACCGCGGCGGGTCGATAAAAACTCGGGAAAATCACATTGCCCTGAGTGTCCTGGAGGAAGAAGTGAGCGTCCCACCCCGATCAAGCGTTATCGTGACCGTAGGCGCCACGAAAGCCATTAACGCTGAAGCCATCATCGACGGCAACATGTATTTGCTCCTAGACAGAGGAATCAGCATCGCAAGAGGCATCGCACATTTGCGCAATGGCCAGGCCGAAGTACTGCTGACTAACTTCAGCGAAGTATACCGACATATTAACAGAGGAACGACGATTGCTTTCTTCGACGAAATATCCGACGTACGAGACTCCTTTGCCTACTCCGACCCCTCCGCAGAAGATTCGCCTGACCAAGAGAACTCGCCCACTTTCGACATCAACCCAGCCCTGCACCGGAACAGACAAGACCAGATCCGCAATCTGCTTCAAAGCTACAGTGAGTGTTTTTCGACATCGCCGAAGGTGCGACAGACGCCAATTGCCAAGCATCGCATTATAACGGACCAACACGTCCGACCTCTCCGTCAAAGCCCCTACCGTGTGTCACCGCGAGAACGACAAGCCTTCCGGGACGAAGACGAAGAAATGCTTCGCGATGACGACATCCAGCCTTCAAACAGCAATGGGCGGCACCGGTTGTTCTAGTGAGAAAGAAAGACGGCGCACTTCGATTCTGTGTGGATTACCGCCGCTTGAACAATATAACAAAGAAGGACGTCTACCCTCTCCCCCGCATCGACGACACACTGGACCGCCTCTGCAACGCAAAATATTTCTCATCGATGGACGTCAAGAGCGGCTACTAGCAAATTGAGGTCGACGAAAGAGATCGCGAGAAGACAGCATTCATCACTCCGGATGGGCTGTTTGAGTTCAAGGTGATGCCATTTGGTCTCTGTTCCGCACCAGCGACGTTTCAGCGAGTAATGGATACAGTGCTGGCAGGCCTGAAGTGGCAAATTTGACTGGTATATTTAGATGACGTCGTTGTCTTCGCCTCGAACTTTGAAGAGCACCTCAAAACACTTCGAACAGTTCTAGACGCAATCAAGTCGTCTGGCCTAACCTTGAAAGCAGAGAAATGCCACTTTGCCTACGAAGGGCTGCTGTTCCTAGGCCACATCGTAAGCAAGGCAGGAGTACGCCCAGACCCACAGAAAACAGCTGCTATTAAACAGTTTCAACCGCCGGCCGATAATAAAGCAGTGCGCAGATTTCTCGGACTATGCGCATATTACCGACGATTTGTGAAAAACTTTTCGCGCATCGCCGAGCCCCTGACCCAACTGACAAAGGCAGACGTGCCGTTTAAATGGGAAGCGCCGCAAGCAGAAGCCTTCAAGGAACTTCAGCGTTGTTTACAGTCCCCACCGATCCTTGCGCATTTTGATAAAAACGCCGATACTGAAGTTCATACCGACGCAAGCAGCGTGGGACTAGGCGCCGTCCTCGTTCAAAAAAGTGACAGGCTGGAGAAAGTGATCGCATACGCTAGCCGTTCCCTCTCCAAGGCCGAGGCTAACTATTCGACAACTGAGAAGGAGTGCCTTGCTATCATCTGGGCTACGTCGAAATTCCGCCCCTACCTTTACGGACGACCGTTAAAGGTGGTCAGCGACCACCACGCGCTCTGCTGGCTTGCCAATTTGAAGGATCCCTCTGGCCGACTCGCTCGATGGAGTCTGCGTCTCCAGGAGTTTGACGTCACCGTCGTTTACAAGTCCGGACGCAAGCACACTGACGCCGATTGCCTCTCACGAGCCCCTGTAGATGCACCGCCGCTGGACGACGATGAGGACGCCTTCCTGGGACCCATCAGCGCAAGCTCTTTTGCTCAACAGCAACGCTCGGACCCCAACCTAAAAGGCCTCATCGAGTACCTGGAAGGCAAGGTTTCTTCACCCCCCGCTTCATTCAAGCGAGGACTGTCTTCTTTCTGTGTGCAGAATGAGGTCCTTGTGAAGAACTTTACAGCGAACAAAACAGCCTATCTCCTTGTTGTACCTACTTGTCTTCGCGAAGAAGTTCTACAGGCTTCACACGACGAGCCGACAGCTGGACATCTCGGATTTACTCGCACCCTCCGCCGCATTCAAGACAAGTATTACTGGCCCCGACTGTCTGCCGATGTCGCACACTATGTGAAAACCTGCCGAGATTGTCAGCTACGAAAGACTCCTCCCACACTACCATCAGGATTTCTGAGCCCCATTGAACCTCCCACAAGGCCCTTTCAGCAGATCGGCATGGACTTGCTTGGCCCTTTTCCAACGTCAACATCTGGAAATAAGTGGATCATCATAGCGACCGACTACCTGACCCGCTACGCCGAGGCGAAAGCCCTGCCGAACGGAACAGCAGCAGAAGTCGCCAAATTTTTCGTGTAATGCATTCTTCTTCGACACGGCGTCCCCGATGTGCTCATCACGGACAGAGGAACACCATTCACGGCGGAACTAACGCAAGCCATCCTGCGTTACAGCCAAACCAGCCACCGGAGGACAACTGCATACCATCCGCAGACCAACGGACTGACCGAGCGCCTGAACAAAACCATCGCCGATATGCTCGCCATGTATGTCGATGCCGAACACGAAACCTGGGATGTAATCCTGCCTTACGTGGTATTCGCCTACAACACCGCAGTGCAGGAGACCACCCAGATGACGCCTTTTAGGCTCGTCCATGGCAGGGAGGCCACGACCACGCTAGACGCCATGCTGCCCAACGTTACAGAAGAAGAGAACGTCGACGTTGCCGCCTACCTTCAACGTGCAGAAGAAGCTCGAAGGCTTGCCAGATTACGGATCAAAGATCAGCAGTGGTGTGACGCCAGACGCTACAACCTACGAAGACGCAACGCGGAATATAAGCCAGGAGACCAAGTCTGGGTGTGGACGCCCATTCGCGGCCGTGGATTGAGTGAAAAGCTTTTGCGCCGCTATTTCGGCCCGTGCAAGGTTCTTCGTCGGCTGGGTGAACTGGATTATGAAGTCATCCCTGACGCAATGACTGCATCCCAGCGACGCCGCGTACGACCAGACGTTGTCCGTGTAGTCCGTCTGAAGCCGTATTATCAATCAATCAATCAATCAATCAATCAATCAATCAATCAATCAATCAATCAATCAATCAATCAATCTTTATTTTCATTCTGTCAGTGATACAGAAAGAAGGACTGTGACAAAAAGCTGTTTTTCAGAACAGCTTGACTAGGCCACAGCCCCATGCAAAAATTTCGGAGCGGTAACAGCACTACCGTAAAATAAATCAAAAATTGAAACTTAACAGGCTATAGGGCACACACTAAGTAAAGGAAATGCTAAGGTAATACAGAAGGCAGTTTTTACAGTCGTCAAAAATGAATACAACACAGTTTCTTAGAAAAATGAATATCTGAAATGCTATCAAATTACAAAATGTGTAGAATTAATACACTGAATGTACAGGAAAATACAATATAGAAATCAATTTGTTACAGATAATTACATACAACCAGATGAAACAATTCAATACGGTTATGGATTTGATAAACGAGACGAAGATTGTAGTATAACCAGTGTTAAGTAGTGGAAATATCAGAGCTATACATCACTGTGTATAACTTGCGGATATCCTGATATGAACAATCAAATAAGTCAAAATTGTTAAGGTCATAGCGATTGAGGAGGGACGGAAGAGTGTAAGACAAGCGCTTTTTTCCGGAGTTTAATCGTACTGTGTCTACTTCCCACTTTTCTCCATGACGCGTGGGATAATTTAAATGCCTAATTCTTAAATTGGCCAGAACGCGCAAATTTGTTATGCTCTTACAAGTTTCTAATTTGAATTTTCTGCTTAACGTATAATTGTATGTCTGGTGTATTTTAACTATTCCTGAAATGCAGAATAAAACATTAGTAGATGCTGCAAAAGGTGCATTGAAAATATGCCTAATACATTTTTTCTGAACCAAGTATATTTGATTTAGATTTGTGGCCGTCGTTGTACCCCATACTAGGTGGCAATAATTTAAATGAGAGCTAAAGAGCGAATGATAGAGTAGAAGCTTGATTCCTTTTGGAAGTAAGTATCGAAGGCGACCAATTACACCTGTCACCTGAGCTAATTTTTGCAGAACATGTCTTACGTGGTAATCCCAACTCATATTCGCGGAAAAAAATATGCCCAGACATTTAAAATGGTCAGCTATTTCAATAGTGTGAGTACTCAGTACTATGTTTTCATGTGGTGGAATAATTTTATTTTTTGGTCGGAATATAACAGCTTTTGTTTTATTTTCGTTAATACGCATAGCATTTGCCGCTGACCATCTCTCTAGTGTTTTCATTGTGTGATTACAAGTTCTGATAAGCTCATGAATGTCATGCCCTGAAAAAAGTATGCTGGTATCATCAGGATATAATATGTATTTCGCCTCGCAATTTATATTTACAATGTCATTAAGATAGATATTAAATAATAGTGGGCCTAGAATACTGCCCTGTGGTACTCCACACAGCAAAGGTTTCACTCCGGAAATAGAGTCGCTTATCTGAACGACCTGCTGTCTGTTCGATAAATAAGAGTCGATAAGCGTTAGGGCTTGTCCACGAATACCATAGCAATGCAATTTCTTCAACAATATTTTATGGTTTACCAAATCAAAGGTCTTTGAAAAATCAATAAAAATACCGAAAATGAGTGCCTTATTTTCAAATTGTTTAAGAATATACTCTTTTTGCTCCAGGAGCGCCAGTTCAACTGATTTATTTTTCCGAAAACCAAATTAGTTAGGTGTAAATAAATTATATTTTTCAATGAAAGTTGAAAATCGAGTGTGCAGAATTTTTTCGAAGGCCTTTGAGAACACAGGCAAGATAGACACGGGTCTGTAATTGCCAAAGTTATTTCGGTCACCTTTTTTGTAAAGTACGGTCACTTTTGCTATTTGCATATTTAAAGGAAAGACAGAGTTAGTTAAACAATTGTTAAAGATAACGGCTAAAATCGGCGCGATAACATCAGACACCTCTTTGACAGGACGTATTTGAATTCCGTCGCTATCACAACTGGCGCTATTTTTTATTCTTTTTGTTGTTGATAAGACTTCGTGGGCGGTGACAGGACACAAGTACAATGACTGAGCGTTGTGAGCACTTACGTATTCGCACGCATCATCCGGGGTTCCGGTCGTTTTCATACCAGTGAAAAAATTATAAATGCGTCAGCCAAATCTGATCCATCCATATCAATACCGTCTACTTCTAGTTTGGAAACAGGGGTGGTACAATGGCCGCGATGAAGGAGTGTGTTTAATCTAGACCACAGTACATCAGAACGATTGCCAGGAACTTCAAGATATGTGGATTGATACTGATTTCTCGCGGATCGCAATTTTGTAAGTTTGTTACGATAAGACTTGAAGGCCAGCCAGTCCTCCAGTAAATGAGTATGTAGAAATGTTTGGTAAAGTTTATCTCTTGTTTTCATTTGATGACGCATCTCCGGCGTTATCCATGGTTTTCGTGTTTTGCGATTTAATCTGCGCTCTTTTAATGGAAAATTCAAGTGATATAATCGCTTGAAAATTGTAATAAATTTATCGTAAGCATTGTTTGCGTCAAGAGATTTTCTTACATCGCTCCAATAGACTGTTACGAAATGCACTGAGCGCCACAGGTGTAATTAACTGAAACTTTATTATTCGAGGCTTTGCTCTACTTTGTGTCAATAGCTCCGCACATAAAAATATTGGAAGATGGTCACTGATACAACATGACAAAACACCTGACCTATTATTATTTTCAGACAAATTTGTAATAAAAAGATCTAGGACTGACCTGTATTCAAGTGCCACTCTCGTGGGTATGTTAATTGTATTTATGAAACCATTAGACAGTATGATAGTATTAAAGTCACGGCTAACAGAGCCTGTAGAACTGATGTCAATATTAAAGTCTCCCCCAGCAATTAATGTATACTTATTTTCGGCCATATATGAAAGGAATTGATCATAAAAATCAAAAAACTTTGCAATATCGCCATTTGGTGGACGATAACAAACTGAAAACACGTTATTGTTTGCACGTACACAAAGCATTTCATAATCAGGGTTTGTCTGGGTAAAATAATCCAATAGCTGACATTCAACGCTTCCGTAAACTAACAAAGCAACACCCCCACCACGGCCGTGCATGCGATTTAAATAAAATGTTCTGTAATTGGACAGTCTAAAGACGTCGCATTCGTTAGTGCTCCTAGTTTCAGTCAGCATTATGGCGGAGTATTGGAATGAAAATTCAGTGAAGAACTCTTCTAGGCACGAGACTTTATTTCTAATCGACCTCGCATTTAGGTGCACGCATCTGCATCAATTAGGGTGTAGCCGACATACAATGTCGTTTAGGTCATTTGGCAGATAATAATGGTGATTTGTCATTGAAGTTACTTTCACAAAGGAACATAACGGTGATTAGCTTGTCTAGAGTCGGTTAAGGTCATCATAGCCCCCAATGTGAACAGCACGTGCTCCTTTCGTCTTCCGCACCAGAACCTTACTGTGGCTATACCAGACGTATTCGTAGCCTTTATCCTTAGCCATTTTCTTTGATTCACGGAGCAGTTCCCGGCAGTGCCGCGTCAGATTCTCTTGAATGAAAACCATCGGGTCAGACTGTTTCAGGTTACTTTTGTTCGTTAACCACGCATCCCTTATTTGTTGCTGAACAAAGCGAACAATTATTCCTCGTATTGTCTCTGGTCTTGCTGGTAGCCTATGAACAGATACCACGTCCTGTTCGACTACATGAGGAACTTTAAGTTTGTCAGCGACTGTGTTTAGTGATACAATCAGGTTTTCATGCGGCACTACACGGACCCCATGAATTTCCAAGTTCAGCCTTCTGCTTCTGTATTCCAGCTCATTTGCTTGTCGCTCAAGATCACTTTGTGCGGTTGCGCGAGTAGCATCTTTTGCCTCCAGTTCTGCTTCCTTTTTTCTTAGCTCTTTAATTTCATTGTCCTGGCGACTGATTGTTTTTTCAAGATCGTCAAATTTGTTTGACATGAACTGTAGACTATGCTCCATCTTTTGAACCTTTCTGTCAAAATCGGAAGACTTTCAAGCTTCTTGTTAATGGAAGACAGAATTGCTTTCATATCTGAACTATCATGGTTATTACTTTCTACGGAAGCTGGTCCCGGACTACGGCAGGGCGGACACCGCGAAGTTTCCTTCTGTGCAGCATTTTTACCTTTGAAAGATTTTTCTGTGATTCCTGCACACTTTCCTAAATGATACATGCGACGACATTCGCTACACTCTACAGAACAGTCGTCAGATATAGACAGATGACATGTTGGACACAATATTGACATTGCAAGGAGCAAAATTTTCGGCAGCGGAAGCAGCAACAGCACTATGCGAAAAGTGTTTGACTTAATTACTGACCTGCGACAACGTGAAGACAGTGCCGAAAATTAGCGGTGATTGCAGGGTGCTGCCGCCGCTGCCGAAATGACCGCCGCCGCAGGAAGGCACGCTATTTATCTTGATGTGGTCCGCTGAAAATGGCGCCTGCGCAGTAGTCCCGCAGTACGAGGCAGCCCGGTCAGGTTGGTCAAAGCTTCCGAAAATGTCGGCAGATGATCCCTCTTGCAGCTGACCCCGATGGCGAAACTCCCCACGGGCCCAAGCGGCAGGCACTGCTATGTCCGAAACCAGCGTCTATTCCTGCGACAACGTGAGGACAGTGCCGAAAATTAGCGGTGATTGCAGGGTGCTGCCGCCGCTGCCGAAATGCTAAAGGCCGCTGCATTTCCATGCTCTATTTTCGCAAGATCCGTTTTTTTTCCTTACTAGTCGCATTATTTGTTTTAATGCATTGGGTAGATGCTTCTTTGAGAGGGGAGTAATGCCGCGAATATTTGCAGTGTGTTCGTTTTTCAAATCTTTCGCCACATCATTTTATCGCTTTGTTTGCTACGCAAGACGCGACTAGATTTATCTCGATTGATCGCAGCCAGGCAGAGCTGATTCTACTTGTTCCGGAATGTTCTAGTAACTTTGCGCTCTTTATCTTGAAAGTTGGCTATCAGCTTTAAATTGAGCACGGCCGACAGCGGCCGGCATTCTGTTCGACGACCGCCGAGCACGCTTGTCGCTTCGCCGCCGCCGAGTGATTCAGTCCATTTTGGGTACAAGTCAGCCCAATAAACAGTTTTCTTTTAGAAGACCCTTTCGTCCGTCTTCATCGCTGCTTCGACTGCCGTCACCACTACGTGACAATATACTGTTCTAAAAAACATTTCGTTCAAGTTGGAACGTCGACAGTCAGATAGCCGTAACTTGAATGGCGCGTAGATGAAGCCGAAGTTAAATTTTGGCGGAAAATATCTCCAGGGACAGCAGGCTGACCTTAGTCGTCGGCGCCGTTGACCCTGAGCGAAACATCCACGAAAAACCCCCAGAGAAGCAGCCAAGGAGAAAGGTGGGCTACCTAGAGAGTTCGCGTAATCTTGCGGCCACGTCACAACCTGCCCACAGTATTTTCAGCAAACTTCGCACCGTGGCAGGTGGCAGGTAAACGAATCGGCCGAGAGAGATTGCTCAGGAGGAGCAACCTGCGCCGCACAAGCCATGCACCGGAGAAAGCACCTGCCATCCCATTGGCAGGGGCGCATAGCTTAACCACTGCACCACTGCTCCAGGAGTGGTATGAGGGCTCCCAGAGAATGAACAATTCTGTATATACGGGCATACACCCACTAACGCTATTGCGGGATACCCTTGAGACGGAATGTTAGTGTCCCCCCGCCCCGCCCCTCATTTCATTTTTATTTTTGCTAGAATTTAGTGCCCCGTGAATCAGATAAGTTCAACTTTTTACCCTGCGCCTCCTTTCTCACCTTTCGCGAACTGCCGACTTAATAATAAGTAACGCAATCTCAAATTGTTGCCTATTTTTTTATCGCATTAAACAGGTTGCCGCTCAGGTTGGCCTCTTCCATTCAGACTGTGAAGGACTTCAAAAAAGTGAGTGTTACCATTTTACCGCTTCATTTCAGAGCACTGTGGGACAGGACTTCACAGCCGAAGGTCGCCAATTTCAGGTGTGCCCTGCATTACACTACGTAGAAATTTCACTGAAACTGTTCAAAGCCCATTTACCTATTTTTCTTTGATAACCAGAAAGGATTGTACAACATTTGACCAACAGTAGAATTAAGATTGGTGTGTTCTAAAGGACATAACGCCACTTGAATAACGAGAAGAAGAAAGTCGCAAAGACTATTTACACAGGTCAGGCTGTCTCAGCTCTGAATAGTGATTCTTTCGCATGGATGAAACTGTACCGCGCATTGGTGCAATCTACAGAAACGACTGAACGTCATAAGTTAAAAACTTGAAAAAATTGCACTGTGTCACGGCATAAGCAACAAGTTTTTAATTATGGAAGCCATTTTAATCCAATTAAGCCGTTCGAACTTTAGTGAGTGATGTTCGTAGCAGCCGCTAGTATTTCGTCTCTCGGTCGAGCCAGCTTCATTGGGCGAAATATTGAAGATATATGTTTACAAATTAATTTAAATGCTTAGATGACAAATGGAAGGTCGCTCAGGAGACCAACATGTTCTACGATTATTGAGTAAATACAGATATTTTCAATAAAACAATGTTATTAAAATATTGAACTATTGTATTTAATAGCAGGTTGACTAAATCAATCGCTCTTGATGCGGAAAAAAAAATATTGCCTTCGAAGTTCAACGGTGCATTATGTTCCATGTTATGGTGAAGCCCCGTGCACTTTGACAACGCTGTCAAGTAGGATCAGATCAAAAAATATCTGCTTTGTGCTTTCTGCGCTGCAAAATATGAACATTGTCTCCGAAATAAAGGCTGAAATGAGATGTTCTTTGCGTGCTGAGAGAAATACAGACATTTGCTCGTCCACACTCCTGCTCCTTTAATCCCTTGTAACCGCCGGAGACTGCCTCTTTTGCTGGTAGCCACTTGTGGAGTCAGCCAACGCAGGACATCAGTTCACAGGTGCCGCGAGCTAGAGCGACACCGTTGTCGAGGTTAGAGCGCCGACGGTCTAACCATGTATGTAGCTGACCAATTGTGGCCTGCTCGTGGTAGCCGTGCATTCCCAGTGTGCACGAAAGCGGCGGACGCAACGCTGTCTGTTCTCTCCGCAAGAAGACCAAATCCCTGTTTTAGTTTTAGGCCGAAACGTCTACTCTTCTCGTAAAAAGCTAAAGGCCAGCTGGCTATGAAATTTGACCTTCGAACCAGGAGGAGCACATGATGATGAATAAGACTTTATTTCCACTGATAATGGAGGCCCCCTAGCCCCCTCCCCTGGCACGCAGGACCAGGGGACGGGGACCTAAGCGACTAGAGACTGTCGAAGATACTTTGGTTCTTCGCGGCTTTAACCCCCATGCGGACAGCTAGTTGCTGGTCTGCAGGAACCCTCGCTCCGCAGCAGGGCCTCCCAGACTGCTCTACTTATAGGAGCGGAGACTTGGCTTTGAGGTCATTATAAACGTAAGAGGAGCGCTTAACGCGTGGACTTACAAAATAAGCAGACAGGACGAGCGCTAAACATCGACTGAATTTTTAATTTCACAGGACAAACATGCATACATTTGGGGTGGGAGAAGCGCGCGCACCAGAGGAAAATCCTCAAGACCTCAGACACCAATATAACACGCGCGGCAGACTGTTTTTATGATATAAAACTTCTTTCAAGATATAAAACTTCTGATTTTCTATGTCCACGTCTTAAGCGCTAGTTTAATGTTTATAATGAATCATAAACAACTAGCAGAGAATTCTGCTTTGTCTGATGTCACGACACGTGTCTCTCCACGCCTCGCCACAGCTGGGCGCGTTGAGGCTAGCCGCTCGCTCGCCTCGCAACTATCTAAACACGTGACTCGCCGAACCTCGCCCATGGAGGAACCAAAATTCGGAGAGGCCGTCATGTGTCATTTTTTGAAGCCGGGAGCGAGCTCGGCGCCATATTGCCCGGGCGCGCTCTTGTTTATGTTTCTCCATGTTCTTGTTTACTGATCGCGCGCGCGTTTCAAACCACGCGAAGGAGCCGGCCTAAAGAGACTCCAGTGCGAGCGGCGCTTGGTTTCTGGCCGTTGTTCATGTACGGGAAGCGTCGGAAGCGTTCGTGCGAGGCAGTCGGATGCTTCCAGTTATTGCTCTTTGCTGCGTAAGGCCTGCTCTCTTGTTCGAGAGAAACAGTCCGAGCTTGCATGGTCATAATCAAGTAGCATTTAGCGAAGGCGCTTATCGCAACTGCGGTAAGCATGGGAAGGAACTTTCGCTTTCACTTATTGCAGTGGCCCACCGTGGTGTGCAGTGTCGTTCGCCGCATTTGCCTGCATCGTTTTGCGACGGCGTAGGTATGCGTCCCAGCTAGGTTCCTTGCAGGCTGCACTTGGCGAAACATACAGGTATACCTACATCCGGTTCATCATAGTCTCGTGTTAATTGTTGGGGTAGAAAGTCAACTTCGCCAGATGAGGTGAAACGCACAAAATTTCAGTTCAGTGAAACTGTATATAAATACACAGCTGCTGCCAAAATATAGCAAAAGAACAAAACCAAATCTTCTTTATATACATTTTGAAGAAAAGGCTTGCTTGTGTTCTCTCTTTTTTTCTGATATAAACTTTTACAAATGATGCCATTTAAATAGACCTTGCTACTCTGTGCCTTGTATCATTTTCCATTGTTTTTTTATACTTTGTGCCTGGAATCGCGCTGTGTATTTCATGATACTTCTGAACCAACTATCCCACCTTAATGCAGTGTAACGTACTGCCTTTAAATTTAGGCTTCCTGAAAAGTTTAAGCACATGACTACAATGGAAGCTTTCCCAGTCCAGCTTGCTGACACGAGGCTTATATTTAAATTTCCCACTGCAACAATTTGTATTTTTGAGTGGATTGCTGTCAAATGTGCTCAAGAGGTCGCAAAAAATATCTTAATTTGCTAGAATATATTAAGAACTTCATGCATGGTATCCCTGAGCAAGCTTTTTAATGTCGGGTTGTTTGCATGCTACGCTCGAATACATAACATTGGTCCACATACTGTCCGCACTTTAATCCCACTCTCTGGTGGAAAGCCCAACCCTCTAGTATTTATGCTGAAGGAGCTTGCATGTCCTGGTTTTTGGCTAAGTCGTCAACAATGCTGCCATGCCTGGTCACACCACAGCTAAGTGTTCCACCTGCCTTTTAATGCTGCTTTTGTTGTTGAATATCGCAATCTCAATATTCCGTTGCATATGTTTGGGCTGCTGGCTGTATCAACAATGCCTTCTGCTGTAGCAGAGAGTTAAAAAAAGTGTGGCAATGTTTTGTTTTTAGTCTTGAATACTGTAATTATCTGCATAACAACTTTTTGTGTGGCTGGCCGTACTAGGAATGCTTTCTCATACAGCCGTCAGGATAAAAAAATATAGTGAGAAGAACAGCAGAATAACCGACAACAGAGCTAGTTGGTGCATCTTACGCTAATAAAACACAGCGCAGCGACGACGGACACGTACGAAGAAAGAAGACGGACAAGCGCTGACTAAATCTGAGGTTTATTGGAAAAACACAGGTATTAATACACTCAAAAAAACAACCAGGATACATGCTTCTCCGAAAACACTTCTAATCATGGGAATCGATATACTTAATATCACAATCACGAAGAAGCACCGAAGCTGTGCTTACACATGTTTCACCATTCCCGTGGATGTGATATGCCTCACACAGTTCACTTGTTAATTTTTGCCTATGCCTGCAAATAACTTTTGTGTCATAGAAAAGAGGAGTGTACGTTTTCTTATCGGGGGAAACCGGGATATTACTGAGGGGCAATCTATGAAATGTAACGCAAGGTTGGACGATGGTGGGGACTTTTAACGAGGCCTTATGCTGACCTAGACAGGTGTTCACACAATTTCCCGTTTCGACAATTTATTTCTTGCCAGAAGAAACGTCAATGTTATAGACAACCCTTTCAGCACATGGCGTGAACTTATTTTGGTGGTTTATCTTGCAAGCTCTACTCCCGTTTGGTTTCTGTTTTTTAGCCTTTGCTTTCCTATCTTTTTATGGTACATATTTTTACAAGTTTTTTCGGGGCTGAGAACAGCACTTGAATGCCATATCTGGCGCCTACATTTTTTAAATTTGAGTAACAAACAATGAACATATGGTATAACCGCTTGCCTCTTCCTGTCAGACTGCTCTGATGGACGACGATTCTTGAAAGATTTTAGTTTCCTCTGGTTTTTATGGCACGCAAGCAAGATTACCTCTTCCGGAAAGGCTGCCGATTGTAATCTACTAACCTGCTGACTAAAACTATTTGCCATTCCATGCACACAAGATTTTGAAAGTGCTGATCCTAAACATGCCACGGTTATACCACATTTAACTAACTTAGAATGGGCTGAGCGATAACTAAGCAAGGGCTTCTCTGAGCGCTGTTGAAAAGACCAGCAGAAGTGATCACGGCTCAGGGCCAATCTTAAGTCTAAAAACTGTAGCTCGTTGTTCTCCGGAAGATTGAAGGTGAGCCTTAAACCTTGTCCGCAAATAACAAAGACCGTTAGTTTTCTTCTACGTGGCTCTTAAAATTTGTTTTCTCAACAAAAATTAAATAATCATCAACATACCTAAACAACTGTTTTACGCAATCTGCGAACTTCGTTTTTATCGCCCTGTCAACATGACTCAGAAACATATTACTAAGCACCGGTGTTACTTCGGAACCTATGCTCACCCCAGCTTATTGAGCAAGCAGTTTACCTTCCCACTCAAAAAAAGTCTATTGCAGGTAAAACGTCAAAAGTTCCAAAAACGACTCCACAGATACCCCACAATCCGCAATAAATCTCTCTTCGTCATTGTCACTAGTTACGCTTTTCTTAAGACATTGCAAGAGGTTATCTTGAGGTAGGGAATAAAACAAATCTTCCACATCGATACCTAACGTGCCACTCGAACCCGGGTTACAGCGTTGAAAATACTCAAGAATGGCGACAGAAATTGAAACAAGAAACGGATCACCAACCACATGACTGCTAAGGCGCTTTTGCAAAAAGCTTGATATCGAATGTCTAGACATTTTTTCTGTGAACTACTAACAATTGTCTAGATATTTTGTCTACATAAATTTTCTAGATAATTTGTGTGCACAAATTGTCTAGTTATTTTATTCTCTGCGAAAACGCATAAACCCAAAATTCCTTTCCCGTGTATAGTTACGGAGCGTAACACCTGGCAACATTCCATGTCAAGCTTTTTGCAAAAGCTCCTTAGCAGTCTTGATTGGTGATCCGTTTCTTGTTTCAAATTCTGTCGCCATTGTTCAAATTCTGTCGCCATTGTTTGTTAGAAATTAAAAAATGTAGGCGCCAGATATGGCATTCAAGTGCTGTTCTCAGCGCCGAAAAACTTGGAAAAATATGTACCATAAAAGATGGGAAATCAAAGGCTAAAAAAACAGAAAACAAACGGGAATAGAGTCTGAAAGATAAACCACCAAAAGAACTTCACGCCATGGGCTGAAATGGTAGTCTATAACATTGACTTTTCTGGTGGCAAGAAATAAATCGGCCAAACGGGAAATTGTGTGAACACCCGTCTAGGTCAGCATAAGACCTCGTTAAAAGGCCCCCCATTGTCCAACGTTGACTTGCATATACAAAGATTGCCCCCTGAATAATATCCCCGATTGTCCTATTAAGAAAATGTGCACTCCTCTTTACCATAGGAGAACGTTATTTGCAGGCATAGGGAAAAATAACAAGGAAACAGTGCGAGGAATATCATAACAACGTGAGTGGTGAAACGTGTGTAAGCACAGCTTCGGCGCTTCTGAATGATTGTGAGATTAAGTATATAGATTCCCATGATTAGAAGTGTTTTCGGAGAAGCATGTATCCTGGTTGTTTTTTGGAGTGTATCAATACCTGTGCCTTTGCAATAAGCATCAGTTGTTAGTCAGCGCGTGTCCGCCTTCCTTCTTCGTACGTGTCCGTCGTCGCGGTACTGTTTTTTACCACGTCCAATATACTAAGAAGTCGGACTCCTTGAGCCTGAATGCAAAACTTCGTATGATAATATATTTATTATGATCATCGCGCCAGCAAGGACTTTTTATTCGGAACTTCAAGAGCCACTCATGGAGCGGGCAGAAACGGAGAAGGCCGAAGTGCCTATAGTAGCACGACAGGGGAGGATTTATGTCGGTGGGAGTGTCGCCCCCCTCCAAACGCGGCAAATTTTGATTATGCGAAGGAATGCGCTAAAAGCGGCACAAGAAGACAACACACACACACGACACAAGCGCAAACTAACTTTTTATTCCTTACGGAAGACGCGTTTATATACGCAACGTCAGTTTTTGAAAATGCAACCTTCCCATCATCAAACACGTGACCATCACCACGACATAGCATCTGCACTTATGTCAATTTCGGTTTTTGTAAGTGCAAAAGAGGGAGTGCTTACACACGTTTCTTTTTCCGCCTTTTCGATTGAAAACGCTTCGACTATCTCTCTTTCAACCCTTTCTTTCTGTTTACCTACAATTGTGGTCCTGTGGAAAATTGGTTCGCATTTCTTCTTGCACCTGCTGCAATGTTGCGCCAGATTTCCGGGGTGGTTAATTTTTTCGCAGTCATTATTATGCTCTAGAAGTCTCGTGTTGACACAACTACCCGATTGCCCAATGTATTGCTTTCCGCATGATATTGGTATCTTAAAGATGATGTCTTTCTGGCATGGTACGAACCTTTCCCTATGAGAAATATCACATTCCTTGCGCTTTTCACTTTTCTTTCGCATTTGCCTTGTTGCAGAAGCTTATCAGCTTTTTTTGGTGCGCTAAATACAACTTTCACTTGGTGTTTGTTCACCACTTTCTTCAATCCGTGCGATGCCTTATGAATATACGGTATAACAACCAATCCTTCTCTATTCCCTTGCTCTTTCGACTTCATTCCTTTCCTCGTCAGAGATTTTAGCACTTTTCGGCCACTAACTCGATCATGTTGTCAGGGAACCCACTATCGGTCAGTCGACTAATTTCCATGCTGATGCTCTCATTCATTTTGTGATCGCAGGACTGCGTAAGGCTCTGCATCATACACGATTGGGCGATACTCCTTTTGACAAGCTTGGACTGGCTGGAGTCATATCTCATGGTGCTTTTTTCACTTTTTGTATGATACCACCAGCAAGTATGGACAGGGGTTTCCTGTATTTGTAGATCAAGGAACCTTATCATCGCTTTTTCAGGTAGTTCATCCGTGAGATGAAGGCCATCGAATATGCGTTTAAAAAGCGTAACCATCGCCTCCGCGTCAGCCGCGCCAGCTTTTTCTGCACTAAAACACAGCAAGAAATCGTCTACATAGCGGAAGCTCTGGTTTGAGGGTGAGATCACCCTTTGCCATGTACAGTCTCGAAAGTGCAGGAGCCAGGCACGAACCAATGCATATGCCGCCGCGCTGTGTACGCACTCCTTCTATTGCACTTGCAAAAACCGAAATTGACATGATAAGTGCAGATGCTGTGTCGTGGTGATGGTCACGTGTTTGATGATGGGAAGGTTGCATTTTCACAAACTGACGTTGCGTATATAAACGCATCTTCCGTAAGGAATAAACAGTTGTTAGTTTGCGCTTGTGTCGTGTGTGTGTGTGTGTTTCTTGTGCCGCTTTTAGCGCATTCCTTCGCATAATGATCAACCAACTGGTCCCGGTTTTGAATAGAAAAACAATGCAGAACCCCCTTTTCTAAATAAAAACACCCTAATAATACATGTTTCAAATGAGACCCCCCCCCCCCCCCCACATCTTTAAGAATAATTCCTAAATCCACCCTTGTAACACTGCAACGCGACATGTTTTACATCCATAGATCTAGTTCAGTACATAATAATTAATATATACATGACCGTAGCTTTTCAGAGCGCTTCTAGAAGTTTAGGAGAAACCCAGTGGCTTCAGTATAGGCTTCAGCACAGCGTTGTTCATTATTTCAGCGCTGTGCTTCATGTTTAACGTGCAGAGCTGCAGCTGTGTGCACAAATTTTCCCTGCTTGGTGAAAAACCAGCTTGTAATGTCACTGCAGCAAACTTTACTTGTGGTCCAGAATACAGACAATAAAAGTCTTTGTAATGAAGGCATGAAATTATGTGTCAACGTAACCACAGGCATCTTTGAAATTGAATACATATGTGCATTCTCATTTAATTAAGTACTTTTTACCAGAAATTACGCTATCACAGGACATGGGCACAATAAACGCATGTGAGAAAAGGCCTCCAAATACAGTTAGAGCTTCATTACACTGAAAGCTTAGAGCAATAACATTCATACAGTACACAAAGGGTGGCAGACAAAATCGAGAAACCATATGGGGAGTTGAAGCATTTTCGGTGTCATAAAGTGAGAAACGGCTTCCCATTTTTTCGCCCTCCTTGTCCAAGACCTCAGAAAGAAAACTAATCGCTGAACCTGCTAAAGGAAACTGATCTCTAAATAGCGTGTGACCAAAAATGCAGACTTGGTCTCGATATGAATGAATGCACATGAGCCCGGCACGTCCAAAGGCAAATAGCTCATTCGATACTTCCAACTTTACTCGCTTCAAACAGGCATGCCACAAAGTTTCTATATACTAAAAAAAAAGCGAGCGCAACAGCTTCCTATACATTATCCCTCTCAGCCCATGTCATAAAATCCGCCGCTCATGCAAGCGAAATCGCCGAAAAACAGAAATGACAGTTATATTATAACCAACAACCGTTGCAATCGCTGGAGCGTTGCAAGAACACGCATAAGTAGAAACGCGGTTTCACTACCGATGAAAACAGGAGCGCGAATGACACACGCACATTGCAAGCACAAGACACGTTCGCACAATAGGCACACGACCGCTCTGCAGCGCACTCCCTATTGAATCACTGGCGAACGAACCGCGCGAATACTCCTCAGTCAGCAGCGTTGCTCTCCCGACTGCTCCGAGCAGCGTCGCAGTAGGCGAAAAGCCCGTGCTATCTTCATCGACAAGCGCGTTCAAATCCGGGCATGAAACAAAACTTTTGCACTGAATTGCATCTTGAGATATGAGTGAAAGCAGTCACTGTCAGCCTGTGAGCTCTACCAAAGACAGAAACTCTAGCAGTTAAAGAAAGTACGCCTACGGCGCACCTCAAATGGTACGCCGCGGCCCGCTGCTGCCACCCGCTTGAAAACAGGAACTACGACGCCGTTGTTAAGCTGTCCGAACAAGATGGCCTCCCGATCTAGAAAAATTAAACGATGTGATTTCCTCCCCACTTTTCCCCCGTGTTGCACGGGAAGGGCCCCTCCTGAGTTGTTCTTACTCTATGTTTAGAGTAGAGGCTGTCAGGTGACGCATTAAAGCGAAAGCTTCACTACTCCAGCCAGCGGCCCATTTCGGCTCGTCGCGCACTTAAGCCGTATACCGTATGCCGCAGCTGACGAACGACCTTGAGCCGCCGTGGCCTAGCAACGCCGCAGCCCCGCTCCAACAGGTGGCGCTGCCGTCGACACGTGAGACGCTGCGTAGACGACGTGCTGGGGAAACGAAGCCTTCGCAATTCAACTAGGGTTGCCCAGAGTTAATCCACAGCCAATATTTTTTTTAGGCCGGAAACAAGCTCGGTGCCATGTAGTCCAGGAGCGCTCTTGTTTGTTTTTCTCCGTGCTCTTGTTTACTTTTCTCGGCGCGTGCTTCTCAAACCCAGTGAAGAAGCCGGTCTAAAGAGACTCCAGTGCGAGTGGCGCTTGGTTTCTGGTCATTGTTCATCTACGGAAGATCTCGGAAATATTCGTGCTAGACATTCGGCAGCTTACAGGTATTGCGCTTTGCCGCGTGACCCCCTCTCTCTTGTTCGAACGAAGGTCGTAATCAAGTAGCATTTGGCGAAGGCGCTGATCGCAACTGTGGTAAGCACGGGAAGGAAGTCTCGCTTTCACTTATAGCGGTGGCCCACCATGGTAGGCAGTGTCTTTCACCGCTTTTGCCTGCTTCGTTTGTCAAGGCGTACGTTTGTGTCCCTGGGTTCCTTGCTGCACTTGGCGAAATGTACTGGTATACTTAAATCCGGTTAATTGTGGTCTCGTGTTAATCAGGGGTTAGAAGTTTAATTTCACCCGATGAAGTGAAGGGCACAAAATTTTAGTTGAGCGAAATTGTGTATAAATTAACAGCTACTGCCGTAATATTGCAAAGGAAAAGATAACCAAATGCAGCATACATTTTGCAGAGCATGTTTGTGCTCTCTTTTTTCCTCCTATAAGCATTCTGTTACTCTTGGTGCCACTGAAATAGAGCTTATTAAAGCGACAGCTTTAATTAGCTACGCCGGCGGGGATTGTGTCCGCAAAATGTGTCGGCAGCAGTTGTGGCCAACTCAGAAGAGACAGCAGCAAGCGAGTGGCTGTTAATCGAATGAAGATGATGTGAGGATGGTGGCCGAAAAAAAAAATTTCGAAATAGACCGAACAGTTGTCTAATTAGAGCCAAAAATGTCCTAAAAGTGGGCGGGGCAGCGCAAAAGTGCCGCGAAATTTGAAAACGCCGGAATTAGGCGGAGCTACAGTGTAACACCAAATTTAAATACCGGATGTGTGGATGAGGCTTAAGTGCGGCTGCAAGTTTGAAAAATCGAAATGGGGAATCACGCGACCAGTGACAACTGATCGAAACGCAACCAGGAAATAGAAAAAGTGTGATAATTTAGAGGCAGTGATAATTTAGTGTGTGGGTGGGAAAGAAGCGCGGCGGAAAATTTGAAAACTCTAAATGGTTGCCGGGATGAAACGATGGTATAATCTTAGTCAATCCATAACCAATAAATCATGTGAACGAGAAAACAACCATGGCGCCAAATGTGAAAGGCGACCAGTGTCGAAGAGGCGTCAACGCTTTCGCAATCTTCCAATGCGGGTAGCCGCACTAATCTCTGATTTTATTTTGTGGCATGTATCATCTTTCATTCCTTTTTTATGCTGTGTGTCTTGGATCGCGCTGTTTATTTCATGATGCTTCTGAATCACCTACCCCACCTCAATGCAGTGTAAAATACTGCCTCTAAACTTAAATTTCCTGTGAAGTTTGGTACATGGCTACCCTGGAAGCTTTCAGTGTCTAGCTTTTCTGGCACGAGGCTTATAGTTAAATCGCCTTCTGCAACACTTCGTATTCTTGAGTGGACAGCGGTGAAATGTGTTCATGAGGTTGCAAAAATATCTTCTTTGCTAGAATGAATTTAAAACTTCATGCATGAGATCTCTGAGCAAAGTGTTTAATGTAGGGTTGTTTGCATGCTATGCCCGCATACTGGCCCGACTTTAATCACACTCTCTAGTGGATAGCACAACCAACTCAATTTTATGCAAAATGAGTGTGCACGTGTCTGCTTTCGGCTGATTCGTGAACAGTGCAGACATGCATTGTCCCACCCAAGCTTAGTGTACAGCCTGCATTTCAATGCTGCTCTTGTGGTTGAATATGGCAATCTATCTCCATTGTCAATTGCGTATGTTTGGGCAGCTGGCTGTGTCAATAGTGCCTTCTGCTGCAGCAGTGAGGACAAAAAAATTCCGCCTGCATTTTGTTTTTGGTCTTGATTACTGTATTTACCTACTGGCATGTTTTCGTGCGGCTGACAATGCCAGGAATGCTTTCTCATACAGCAGAGCGAATGGGCAAAGGTACTGAAAAGTTCGAGTTCTTGACCCGCAATGCAAAATGTAGCATCGAAACACGTTCATAAAGGTGGCCGTGCCAACATTGAGTATTGATTCACAATTGCGAGAACCACTCATATATTTGACGAAAGCAAAGAAGGCCGGAAGGCTTATAGTACCACGGCAGGGGAGGATATATGGGAGTGGGAGTTTTACCGCCTCCAATACCCTTCAATTTTACATAGTAAAACCATGCTGAACGCATTTTTCTCACAAAAAAAAACTCCTAGAGATACATGTTTCAAATGGGGCCGTCCCTATTTAAGAATTACCGATAAATCCACCCATTGTAGCCCTACAACATAGCATGTTTTGGATCTACAGACCTAGTTTATGCATAATATATATGACCGTAGCTTTTCAGACTGCTTCTAGAAGGTTAGAAGTACCCAGCGCCTGCAGTATAAGTTTCAGTGTTGTGCATTATTTCACTGCTGTGTTCTATGTTTAACATACAGTGCTGAAGCTGTAAGCACCAGTTTTCTCTACTAGGTGAAATACTATCCTGTAATGTCACTGCATAGTAGCGCACTTTACTTGTGATCGACAATACAGACAATGAAAGTCAATTTATTGTCCGTAATGAACGCATCGAATTAGTTTCCTTCAACGTAACTACAGGCATAATTGAAATTCAATGCACATGTGGATCCTCATTTCGCTAAGTACTCTTTACCACAAATAACACTCTAACAGGACAAGGGCATAACAAACACGTCTGAGAAAAGGCCTCCAAATTCAGTTAGAGCTTGGCTATTTTGACACTCTTTGGGCATGACCTCAGCCAGAAAAGCTATTGCAAAGCCTGCCATAGGAAACAGGTCTACAAATAACACGTGACCAAAAATATAGACTTGTGCTCGGTATGAACGAATAGACTTGAGCCCGGCATGTGCAAAAGAGAAATAGCTCGCTAGAGGCTTCAACGATATTTCGGAGACGTGGTCAAGTGCGGAAACAAAGGTCATTGAGCTATGGAAGGATAAATTGGACGTTACTATAAATCCATCGCAAATAGAACGGGCACGCCGCATTGGTAGTACGATACGCAGAAATGCAGGCCACTGATGGTCAAATTCGCGTTCTTTATATATGAGCCGCAGGTCACTGTGAACTGTCCCAAGCTTAAAAGAACCGACATTGCCGTGCGCGCTGATTTTGCAGCGATAGCTATATTGCGCTAGCACTTCGAGCCTTCATTGCAGCGTGGCACCCCTTCAGCTGCATGGCCACTTTTGAGCTCCGTGACCGCGCTTGAGTTCTGTGGCGGTGCCGTGGTTAGTCACGTGGTGCGGAGAAGCTGCCGGCGAGACCGAGTGGGAGGGAGTGGAAACGGGGCGAGAGAATCCACGTTCAGGGACGAAGATGAAGAAGGAACGCCCTGCGAAACGCAGCGGCGGAAGACTGACTTTGCAATTCGACTGAGCGAATTCCACATGGCCAGCTGTAGCTATTGCGTCACTCCAGGTTTAACCAGAGCTGAGGTAAACCACAGCCATTTTTTACTAACCAGTATGGGCTCAGGAAAGGAGTCTCATGTGAGACTCAGCTATTCGCATTTACTAAAACACTGCTATATAATATGGGTGAGAACTTTCAGAGTGCGTGTTCGTTTTACCGCGTCGCGCATTTACGTTTAATAGCTAAAATCGACTGCCTTAAACCTAGACTCATTAACTGCCTAATGGGTAAGAAATTTCTTGTCATCTCGCAAGCAGTTTGCAGTGGTTAGCGGTCACCAATCCCCATTTAGCGACGTCCTTTCAGGCATACCTTATTGTAGTGTCCTGGGCCCATCGCTCTTCCTCATTTACATAAATGACCGGCCATCAAACGTTATTTCTACTATTCGTTATTTTGCTCACAGCGCAACAAGAGCGGGACACGAAACGAAAGACTAGCGCAAGCAAGCGCTATCAACTGTTTTTTTTATTGAAGAAGGATAGGCGCATATATACAGACAAAGAAAGACTTATCAAGAAAACGAGTCAGTAGTCAGCGCTTATTTGTGTTAGTCTTTCTTCTCGTGTCCCGTTCTTGTTGATCTGTGAGCAAAATTAATAATACTTACCAACTCGCCCAAATTTCCGTCTTGCTTTCCCTATTCGCTTGCTCGCCGATGACTGCATTATTTGCCGAAAAATACGCTCACCTTCTGATCACGTAGAAGTTCAAAGAGACCATGGTCGCATAACCACTTGGTGCACATCATGGGAAATGTCATATGACACCGAAAAGTGCATGTTAATGATATGCAGGCGGAAAAATAACTAAATTTTCGTTCAGTTACTTATTGAATTATACTTCAATGTCCCACTCGTGTTGATACAAATACCTCGGCGTGCATTCCACGAGTAACCTCTGTTGGTCCACTCAAGTACAGAAAGTAACAGCTAAAGCATCACGCACATTCGGTATCTAAAATGTAATCTTCATGGGACTCCTGCCGCTACCCGTAAGCTCGCCTACCAAACATTTGTTCGTCCAGAACTAGAATACGCGTCTCCCACTTGGAAACCTCATCAGGCTTATTTAATGAATTGTATGGAATAAGTTCAGAATCGTGCTGCACGTTTCATTTCCTGAAGCTACAGCCGTCACTCGAGCATAACAAACATCAAATCATCGATCTCTCTCTCTACATTGCAATCACGGAGATTAATCGCCCCAATCTTTCTACTTCAAAGAATAGTCTACAGTGCCTACTCTTCAACGCTGGCTCTTGTACAGCCAAACCACACTTCACGTCCTTTAAACAACCCACTAAGCTTCCAACGTATTTCTGGTATAACCGTTGCATTTATTTCATCTGCCCTGCCGCAGGCAATCATTCACTGGAATGGTCTTCCCGAACACATCGTGAATATTCGTGACCCAGCTCGTATTAGGCCCCAAAAAACGGTTAGTTTTTCAACTTACTCACTTGTCATTAAACATTGTATAATGATTTTCCTACTTTTCAGTGACCGCTACTAACAGTCACTAAGTTCTGTATAAACGTGTTGCTCATGCTGCTGTCATTGCCCCTATTTATGTAATCTCCCTCACATAATTCTCCGTTCTTGGAGCATTCCAGGCGATATAAATAAATAAATAAATAAATAAATAAATAAATAAATAAATAAACACTACACGCTTCAAACTGGCATGCAACGAAGTTTCTCTATACTAAGAACAAAGCGAGCCCAGCTGCTTCCTTCACAATATCGCTCTCCGCCTATGTCGTGCCCCCCTCTTTCATTTAATTTATTTATTGAAGCCTTAAGGGCCCGTGGGCATTACATAAGGTGGGGGCAAGAACAGTGTGTACAACATATGGTACCAGCTCAACAAAAACAAAAACAAAAAGCAATGAAATGAAACTAAGCAAAAAAAAACATTAAGATTAAAAACATTAAAGTAGATAGTAACACAGGATCAGATTACTTGATGAAGCCGAATACATCACGTAAGACACAGGTGATTCGCTAATTCAGTGCGGAAAATTGCTCGATCTGTGCAAGAAGCAATATTATCAGGTAGGGCATTCCATCGGGCTATTGCATCTGGAAAGAATGAAACATTCATAGCTGATGTGCGGCCTTTAATGGGAGCTATGGGATGAGTGTGGTTTAGGCGAGGAGATATTCTTGATGGCGGTTGAAGCAAAGGATGCCTGTTAATAGGACGTTAGAAAAAGGAATGAAGGAGGCATAGGCGTGATACGATGCGACGTGATTGGAGACTTGGGAGGATAAGGGCTCGTTTTATTGCAATGACACTACTATCACGCGAGTACTGTGACATGATGAACCGTGCAGCTCGATTTTGAACGGCTTCTAATTCATTTGTAAGGTATGCTTGTGAAGGGTTCCAGATGGATGAGGCGTATTCAAGCTTTGGGCGTACGTATGTCTGATAAGCTAGTTGTCTGATTTCAGGTGGTGCTGATGTGAGGTTCCGTCGCAGATAACCAAGAGTGCGTGAGGCCTGGGAGCATATTGAATTAATATGAGTGACCCATGATAAGGATGATGTCAGGTGAACGCCAAGGTATTTGTAAGAGGAAGTTCGGGCATTGGGAGTTGAATTAATATGGTATGTGCAGTTAATACAGGTTTGTTTACGAGAAAAGGACATGAGTTGGCATTTGTCTAGGTTAAGTGGCATGTGCCATTTTTCACACAATGATGCAATTGTGTCTATATCATTTTGTAGCTTAATGGTGTCTTCAGGGGCATGGATGATGTTATAAACGACGCAGTCATCCGCAAAAAGTCGAAGTTTGGTTATTGTGTTAGATGGGAGATCATTTATGTAGATTAAGAATAACAACGGTGATAACCCTGCGCCCTGGGGGACACCTGATGTGACGTCAGTATGCGATGAGCTGCAACAGTTGGCGAATGTAAATTGCACGCGCCCTTTAAGAAAGTGCTCGAGCCAGATAAGTAATGTTTGCGGGATTCCAAGTAAAGCAAGTTTAGCTAGCAGATGATTATGCGGAACACGGTCGAATGCCTTGGAAAAGTCGAGAAAGATGGCATCAATTTGTAGGCGATTGTCCATGTACTGAAGGATGTCGTGAGTGAATTCGGCGAGCTGTGTTTCGCATGATAGTAGTTTTCGAAAGCCATGTTGGTGCGGGTAAAAGTAATTTAGTGATTCAAGATGAGCGATTAAATTTGATGCTATTACGTGCTCAAGGAGTTTGGACGGGATGCTGGTGAGCGAAATTGGTCGATAGTTGTTTGGTTTTGACCGAGCTCCTGATTTGTAAATAGGAATTATTTTTGCTTTTTTCCAATCGTGAGGAACTTCGCCGGTACTTAGGGACTGTGAGAACAACAGGTATAGTATTTTACTTGATATTGCGGTTTAATATTTTGGTGCTAATTTGGTCACATCCAGCTGACGACGATAGTTTGAGGGAGTTAATTAAGTTGGCTATTCCATCGGCATTAATTTCTATTTCTGGCATTGAAGTCACTGGAAAGTCATGCATGGAAGGAACAATAGCGTTAGTGGAAGAAAACACTGATGAAAAATACTTGTTAAGAGCCGTCGCGCATTGATCTAACTCGACCGGTTGGTCATCATCTCCTGAGAGTTCGAACTGCTTAGTATGGCTTTTGGGGGAGAGAATTCGCCAGAATTTACTTGGGTTTGACTGTAATATTGATAGCAGATCAGAAGAAAAAAATTTCTTTTTAGACTCCTTCAATTCTTTAACATAATTATTTGCACTAAGACGGTATCGCTCCCATGCCGGGCAGCTATTAACTAGTTTCGCGTGCCTGTAGTGCGTTTTTTCTTGTTAAGGAGGCTTTTAAGACGGTTGTTGAACCATTGGTTGTTTAAATCGGTCTTTATAAGGACGGTGGGAATGTAAGAAGCTTGTAAATTAAGTATCATGTTTTTATATGATTCCCAATTCGTGTTGACAGAGCGAGATGAGTATATAGTACTAAAGTGTTCATAAAACTGTTCAAGTTCCCGGTTGATTGCTTCAAAGTCCGCTCTCTTATAATCAGTGATAAGCTTTTGGGTAGGGGATCTTTTTTTGATAGGTAATGAGATGCATATATGAAGGAGGCTATGATCGCTGAAGCCCGGTAATATGTTTATGCTTTTAATGTCGTCTGGATTAGATGTCAGTAAAAGATCCAGTGTATTGTCGCCTCTTGTTGGGCATGTTATTACTTGATGTAAGTTGAAATCTAGAACTAAATCAAGGAACTGTTTTGCTTCGTTTGATTGTGATTTGTGAGGTTCTGATAGCAGAGGCCAGTTGATAGTCGGGTAGTTGAAGTCACCAAAAAGAAAGATAGGCGCGTTGGGTAGCTTGCTCCGAATTGATGTCAGTGAAAGGCGAAGGGAATTGCAGAATGATGGGCTATTTCCAGGAGGACGGCAGCAGATACCGAAAACTGTTTTGATACCTGTACATTGCACGCAGACCCACGTCAGTTCTATGATATCGTCGTGGCTAATGAGCGATGATGATACGGTGCTTTTCACGGCTAGAAGTACTCCTCCTCCTCTTTTGCCCAGTCTGTCGTGACGATATAGTGTTAAGTTAGCGTTGGAGGGAAAAATTTCGTGGTCTTATATGTCCAGGTGTAGCCACGTTTCAGTGAGTAGAATGATGTCTGTATTGCTGTCCTCGATAAAGCAGAGAAGTTCTTCACGTTTTGGCATTACACTTCGCTCACACTCACACTTCCCTCCCGCTCACAAAAGCGCAATCGCCGAAAAAAAGGCGTTGATATTATAATCAACACCAGTTGTAATCGCTGGAGCGTTGCAAGAAGACGCATAAGTAGCAACGAGGTTTCACTGCCAACGGAAACGGGAGTGCAAGTGACACACTCACACTGCACGCACAAGACACGAAACGTACGCTCAATACGCCGACGACCGCTCTGCAGCGCACGCCGTATTGAAGCACTGGTGAACGAAAAGCGCGAATGCTCCTCAGTGAATAGCGGTGCTCTCCCGACTGCTCCAAGCAATGTCGCAGTAGACGAAATGCCCGTGCCATCAGTGTCGCCGAAGACGTTCAAATCCGTGCTCGCAACAACGAGAGTTTTGCGCTGGATACCACCTTTAGATTTCAGTGAATGGCGTGAACTTCAGCTTCTGAGCTCGACCAAAAACAGAAACTCGAGCATTTGAGGAAAGTACTCTTACGCCGCACGGGAAACGATACGTCTCAGCCCTCTGCTACCGCCCGGTTTGCAAATAGCACCCATGACGCCATTGCTAAGCTGCGCCCGGTCGAGATGGCCTCCTGACCGGGAAAAAACAACGTGATTTTCTCCACACTTTTCTCCCAGGGAGTTGCATGGGAAGGGCCTCTCATGAGTTTTCCTTCCTCCACGGCCTCGCCACAGGTGCTTGCGCAGAGCCAACGGCACTCTCGCAACTTCCGGAAATCGCGTGACTGACGTGTGCTTACCTTCACACAAAGCCATTGAAGAGCAACGTGCCGGAATTAGTGTTTCGGTGATGTATCGTCGCCGCCAGGCGGAATATTATGATATATACGATGTGAAAAGGCGCCAGATTCTGATAACCATGCTAAACAGAGCTTCATCTCGTCTTACAAGGTTAATTCGGGTCGAACCACAGCTATTTTAAAGCGAAAGCTTCACTACTCTCCTCCATCTTGAGAACACGAAGCGGCACAAAAAAACGGGGACGAAAAAGACACATATACGACAGGACGAATGCTGCAATGCGAATGGCAGCATTCGTACTGTCGTATGTGTGTCTTTTTCGTCCCCGTTTTTTCGTGCTGCTTCGTGTTCTCAAGATGGATCCATACCAACTGGCCCAAACTTCGGTGCTTTTGCTTATACTCTCCTCCGTAGCTTCGCTGTGTGCGCGAGTTTGTTCTTGAACTGAGGAGAAACCATGTGACAGCTATTACGTCACTCAGCCGCTTCCGCCGCCGAAACTTAGCGCTCGCCTCTGTTTCCACAGGCCATCTGCGTTTATGGCTTTTGGGTTTGGGAAAAGGAAATGGCGCGGTATCTGTCTCACATCTCTGCGGACACCTCAACCGAGCCGTAAGAGAAGGAATAAGAGAGGGAGTTAAAGAAACGGAATAAAAAGGTGCGGTATAGGAGGGCTCCTGAATAATTTCTACCACCTGGGGATCTTTGACGTACACTGACATCGCACACCACACGGGCGCCTTAGCGCTTCGCCTTCCTCGAAACGTTGCCGCCGTGGTCGAGTTCGAACCCGGATACTCTGGATCGGTAGCCGATGCGTTCATTGTGGTCATTGGCGTTGGCATTGACAACGTTCTGGACTCCTGTGATTTTCAGGAAAGGAAGGGCGCATAACTGGCTATGTGGATCAGTGGACGCCTCAATCACGCCTTGATGTGCGCGTAGGTGGTGAGGGAGAGATTTGGGCCGCATTCCGTCTTTGTTTTGGTGGGATCCATTAGGCTCTTTAGAATCCTCCACGTTTTAGCCGTGCTCAAGTAACAGATGAAGAGCAGCTTAAAGCAGTCAGCACCAAGTGCTATGGTCAAGACAAACCCGCGGACTATAAGGGGCGAGAAAACCCGGAGCTAGACAGGTCAATCACCAGAGAAGAGGTCTACGCTGCAATTAGGTCCATCAAAAGAAACACGGAAGCTGGAGAAGACAAAGTTAAGAACTCTCTAATCCCCAACCTGGGTGATGAGGCAATCGAGCAGCTCACTACCTACCTAAACAAGCAATGGGAGGCAGGACTGGTGCCCAAGGAATGGAAGCACTCTATGGTTGTAATGATTCCCTAGCCTGGGAAGAAATTACACATAGAGAAACTGAGGGCCACCTAACATCTTGCCTCGGCAAGCTCTACGAAAGAATTGTGACCAAAAGAATTCAAAACTATCTAGAGGATAACGAGCTGTATCCTCATAGCATGTTTGTGTTCAGGGCAAACCTGTCAACGCAGGACATCCTGCTGCAACTCAAACACGAGGTCATTGCCAACGCCCCGCAACAGGGAGAAAATCTAATTATGGCACTCGACATCAAAGGGGCTTTCGACAATGTCAGCCATGAGGCTACAAAGGAAGGCATCAACAACACCAACTACGGGAAGAGAGTCCACGACTACGTAAGATCTTTCTTGACAGGAAGAACGGCCACAGTGGGCTTGGGAGATATAAGAAGCGAGACCATAGACACTCCATACACAGGCACGCCACAGAGCTCGATCATATCGCCAATCCTTTTCAGCCTAACCATGATTGGCCTGGCAAGAAAATTGGAAAGCATCGCAGGCATAAGACATGCCATATATGCGGACGACATAACTGTATGGTCGAACCAGGGATCTCTGAAGCAGATGGAACAATAAATGCAAGAAGCAGCGGCTTGTGCTGAGCAATATGTCAAGAAAAGGGGTTTAGCCTGCTCAACTGAAAAATCGGAAATCCTTAGGATAGGAAAGAAGCCGACGGATGCAAGAATAGAGATAAAGCTCGAGGGCAAGATCATCCCGGAAAGGGAGATCATTCGAGCTTTAGGCATGTGGCTACAGAACAACGGCAAATGCAACCACACGATCAGCCCCGTTAAAATGTCAACGGAACAAGTTTGCCGTATGATAACCAGAGTATCGTCCAGAAGATATGGCATGAAGGAAGGCGACACGCTAAAGCTGGTGAACAGCCTAGACATCAGCAGAATAACTTACTCAATTCCATATCACAGCATGCTGAAAAGTGACGAAAATCAGGCAGAGATCCTAATCAAAGGAGCCTACAAGACTGCTTTGGGCTTACCCAGAAACACGTCGAACGACAAGCTGGCAGAACTGGGGCTGCACTACACGTTCGACGAGTTAAGAAGGGCACAAGTCATGTCACAGATCCAAGGGCTAAGGAACTCGGCAACAGGGAGGGTCCTCCTAAGAAGGCTGAACTATAAGGGGGTCCTGGACGTAGCGGATAGATCGGCAAACATCCCAGACGAAATAAGTCGAACCTACCAGGTTAGCCCTATACCCAGGAATATGGATCCAAATCTACACGCAGCCAGAAGACAGGCAAGGGCTGAATATGTAGAGGTGAAGACAGCCACACAAGATCAGGTAGTCTACACTGACGCCACTCTGTACCCATGGACTCGTAGCCAAAGCATCAAGAAAACGGTATCGGTTGTCACAACAAAGGAGGGTGGCCTCATCAGCGGTGCATCCACGAGAGATGGGACGATAACTGAGGCAGAGGAGATCGCCATAGCTCTAGCGGCAGCCGAGGGTTATCGCACAATCATAACAGATTCCCAAGAAGCGTGCAGACGCTACATGGTAGGAAGAATCAACAAGAAAACACTAAGGATTCTCTTGAAAACGCCGTGAACCAACGAAAAGATCCAAAAGGATCTACTCGGTACGAGGACACGCCGGAGTCGAAGGCAATCTGAAGGCGGACAAGCTTGCTCGCGAGCTTACTATCCGAGATGGTGCATCAAACGCCTCGGACAGCCCGGAGACAAAGGTAGAGCTCACGTACGCAGCTATCTTCAACCTCATCAAAGGTAGAAGACGCAAATATCCCCAGCCACATCCTCTGCTAACGCAATATGAAGCGACATGTTGGAGGAGACTCCAAATTGGAGCCTTCCACAACCTTCACATGCTACATAAGATGTATCCGGAGCAGCATAGGGATACATGTCCGTGGTACGGGGCAACCCCCACGCTGTACCATATCACATGGGAATGCATACACAATGTAGCTTTCCGAGGTGACCAAGAGTCAAATGTGGAGCAGTGGGAGGACCGGCTAACCAGCAGCCAGCTCAAGGTCCAAAAAGACCTAGTGAGCCACGCATGCCGGATGGCCAGGGACAGTGGTGCCTTGGACTAGAGGCGCCAACCACGCTCAGCCTGGAAGACATCGGCAATCTTCTGGCAAGCTGCAAGACTCCTTTATAAGAGCAATTAAGTTTATTCACTCACTGGGCCGCATTCATTAGCGCTGACAATGTTGTGGCGCTACAGCAATAGGCCGCAGCGTTCATTGAGGCAACATCCTCTCGCGATGAACATTTAATTTAACTGCCCCTGCCAGCGTGGCAGGGTGGGCGCACTCCCTATCCGTTGTGCGGAATGCACTGAAGGTTACAGACGCCAAGCCCCGTCTCCTTGCCCGATAGTCCGCAGCTTTCGCTCCCTAACCCGGTTCAGCAGTAGTTAAACCGCAGCTAAATTTGAAGCGAAAGCTTCACTACACTAGCTAATCCCATTCTTATTTCATTTAATTGGTTTTGGGGGGAAAGGAAATGGCGCAGTATCTGTCTCATATATCATTGGACACCTGAACCGCGCCGCAAGGGAAGGGATAAAGGAGGGATTGAAAGAATAAAGGAAGAAAGAGCTGCCGTAGTGGCGGGCTCCGGAATAATTTCGACCACCTGGGGATCTTTAACGTGCACTCACATCGCACAGCACACGGGCGTCTAGCGTTTTTCCTCCATAAAAACACAACCGCCGCGGCCGGGTTCGAACCCTGGAACTCCGGATAAGTAGTCGAGCGCCCTAACCACTGAGCCACCGCTGCGGGGCTAATCCCGTTCTTCCCGTGTTGCTAAATTGGACCTTCCCAGAGCAAGAAGTCATGCTTTCGCGGGGTTGGATGGATGGAAACAACTTTTATTAGACGAAAAATAAATCTTCCAGGGGGTCCCGTACTGCTCCAGGAATCCGCTGGGTAGTGCTTAACATAAAGCCCGACCCACCAGCCATTTCTGGCCGGCGGGTTAAGCGATCAGTAAAGCAGCCTCCAAGGAAGAATGAGTGGGATTGGGGATGGGGGGTACAGCCTGTCTGAAAGGACATTTCCAAAGGTAGTGTGGTGGTGGTAGTGCCGGGGATAGCAAAAACGATTTTTGCTAGCACAGGCATCTGCCATCGATACTGAAGCACCTGAGCTGGGGTAGCGGAAATAAAGGATAGCAGGCAGAATGGAGAATTGAAGTGAAAGAGGTGAAGGGACAGGAAGAAAGGATAGGGGGAGAAGTAATATATACAAACTATTTACACTCTAAGAAATGTGTCCAGGTTGTGTGCGTGATCAGTTCATGTTGGAGGAATTAGAACGCGCACAGCACTGTGTTTGCTACAACTGGAGTGGGGCGTTCAGTTCGTCAAGGTAGAACTCGCGGAGCGTTCGCTCACTGCGCGTAACTACTTGACGGAGAACAGACGGGACGTCAAGCCCGTGTGTTCGAGGAATGCACAGAGGCTCACCAAGGTTCGCTCACGAGTGCGCGCACTGCCATACGGCCACAATAGAGTCTTTAGGGAGTCTGGTAGATCGCCCAGCGCCCTATAGGCCACGAGCATATCGCGACGAGCATCGGCGAACGCGGCACAGTGAAGGAGCAGGTGTTCTAGTGTTTCCACTGCACACTGCACCGCATCCGTTACACACATCACTCGTCGCGATTCCGTGAAGCTCCCGTCGTTCCCCGGGCGACACGCAGTCCATGCGCGAGCGGAGGGTCATTACACGTTGCGACCGTGTAAGTGCGCGACAGCCGGTGATACTGTCGATGCGCTCACCTCCTGCGATGCGTGGATCGGGGTGCTGTTTTCGGAGATGGTCGTGGATGGCCGCACGCACGTCTTCCAACGCAAGAGGCAGATCGCTGGCAGGTAGTTAATGTGCAGTGGCGGCGAGGTCGTCAGCTTCTTCGTTGCCGGCGGTGCCGCAGTGACCGGGCACCCACTGTTCACGCACGGCACATCCTCTCTCTGCGCGAGGCGCTCGATACGCGAGCGAATTTCCTGCACTAGTGGGGCACCGCGGCCGTTAGATTGTAGGCGCTGAGGGCGGCGCGGGAGTCGCACAACAGAGCACTCCTGGGCGGCGGAGGGCCGAGGGTGAGCAACGGGGCCAGCCCGAGCCGGATCCCCATCAACTCCGCCGTGGTGGAGGAGCCCAGGAAGGTTGCGTGTTGCTGGCTGTGCAGTCGCAGGGCGGGGATGGTGGCCGCCGCAGCAAGGAAGCAGCTGTCGCGGGCCACTGAGCCGTCGGTGTACACGAGGAGATGGTCCTGGAGCTCCTCGTGCACGACGGCTCTGGCCAGCTGCTGCACAGCTCAGAGGGGTGTGCTCCGCTTTCCCGCGATGGCGACGATCTCTCGCTGTACCTCCGAGGCAGCAGGCCAGGGTACGCAGGAGCCGTAGGGGGTGGGCCTTGAATAAATTGCTCATACTCGAGCAGCGCCGCGCCCATTCGTGAGCGCGGGTGCGAGCGCATACGCTGCAGCAGCGAGCCGCCGTCCGGTGCGCGGTGAAGCCGGTCGATGTGATTCAGTGCGCTGCGCGATGCCTGGAGCTCAAGTGGCCACGCTCCTGCCTCGGCCAACGTTCCGCCGCACTGCGAGTTTTCGGGCCGGCATAGGCAAATGCGCAGGGACTTGCGGTGCTGGAGCTCAAGTTTCTTCTAGCACGGCTTGCCCACCGTGACGAGCGGCAGCGCATAGAGCACCGCCCCCAAAGCTGTGGCATTGTATAGCCGCAGCGCGGCTTGCTGGGAGATGTCCTGGCCTCGAGCGGTGAGCTTGTGCACGGCGGCCATCTTCTTCAACGGCAGACAGGCCTTGGCTACCGCGGGACGGAAGGAAAGGCGACAGTCGATGTCCAGGCCAAGGTACCGCACCGATTTACGCCAAGGAATCGGAGTCCCGTCCAGTGACAGTGGCGCAAGGGGCGCGCGCGAGCGCGAAACGCAGGCCATGGCCACCGATTTTTCCGCGCTCAGCGGCAGACCAAGGCCGCGCAAGTTTGCATCAATTGCGGTCAGAGCTCCCTGAAGGCACCCCCGCACGCGGAACGCCTCGACCGATGGTCCCCGGCACCACACAGCTATGTCGTCTGCATACATGGACATGTACACATGGGGTCGGCCGCTCGTGGGGAAGGAGGCCGGCACCACCGACATGGGCACATTAAACAGAAATGGTGATAAGACAGAGCCCTACGGAACGCCCATGTCCACCGGGCGAAGCTTGGAGGGCTTACCCCCACTCGTACGCGCATGGTGCGCCCGCTCAGGAAGCCGTGAACGTATCGCAAAAGGCGCCCGCTCACACCGGCCCTCTCAAGCACCAGGAGAATTGGTGCGCGGTGAACGTTGTCAAAGGCGCCCAAGACGTCCAGTAGCAGCAGCAGCGCAACCTGGCCTGCCACCCTGGCATGCTTCAGCGTTGTAACAACGTCCGACATAGAATCAGTCGTGCACCGCATCCCCAGGAAACCCGTCTCCCGCTCGTCAAACAAATCAGCCTCCGCAGCCCGCTCGTTCAGACGCTGCAACGCCATATGTTCCATGAGCTTACCAGCAGCCGATGTGAATGCCACCGCCCGGTATCCGCTCAGCTCCGTAGGTGGGCGCCCTGCCTTTCGGACGGGACAAACGATCGCGGTTCGTTAATCCTCCGGTAGCTCCCCGCGTTCCCACACCAGGTTGATCTGCTGCAGGAGGATCTGTCGTTGCTACGCATCCAGGTTTCGAAGCATCTGGTATGTCAGCCCGTCCGGTCCGGGCGCCGAGCGGAGGCGGCAGCGTTGCAGCACATTGTTCAGTTCCGCCGCGGTGAACGGCGCGTCACATGGACCTTCCAAGGCGACGGACGAGGGGACTGGCGTCGCTTCTGGGGCTCACAGGAGCAGCTATGTTAGCTGCGTTTGCGAGGCTGGGCGGCGCGACCCGGTCGGCAAACCGCTCTGCCAACTCTTCAAAGCTGAGCCCGCTGGAGATTGCGAGGGCGGCCAGCGGTTAACGGTTTGCCTGTGGTTCGGTGATGCGCCGCAGGGTGTCAAACAGCCTCCGCGAGCAGAATCATCCTCCATCGTTTGGCGTAGTGAAGCCCACTGCCGGCGATATAGCTTGTTGGCGTGGCGGCGCGCCGCCGCGTCCAGGCTGTTGTAGACAGTCCAGTCGGCGGCTCTGTCAGTACGTCGCGCCAGTCGCTCTGCGCGATCTCTCTTTTCGCGCAGATTGAGCAGCTTCATATCAGGTGTGCGCTGCCCTGCCCTTACCTTTGCTCGTTGGGTGGCTGCGAGAGCGCTTCGGACTAGACTTGAAAAAAAATCTGCACCAGTGGCCGCCGCCTCGTCGACCGCCCGCCTGAACGCACTCCAGTCTGCAATGAAGTAGGCGCGTTTGGGGCGCGCTTCCAATGCAGTGGGTTCGATTAGGATGAAGTAATGATCTGGGCCCCAGAGAGATGATCGGCGCTATGTCGCCTCGATGCCTCTGGATGCGAAGGCAACGTCGATGCAGGAGCCGGTTGTTCCGCGTCGTCGAAAGGTGGGCTCACCGGTGTTCAGGTTAGGTGGGCGGATGAGGTTAAGAAGTTTGCAGGCAAAGGGTGGATGCAGCTGGCAAAGGATAGGGTTAATTGGAGAGACATGGGAGAGGCCTTTGCCCTGCAGTGGGTGTAGTAAGGCTGATGATGATTATGACCGGTGTTCAAGGGGGTGAGTCCCAGCTGCGTTGCTGCGTCGTGCAGGTCGTTTCCACGCGCGGAGTGGCGGCACTGCCCCACACACTATGGTGGGCGTTAAAATCACCACAGATGATTTCGCGCGGGTCACAGCACGAAGACACAGCACGAAAACACAGCGCGTTCCACGCGACAGCTGGACGCACATGAACAGTGCCCACCGACGTGTCAACCCAACCGACGCGCACTGTCACCACGACGCACTCCTGGACGTCAGATGTAGCCGCCGCCAAGCTGACGAGGGTGTGCTGGACGTCCTGCCGCACGTATATCGCGCACCTTGATTTCTCGGGACGATGAGTTGTGACACAACAGGGCACTGCGGCACAGGTGGGTTCCTCGCACGTGGTGGCTGATTGGTCGCCAATGCAGCCAGGTAGCTGCATCTGAGGCTCCCCGTCATGTCAACGTACGTACGTCTCCTGCAGCGCGATAACTTCAGGCGAATCCTGTGCTATGCGAACTCGCATTTCGGCGTACTGCGCCGCAAGTGAGCGCACGTTCCACTGCAGGATGGATGGTATCCGGGAGGGAGTCCAGCGGCTAGCCATCATGCTGGCTTATCTGTGCGGAACACCCGTTGCTTCTAAGCAAGTCCGGTGTCCATCGGTGCCCTCCGGGAAAAGTGCGCTGAGGGCGCGCAACGCCAGCTTTAGGCGCGCGATCTCCGCGTCCCGTGCGTCAGGGTGCTGGCCATGAGAAGCGGCCGCAGACTTGGGCCGCACTGCACGGGACGCCGGGCAACCGTATCGCTACTGCCGCTGCCGGCGTAGCCGTTGCTTCGGTGGCTGTTGCTACTGGGGTGCTCCCCTGACGGCCTGCGCATAAGAAAGCGCGCGCGGCACGTGCTTATGTTGCTTGGCTGGGGCCGCTGTTTCAGCCTGGACGACGGCTCGGACAACCCACCTGGACATCGGTGCCATGGATGTCGCCATTAAAGTGGCTACGTGACGCTCTCGCTGCCAGTGCGGGCACGCTGGGTCCATGGCCGCATGTCGCCCCCCGCAGTTGTTGTTGTTGCCTTGGTCTCATGGCACATACCCACGACGGGGGATTGGCCAGGGTTCAGTGGGGAGACCCCATAGAAAAAGGTAAACTGGTGTCAACCCAATGATTGTGCCTTGGGTGAAATTTCAGAGTAATTTAAAAGAAAAGGAAGAAACAATATATCGAGAGAGAATATCTGAGAATTAAATAATTAAAGATATGAAAATATCCAAACGCTCTTTTGAATGCGGATATTTTCGAAACAATTAGCAAGGGAATTTGCGGTAGCTGTTATATAATTGTGGAGGTATTCGCAAACTTGACGCAATGCAAAACCCCTGGAGCTCGCGCCGCAAGAGAGGAGTGGAGCCGACAACGTGAGACTCAACTTCGTAATGGGAATTTCTAGGTGTGCTCTCCTCTGATGTGCAAACCTCCGGCAAGAGAGTAAGAAATGCTCCAATGTCTCTACTTCACCACAAGCCGCACAAAGGTTTGTGGGACTGAACCCGCATCTACATAACTAAAGTTTTAAACGGGGAATCCTGCACCGCATGATTGTCATCGCTACCTCACACTGCCGAGTTTTACACGCACGAGCCTTCTATGGGTACATGAGGTGTTGGTAGTCGACAGTAGAGAGTAATGGATCGTTGCACGCGGCGGTTATAAACTGAAAATGCTGAAATCGAGGCGCTCCGTCCCGTTTATCTACCTTATGGTCTGTCTGTTTTCGCGCCTGTAATCCAAAGATGTACCAACTTGCCCAGCAAGACGTTCTTTTAAGCTGAAATCGAGTCATACCTAAAAGAACAGGATTAGGGACGCTACAGGCAACTGGTGCAGTTAGAGCTGATTTTGCCAAAACGTCTGCTGCTTCCATTTGTCAAATAACGCAGTGGCCTGGTATCCAAACGAAGAGCACCTCTTTCACCCATCCAGGAATAAAAAAAGTTTAGTGAGCGTCTCAAAAAAGCGTCTCGTGTAGACTCTAGTGCCAGCAAAACAGAGAGGCGATCTGAGAGGAATATCACCTGAGAAACAGTTGTGGGAATTTTCAAACCGGCCAGCCCCAGAGCCATAAACTCTGCTAGAAATATGGTTGTGCAATCCGGGACTCTAACCGAAAAGCTCCACGAGAGAGAATCTGAAACAAATACCAACCCCTGCCTTCCTGTCCGCCCCAGACGCATCTCTAGCAATTACCGTACGTTGCGGGTACTGGGCAAGGTGATCAAAGAGGATTCCAGTTAATGCACTTGCAGGCAGATGCTTCGCATTAGGTGGGAAAATATAGTCAAAAGTAATATCCACAGGGGACGCTGCCCAACCAACTCTTCATACAAAATTGAGATCCACAACAATGTTGGATAGAAGGTTCTGAGTAAATAAAATTTGAGGGAGGAGGAACCTTGGCCAATGAGCAGTGAGAAAAATGGCTGAGTTCGAGACGAAAATAGGAGTAGCCAAACCAGGAGCCGACTCGAACGCCCACAAAAAAGTACTGACGGTTAAAAGGCGAAAACGGGAGTTTAGGTCGGGAATACGTGTCTCCAAGTACAGACCTGCCGTGGAAACTGATTGAGGGAGGCCTAGGCAGAGACGCAGTGTGCGCCTTTCTAGCAGCTGCAACGGATGATGCTTATATTTAGAGGAGCCAGAAAAAGTATGCAGCCAAATTCCATAATGGGTCTGACATAGGCTTTGTAGAGAGGTCCAGCGTGTCTTGGCGCATACCAAATTTCCTATTGCTTATCCGCAGTAGCATATCCAGTGCACGCTCTCCTCTCTCTAGATTAGTCTTGATGTGGGGCCGCCAATCCAAATTGCATCATAAATGACGCCTAGATACATTAACGATTCTACCTGAGGTATGCTGTCCGAGCGATAGCGTAGCAATATATATAGAGGCACGTTGGTTTTAAAAACCAGTACGCTGCTTTTGTGCACAAATAATACCATATTTATTGTATCCAGCCAAACCTCGAACGCATTGAGGTAATCCTGGAGAGAACGATATAGGGCAGGAATGTCTGCTGCAGAAGCAAAGAAGGCTATGTCGTCTGCATAAACATATACTGTAACATCAGGGTGTACTGGAATGTTGCACATCAACAGATTGAATAGAAGTGGCGAAAGTACAGAACCTTGTGGCACACCTCTGGTTTGGGCATACGTGCCTGAGGTGAAGGAACCGTCAGAGCAAGAGAACTGTCGCCCCGTTAAAAATTCGCGGATCCATGCATAAACGTCGAAAAGCGGCTGTAGTAATGCCAATTTAGAGAGAAGGATCGAATATTCAACACTGTCGTACGCTTTAGCAATGTCAAACGTCACTAATGCTGATACTTCTTTCTTGCACATAGCAAGGCGGATTCTGCTCTCCAAGTCGACATGGGCAGACCAAATGTAGCATCCCTGGCGAAAGCCAATCTGGGCAGAGCTCAGTGCATTCACGACTGAGACATGTGCGGATAGAAGGCTGTGCACAATTCTTTCTATGAGCTTTACCAAATTAGATGTTAGAGCTATCGGCCGTATGTTATCAATATGGAAGCCCTTTGAATCCTTTAAGAGCAATATTATGTTCGCCAACTTCCAGGAGTGTGGCAACCATGCAGTTTCTAATGATGTGTTGATCAGGTCTAGGTGGTCCTGAGCGAAGTCTTGCGCTAATATTTTCAACATACTGACCGTAACGCCACCCCAACCCGGAGCTGAGGATTGCAGTAAAGAAACTGCAGTTGTTAATTCTCATTTGTCAACCACAACATAGTCTGAGCAGGGGTAGGGGGCGAACAGAGAGACTCTATGCTGCTCCTGAAAACGTGAAGCAAGCGCTTGGGCAATTCGCTCTAATTCATCTGCCGCCACATGTGGAGAGAGCACCACCGAGCTGGTTAACTGCATAGCTGAGGAGTTCACATTCCATTCCATAAAACGATATAAAGCCTTCCTATTTTTTGAATTTGACAAATATGTGTTCAAATTTTGATTGTAGTCATCCTTTGCCTTTGCTGTGGTTCTTTCAAACGAGACCGAGAAAAATGTATAGTTGATCCAATTAGCCGGGCTCTTATTATGCGAAAGGGTCCTCTACGCTCCTTTCCTACGACGAAAAGCTGTCTCACACGCGTCATTCCACCATGGAGATGGTGATTTATTGCAAATAGCAGAACGCACAGTGAACGGGGAGCTCTCCGTAGCCTTCAAAATTGAAGAAAACACTCTCTGAGCCCTGCTGGTTCTACGTGAACAAGAATCAGATGAAAGGAAGGCGCGCAGAAATGATTTGTAGGCTGCAAGGTTAACTAATTTTCGGGTAGAACGATGATGTTGGAGGGGGCTCACCAATATGGTGAAAGTAATTGGCAGGTGGTCACTAGATGTGCCATAGTCAATTGTGGACCATGCCCCTATACATACTCCTCTTGCTGCCAAGGACAAATCGAGAAATGAGCGCGAGTGTCTGAAGATGAAGGTTATGACCCGAGAATTGCAACACCTCACATCATTTGCAGACATCCATGCCCATAACATATGTCCATGTGAATCAGTATAGGAACCCCAGACGACGTGGTGTGAGTTGAAGTCCCCAGCAATGACTACCCTGCTATAGTTTGCAAGTAAGCTGTCTAGGTGCTCTGTTCTGAATACTCCATTTGAAAAATAGACGTTAGCAACTGTGACATTAGAGCAGTGCGGCAAATTGAGATCTATAGCTAGAAGCTCGCAATCAGAATCCATTGCTTTTTTAGTTATTAAAGCCCAGTGACACAATTTTGACGAAATCAGGATCACCGACCCGCCGCCCCTACCACTTATGCTGTCCGCACGGAAAACACGAAACCTGTTTAAAGAAAATGACTTAACAGCGGAGAGCCAAGTTTCTTGCAAGAGCACAATACCTGGGTTATGAGAAGATAGAAGAATTTTTAAATCAGGAAGAGAAGATGCAATAGAGCGGCAATTCCATTGGAGAACCTTTGCACCCGCCATGATGCTTATTCGAGAATTGAGGCTGAAACATCCTTTTGTATAATATCTGACTTGGAAGATACACTAGAAAGGCCTTTTTTGGTCTTGAGCTGGGGGACGGAGGACTTAGAAGGAGAGGTTGAAGCACGACGCTTCTCCGTAAGGCAAGCCATTTAAGCACCATTAGTGCAAACAGTGTTGAGAGAAAGACTTACAGGGACGCTGTCGAGAGGCGGCCCGTGAGACGGCACCTTGGGTGATGACGTGGCAACGAAACTTTGAGCGCAGACTTGCTGTGATGTTGATGCTGGTGGAACTACAACCTGAGGTTGAGAAATAGCCTTATTTGCAACAATATCAGACAAAGCCTGCGTGAAGCTGCTGAGCATGCATTAGGCCACCACTGTGAGTGCTTTTTCGATGGTTGTCTTGAGGTCAGGAGTAGAGGAGCGCACAAGGCTGGCATATGAATGTTTTCTGTGGTTAAGGAGCGCATAAGCGTCTGCCCGTGAGCAGCGATTCTGCTCAATTCCAATGAACTTTGCTCCTGTGACCGACTTCCACAACTCGCATCATCGGAGCTGTGACTGTTATTGCATACACAATAGCTTGGTTGTTCAGCGGTGCTGCTATCGGAAGAGTGACCTTCGCCACACACCCGGCATCTGGTCGCCGACTTACACGCTCTACCACTATGTCCAAATCTCCAACAGTTGGTACATTGCAGGGGTAGAGGATGCAGCGGGTCCACGCGGTAGACAATTGGCCAAAGTTTCAACTCCGAGGGGCATGTGCGACCAGCAAAAGTTGTTATGACTGACTCCTTTGCAACACGTACTCCAGCCATCTCCCGAGAGCAGCGGTATACATCAATAATTCCCGCCCCGGCTTCCTGGAACTCCTCCAAAATTTCTTGAATTGAAGATGACGGGTCCACTCCACGGACAATGCCCTTAGTAAACGCAAGCTTCTCAGGAATGAAGGCTTTAACCGGCAGAGAAGCGAAGGTTTTACACCGGAGGAGATCCGACACATACTCAATGTTTGCCAACTTACAAACAATGCCACGCCTTCCTAAATGTCCCACTTCAGAGATGTCGAGATAGAGACTGGTGAGATTTGTCAGTTGTTCCTGTATTGTTTTCGGATTACTCATTTTGATAATTTCATCTCCAATTGGTACAAGCGCCACGGGAATTGAATCGACACCATTTTTTAGAAAAGAGTTCAAAGGCGGTCCGGTCGGCAGGCTGGCGAACCAGGCTGCCGAGCCTCCTTCCGGGGAGGTGAAAGACATGCCTGCACGCAGCGCGGCGGCAACCGTACATCACACGAGTCAACAGATCTACCCTGAACCCTGGAAAAAACCCCACGAACGTGGAAAGGCCTCACCAAAGGAACCGCCCGGCACCACCAGGAAACGAAACCCCGCAGTTAATGCAGCGGGGCTTGCTCGCGCAGGTACCAGTCTCGTGCAGCCCGCCGCAGCGCGTGCATCGGGCAGGAGTGCAACACACCTCAGTGGCATGCCCCAGGCTGGCGCACTTGGCACACTGGAGCGACCGTGGACGGCAAGGGCGGACCGCGAGCCTGCGCTTGAATATGGTGATGAAAGCCGGTGGTGTCGGTGCCGCAAAACGAAGAGCGAGTGTGCTGCCCGACAACGACGCCGAGACCATCGGCACCGTTGACTCTGCCGCCGCTAGCAGCTCCTCCGCCGTCCTTCCCCCTGTCCACACCGAAGACCAGGCCGGAGCTTTGGTTCCGAGGGGGAGACACCTTGGCGCAGACCGACACGCCGCGAAAGACGGCTGTGGCTGGCAGGGCCTGGAGAGCATCGCTGGTCCCCGCGTCCACTGCCACCACATTCCGCCGCATGTTTACCCGGCCGGCGAGGACGCCCGGATGGGTTCCGATCTCCTCGGCCAACTCCCAGCCCCGTTCCCTGGTGAAGGTGGTACCCCGGTTCGCCGGCCGAAACACCACCGTCCCCACCAGGCTGGACGGGACCTCTACGGCAGCCGCGGCTCGCTCCAGGGCAGCTCTCCGACGCCGCTGCGCCTTGGTAGTGATGGTCCGCCACGGGACCAGGCTGGCCCTAGCAACAGCGTCGCCGCTGTCTTCGGCGTATTGCTGCGGCGCGCCACGGGGTTGGGCGCGCTCGCTGCCAGCAGACGAGGCCCCAGCCCCAGCCTGGTCCCGTGCGGCGGGATTTGGTGAGGTCGCACCCGGTTTTCTTCCGGACGCCGTCGCCCCAGCAGCAACAGAAGCAGCGTCAGCAGCAGGCTTGAGGTGGGCTCCATGGAGTTCGTTCTGGGCACGCCCTGCTCCTTCGAGTGTGGAGGGAGAGGGAACAGTGACGATGGGGAGGGGGGTTGCTTCGAGCTTCCCACATGGCCACCGCGATGTCCCTGTTGCTTTCGGCATCTCTCTCTCCGCGGACCCCGTAGAGCGTCGCCGTTTCCGGATAAAAGACTCGTCCATCGGGTGCACATGTTCTCCTCGGCTGCAGGTGTCTAGGTGAGCCCGCAGCAGCAGCATAAAGGGGAGAGGGCATCACAGGCGGTTCTCCAGGAGTAGCAATGGCGGCGGGACGCGCAGAAGTGGCCAGAAATGGTGGAGAGGGAACTGCCATGGAGTCCTGCGTCTGTTCAGCAAGTGCCATGGCGTCCCTCAAGGCTAGAACGCGTGGGTCTGCCGGTGACACGTCCAAGGTCCCGATGACGGACTCGATGTTCTCCGAGGTGGTGATGAGCGCCGCAGTCAGGCACCTCACTGTGTCCCGCAGATCAGCGATCTCTGCCTGCATCCGCCGAATGGTGCTGGACGATCTTGCTCTGGATGGCGTTCGCCTCCGGAATCGTTAGCGTGAGCGGCCTGCCCTGCGTTGCTCATTGTCACCGCCGAACGCAGGTCGTCGCTCGTTCACGATGTCTGTGGCCTCCATGGGGAGACCCCGCAGCGCCGCGAAGCCTTAGGCCCAGCGTCCGAAGGAGCGGAGAGCTAAAAAACACGTCCGCTCGCTTCGAGCGCCCGCTGAAGAATCCCAAAGGTAGTGTAAAAGTGTGGATCTAGGCACGGCACAGGTGTTACAATGAGGAAGAAAGATCGGGGAAAGCATGAGAGACGATAGGGTGAAATAAAGCAGCCCGTCTGTAATAGTCGCCATGTGGCGCGTCATAAGGGCGACAAGGTACTGTGGGGTGCTGGCAATGTCATGCGGCTGAGTGTAGAATGTGGTGATTTGATGATAGTTACAAAGGTCGACGGGGCCTCTTGCACTGGGTTGTGTGCCTGGGAGGAGAGGTTTCGTGCCAGCGCATGAACGCGCTCATTACCGGGGATCGAGGGATGCCCATAGATCCACGACAAAGTAACCGTTCGGTCCAGAGAGGCAGCTCTGGCAAGAATACTATGTGTGGCCAGCGTCGCCACGCCCTTTAGGTGGTGGCGCTACACGGCCTGGGAATATGTACAAATTTCGGTTATGCTTTTGTCGAAGGTGGAGTGGGCCAGCGCAAGTGCGATGGTGGGTCCTTCCGCCTCTGAAGGTGCTTAGTTCGGATAGTGGGGGCGGCCCCCACTGTGCCGTCTTCATAGGCTGCGACTGCTGTGAAAAATCCTATTTTATAATTTTCTGCCGCGTCGACATTAAAAGTTTTCAGAGCGGCCGCTGTATTTTTTGGTGTGACAGCTCTCTCGAGCATGCCGCCTACCCTGATGGAGGCTGGCACTCATATTGCGCGGTAGGGGCTTGTGATATATGTGATCCTGCGTGCGCAGAGAAATCATGTAAGGTGTAGGACTTGTTGGGGTCAGAATGGGTGGATTGAGACGCAGCTGTCGCAGTAGGCGTTGACCGGTTTCCGTGTGACTCAGGTGGACTAATTGGTTGGTGCGTTGAGCCTCTTTTAATTCGATCACGGTATTGTGGGTATCAGTGACCAGGAGACGTTTCGTGCTAACCGTTCGTGGAAGACGTAGGGCGGAGGTGACAGCCGTGCGTATTAGGATGCCTGCCTGTTGTGTTTGGCGCTCAGTGAGTATGTGATATTGGAGGTGGTATGTAATGCAGCTAATGATTAATGCATTTGTCATATTGAGGGTCTCGCGCTTAGAGAGCCCATGATTGCGTGATGCCACCTGCCTGATTAGTGCAGCGACCTGTTTGGGATATCTTCACAAGTGCTGAAGGGTGGCGGTTGCATCGAGCATGTTATCAATGAGAAGGCCAAGAATATTCACCTGAGATACAATGGGCACTGGATTCTCGTACATGTGCAGTTCGATAGGGGGGGGGGGGGGAGTCACTGGGGAGGGGTTTCAGCTTCAAAAGTTTCAATTCATTTGGAGAGCAATGGAGGCCTTTGTTTGTTAAATGAGTGCTGGTGATGTCTATAGCAGATTGCTGGATATCCTGGGCTGTTCCAAGGGATCCTCCCGTTGTCCAGACGGTTATATCATGTGCTTATGTGGCTGTGTGGAGCCCTGGGATAGCAGCAAGGGCCTTGCCAGTGGCGCTAGGGCAATGTTAAAAAGTAGAGGTGATAGCACCGCCCCTTGAGGGGTTCCCCGGTTAGGCAGGGGGAAAGGCTGAGAGGCGACACCACCAAGGTGAAATTCTACCGTTCGTCCCTGAAGGAAGGCCCGAACATATTGCCATATGCGGGGGCCGCAGCCCGTGGTGGCTACTGTCGTCATCGCAAGGTTGAGGTGTCCATCGAGGTGTCGAGATCTGAGAGCTACTGTGCTCTTCCCTTCCGTCAGAAACGTTTCCTTTCCTCAAAACACAAGCTTTCGCGGGGTTGAGGCGTCCACCCAGATGTCGAGATCTTAGAGATATTACCTCTCCCCTATCCTCTCTTCCTGTCCCTCACCTCTTTCATTTCATTTATCGAAACTGCCTGCTATCCTTCATTTCCGCTGCCCCAGATCAGGTGCTTCAGTATCGATGGCAGATGCCGGGACTAGCAAAAATGTTTCCTTCATTTTTGCTCTTATTTTATTAAAACCACTTACTGCTACTACTCCCTTTCCTTTCGTCAAAAAAATCGGCAGTGGCTTAACTTGGCTGACACTCGAATTCAGCGAAAATCAAGCACGCTTCCTAAGCGCCTGAGGCTGGTCCATGGCAGCTCCTCTACACGCTCGCGGCAGCCGTTCTATATATACTCACACGGCCCTGTGGCTATGACGTTTATGACATCCTGACAGTGAGAGCACTCAAAAAGACAAGGACAACATAATAAGAGGGACAACGAAGCGGCTACTTGCAACTGATTTTTAGTTTCGACACCCCCATCGGATGTCATCACGTGGCTTCACACCACCCCGTCGGTTGTTATTAAGGTCAAAGGTCAACCCAAAGGTCATCCAATGTGAAAGGTCGAAAGTAAACTTAAGGTCAGAGGTCAACTAAAAGTCATTGGTTGAGGTCAGGGGGTCAAGGATTCGACACCATAACAGTACCACATATGGTCTTACCCAGCTAATAGGGCTGGGCTGAAGGTCGTATATATATATATATATATATATATATATATATATATATATATATATATATGAAGGAAGCGAACAGTCACAGAAAGGAAAGTGCATGGGGGAATGTTTAAACTTTTTAAGTGTTGTGCTTAACTGTGGGATAATTGTATTCAGATTAATATATCGCTCAAAGAAAATTACTTATAAAGCAGCAGAAAAAACAATCATACCGCCGGTCGCCGGTGGGGTCTGAACCTACGACCTCTAAATAAATATATATACTCCGACAAAAGGGGCATCCATCCGGGGACAGCTATGTACCGAATTTGGTAGGCATATAATGCCCTACGGGTTGTGGTATAGAAGCAAAGCCACAATTAAATAATAGTAAACATTGTATACATGCAATTACTAATCGAAGCGTTACCATATTGCACCGCAAGCCGAATTCTAGGTCCACCTTAACCCCCCTAAACGAAGCAAGTTCCGTTTGGGGCGTATCCTGAGGGGGCGCAACTTGGCGGCGCAATTCGACAACGGGTAGACGGGCATCGTAATTTGTATGACAGATGGCGCTAGGCGTCGATCCCTCCGCTAGGTGGAAAAGTGTTTACTTTTCCGAGCCGCTCAGGGTTTTCTTCACTGGCCCCGCTTGATGCAGAAAGAGTTTCGTTTTATGCACGGCCAATAAAGCTAACGCTCGTTACTTCAACGTCTTCCAGACGGTGGCGGCCTTTTTTTCTCTTTATTGCATGGAAATAGTGCCGAAAAGAAAAACTAAGCATGCTTACGCCACAAAACACCAGGCCAACATACCCCTGCACGACATCACCTTCCAAAATATTAAAATTCTCGGAGGCAGATATCTGCAACCAGAAAAGGGACCCAGCTAGACGGCTATTCCAGGGTAGCATATGCCCCCCGCACCAAAGCGCATTGCTCACGAAACAAAGGTTTCAACGACATAGATGATTCCACGACTGTCCGTCAGGCAACTCTTCCAGAGACTAAGCAGTCCCAGCAACATAAATAGATCATATGGCACAACACAATTTTCCTGCACATGCAAAAAATGCATACTCTAGGGTGTCATGTCAATGTCCTTCTTAATTTTTCTTTGTACTCTATGCCACAACATAGCATCAATGCACAGAATAAAACAATGCTCAGTTGCATCTCGTGTACTGCAGAGGCGGAAGTTCTCCGACCATGGCGCAAGCATCTCCTTAGCATGAAGCCATGCCTTCACAGGCAGCGTGGACGTGTGCAGTTCAGAGAAGAATGTTTTTGCTGCAGAATAAATGCACATTCGCCCTACACGTTTTAAAACATTGGTGTCAAGGAACACCAGAAATAGTTGCCGATACAACGGTACAGAGAACAAATACTCTGTAAGTACCTCAGCCATCTGCCTTCAGGAGAGGCTATACAGGCAGCCTAAAGAAAAGCGCACAGTGAGGAAATTGAAGGTGTCAGAAACTTCCTTAAGGAATCCCTATAAAGGTCCCTCATGTGTCTGTCCAGTCGATGCGTATAGGGAAGGCAAATGAGCACTGAAACGCCTAATAAACACAGCTACTAAAAAAGTATGGTTAGCCGATTTGAAAAGGAAAAAAACGCGAAACATGCTGAAGCAAGAATAAATGAACAAGGCCTTTTCCACCAGACTCTAGAGAAAGAAATAGGTTATCGTGACGCATTGGTTCCCTCCGGGAACACCATACGAAAGTAGGAAATATTTCGTGCATCACCACCTCCTTCCTCGCAGAGTAGAGAGAGAGAGAGAGAAGACTTTATGTACACCGACATGGACCTCGAGGCAGGGGCTCAGCCAGAGGGAGGGTCTCCCCCTTGCCGGCCCTCCTGCGCCGTGACCGCAGAGAAGGCCTTGGAGTAAGCCTCCCCCGCCAGGCGTAGGACGATCTTTAGCACATCCTCATTTGGGCTGCCGGATGTAGGGCTCGCACGCAACTTGATGAAGAGGATCAGTCTTTTTACCTCCTGGAGATTCGGGGCATTGCCACATTAGATGATTCTGATGCAGAGGTACTTTGCAGAGATTGGAAGCCGCTGGGGCGTCTTAAGCTCAGTATGCAGGGTAAAATAAGGGAAGAAGTGATTGGCCTGAATTTTTCGCCAGGCCCTCCATTCTTGCAACCCTGCCTTTCGCCGCGGTGCTTCATCGATTACTCGTGCAAGAGTCATCGTCAGGGGCGCTTTCCTCGTCGTATTGGAACGTGGGAATCGTCCTTCACTTCTATAGAAATAATTTCATCGCCAGACTTGCCGATGACCGAGCAAATCAAAACCACGGAACCACCACACTGCACACATTATTTCGCAATTCTAGTCAATGTAACAACGTCAGAACCGTACCACATTTTTTGATCATGACTTGTAACTAGCGAACTTCACCAACTGCGATTACATATTTACGTTGTGCCAATGGGTGATTTTCATCACAGCGGAACGCATTCTTGGGAGAGAATCTAGATTCTTTGGTAGCAGGCAGCACGAAGAAAATTGCGTTTTCATTTAAAGGGCAGCATAATATTTTCATCGGATTGCGATGCTCGTTAATTGTCTGCGTGCACACTACTCCGTGTTTATCCAGCTTTCCTATTTCCGTACGTGATCACTTGCCAGAGCTTACAGTTTTCCTTCCTGTATCCCACCTCGACATAGAGTGCCGTAAATTATCCTATAAACAGAGACTCAAACAAACATGTGAGCAAATGTGTAAAAGGTACACAGGAGAACACTCTCGCCCGCACATTGTTCGCAGGTGCAGACGGCACAGGGCAAAGGCCGCCTGCTACTCCGCGTGCTGCTCAAGAGGCACCTGCTCAAGACTGCCGTCTCCTGCCTGCTCCAGTCGCCCAGCATCGTAGCGGTAAGCAGTCGCATGCTTGCTTCTGGCTCTACCAGAAGAATCCGGGGGAGGTTGCTTTAGTTAAAGAAAATTACCAGCAACCAACACCACCTACAACCATTGGGAGGTAGCCCAGTGTCAGCCTGGCACCCAGGAAGCGCGGCTTCGAATTCCACGTAAATACACCTTTCTCTGGAACATTTTACTCCAGCGGTGTGTATGGTCAGGTGAAACTGCGCAAGCAAGAACCGGTGAAAATGTGGACGTCAAACGCATTCCTGGTTTAAAGGGATAATGGACAAAAGTGTGCAAGTATTCGGAAAGCACCTGGTTTTTATTCCAAAGGCACTGTTACCCAACTATGCAGTGATCATTACGGTTATTAATGTGAAGGAATTGGATGGCTATGTCTCGCCAGCAAAAACCTTCTCCGCACTATTGTGTCGTTCTATAAAGATATATATGCAAAAGTTTCGTTGTGTTAGATAGTGTGATATGAGACCTCGCGATGGAAAAAAAATTCGTCGATGTCAGAATCAGAATATATTTATTTAACATCATGGCGATGTTGGGTGCACCGGCAAAAAGCCAGTGGCAAGGCTTGACGAGGCAAAAAATTCACTTGAACGTTAAATTAGCCATGTATGTACGTCGATATAGTGTATGGATGTCAAAACAGCCGCGGGCGTCGAAATAACACCTGGAAATCAAAACCAAACTAAATAAAGAAATGAAAGAGTAAAGTAAAATACAAAAATAAAAACTGCAAATAAAAGAAATGAAATAATAAAAAGAAATAGAATGCGTACTGGCGTTGTGAAGTAAAACCCGGGTTCTAGAAAATTCATCCGCTGACGTCACTACATGACTATACATTGAAGCAACGCTTTCGCATTTCTCCAATGCGGTTTGCCGCAGTGATCTCAAAGATTTTTTTTTTCTTTTTGAGCGGATGGTTGTATTTTTGACATTGTGTGAGCGGCCGCCGGGCCGCACTTAGCGCGCGCTTGCCGTACGAACTGACGGGCATGATGTCAGGCCTACCCTCAGCAGCGCTTTTCTAGCATACACTGTAGGACCGCCGTAGGCAAGCTGGCTAGGCAGTCCGCAGTTCAGTAATCCCCGTCCTCTCGTTCCTCTGGAGAGTGCGATACGGCACTACCGGTGGAGTCTCTGTGAAATGCTTCTGTTTTGGTTCGCTGTCGCTGCAGACATGGGGATGTTCGCCTAATTAAAACCGAGTGAGGCAAGAATTCACCCAAAGTATACAACTACAAGATGCTTGGAAAGAATATTGAAGCGTGGACACGGGGAAGCAGACAAAATGAACAGTACAATGAAGCAAAAGCATGTCAAACGCGTTCACTTTCGTGCAGTCCGTGCTGGTCATTGCTTCTGAAGGCTAAGGTTGATGTCACATCCCGTATTTTGGGAGCGTTCACAGGCGGCCACTAGGTGCGATACTTTAAAAAAAAATATTCTTTAAATTATTTAGCTTTTACTCATTTCTGTTTCGGAAGAGTGTTGCTACGCGGTTCAGGTGTCTGCTGAGATGTGAGACAGATACTGCGCAATTTTCTTTCCCAACATCCAATTTTCATTTTCAAGTGTGTTGTTTAGGCCACACCCAGTGCCATAGAGATTTCGCCGGAAATTTTTTTTAATGCAATAGCATTACTTGGCTCGTTGTGAAAACCGTGGCAGACATGCGTGGCAGAAACAGGGTACTTGGGTGACGTTATCACCCCCCTGGAGGGATAGAGCATCAGCGCCACCGCCCAGGCAAGAGAGGTAAACGATCCTTATCGCACTGCGGAGTGCGACTCTTCCACTCCCACAAAGGCAAGGCAACTTCCTCGGTGAATAGAGACAGGTTTTGGGCGCCCCTCCTCCTTCCTCCCTGTGGTGGCTATAAAAAACCACCTCAGATGAGGGACAAAAAACTAGATCATGCGCAAGATTGGAGCAGCTAGTCTCCTCTTCCGCATGAATAAGAACGGAAAACTGGGCCAGTTGGTAGGAAATTATGTTTACCTGCGCAAAGAAACGAAGGCAGAAAACAAGAAGGCACGAAACGGGCGCAGACTATATACTGATTTTTTATTCAAGGAAATGAGGCCAATATATGTATCCTCATCCCGCGGAAAGACAGGCTAAAAAGCGAAAACGCAAACACTATCACCTGAAAGCAATCTCCGCATCGTCAGAGACAAGATACAAAACAAACGGCAAACTCACGGGCACACTCCTGTCAAGCTAACACTCCATACCGCCTGCTTGCGCGAAAAAAAAACTGCGCAAAAAAGGTATCTCCCTATCAGTCAGGCCTACAGATGGTGATGCTACACAGTCATCTGATTCTTTCTTGATCAGGTACGCTTCCACCATCTCCCTGCATACCTGATCCCTGTGCTTAACAAGACGCTGGTCTTGTTCAATCCTGGAAAACAATCTTTGCACCCTTTGCAGTGCAAGGCCAGATTAGAAAGCTGCGCCCTTCAACGACCTGCGATGCTCTGCCAACCGCTCGTCAATACATCGGCCCGTCTGGCCGACGTACTTCTTCCCACACGAGAGGGGGACTTCGTACTCGACTCCAGTTTTACACTCCGCGAACCTGGTTTTCTGTCTGTGCGCTATGAAGTACTCAGCTCCAGCACGATTGCTCTCAGGTTCGAGCTTCTTTCGCACAGCACTACAAATCCTTGCAAGCATATTCTTTGCCGTGAAAATCACGTCCGCCCCGTATCTCGCCCCCACTTTTTTGAGCCGGTGTGAAATTCCATGGACGCATGGAATGCCCACCACATCTGTACGTCCAACGTCCTCTTTTTTACTAGCATGGGCACTCCCCCCATTGACCAGGATCCTTTCGGAGATCTGAGCCAACACCTGCTCAGGATACCCGGCTTCCTTCAGCCTCTCTACCGGCCCCAAGAAGCTAGCTTCCACTCTGTGAGTATAGGATTTCCCAAGGGACGCTTTTAAGCAGGAAGTCGCGATACCCGCCTTGACGAGTTTGGAAAGCCCCGAACTGAAGTTCAAGAGAGGTTTTTTCGTCCTAGGGTCAAACTCCCAACACACTCTGTTCTCTAGATTATGGATCCTGAGGTCTAAAACCTGTAGGGTAGATGAGCCGGGTAGTTCGAAGGTGAATTACAGGCCACTACCTGTATCTTTGAAGATTTTGACATCCGGAACTGCCCTGGGAGAGTTCGACTTAAGAATGAATAAAAAATCATCGCCGTAACGGAACACTTTTAGCGGAAGGTCAGCAAGGTTTTGCGCCAGTTCCTGATCCATCCTGCTCAAGTAAATATTGCTCAAAACGGGTGCCACACGGGAGCCGATGCACACACCCGATTTTTGGACGTACACCTTCCCGACCCACCCAACAACGGTTGACTCTAGGTAAAACGATAGCAGCTCCAGGAAACTTTCTATCGAAACCCCGCAACCCGCCACAAACACCAACTCATTGTCTTTTACAATGCTGTCTATCACTCTATTCATGACCTGAGCATGGGGTAGCGAATAAAATAAGTCCTCCACATCGATGCTGAAGGCAGAGTACTTTTTCTTATCCAGCCCAGACAGGTACTTAACCACACTTGCAGAATTGTTCACCAAGAAAGGATGCGAAAGCTTGAGTGAGCTCAAGTGTCGCTGTAGAATTCCTGATACAACATGCTGCCAAGTGTTGCGCTCGGATATCATTGCCCTGAACGGAACGTCCCGCTTGTGAGTTTTTGCCGTGAAGAACAAGTCCAGAACAGTACCTTTACTATTGTTGGTGGCAGCAGCCAGTCCTTCAAGGCTCATCTCCTGCAACAAACCCATGGCTTTCTTTTTGACGGCAGCGGGCTTCACAGCTACAGCCTTAAACGTCTTTCCCGCCGTCTCATCCGCTTTTTGGGCGAATATCCCTTCTGGAGCGAGGACAAAGAACCCTTCCTTGTCTGAGAGGAGAGGCCTCAGGCCCTCAGCGACCAAATAGTTCACCAACCCGTCTATTCGCCTTGGTGTCTTCTCCCTTCTATGTTCCATCACAATTGCAGGGCACTCCTTCACGCATCTTGGTTTGTCTACGTCGGGGACAACTCTGGATACCGAACGCGAGAGCGACAATAGCTCTAGCGGCGTCATGGCAGGTTTAAAGCAGAACTTAGGACCCAGTTCTAGGGTGCGTCGGTGCCGCTCCTCGATAACATTTAGGTCAAGGACAGTAACCTCCCCTCTGGTTGCTGAAGCCTTCTTCCTGGTAGGCAGCGTGTGGTGGATGGTATTCCACAGGACCTCGGTAAGACGGTCCGCTGTCCTGTACCAGCCCTCACAAATCCGATGCCGAAGACGCTTATGCCGAAGTCGCAAAAATCGGGTGCGTGCATCGGCTCCCGTGTGGCACCCGTTTTGAGAGATATTTACTTGAGCAGGATGGATCAGAAACTGGCGCAAAATCTTGCTGACCTTGCGCTAAATGTGTTCCGTTACATCGATGATTTTTTAATCATACTTAAGTCGAACTCTCCCAGGGCAGTTCCGGACGTCGTCAAAATCTTCAAAGATACAAGTAGTGGCCTGATATTCACCATCAAACGACCCAGCTCAGCTACCCCACAGTTTTTAGACCTCAGGATCCATAATCTAGAGAACAGAGTGTGTTGGGAGTATCACCCTATAGGACGAAAAAACCTCTCTTGAACTTCAGTTCGGGGCATTCCAAACTCGTCAAAGCGGCTATAGCGACTTCCTGCTTAAAAGCGTCAATTGGGAAATCCTGTACCCACAGAGTGGAGGCAAGCTTCCCGGGGCAGGTAGGCAGGATGAAGGAAGCCGGGTTCCTGAGCAGGTGTTAACTCAGATCTCTGAAAGGATCCTGATCAGGGGGGGGGGGGGGTGGGGGAGTGCCCATGTTAGTAAAAAAGAGGACGGCGGACGTACACAAGTGGTGGGCATTCCATACGTTCGTGGAATTTCACACGGGCTCAAAAAAGGGGGGGCGAGATACGGGGCGGACGTGATTTTCACGGCAAAGAATAAGCTTGCAAGGATTTGTAGTGCTGTGCGAAAGAAGCTCAAGCCTGAGAGCAATCGTGCTGGAGCTGAGTGCTCGATAGCACACAGACAGAAAACCAGGTTCACAGAGTGTAAAACTGGAGCCGTGTATGAAGTCTCCCTCTCGTGTGGGAAGAAGTACATCGGCCAGACGGGCCGATGTATTAACGAGCGGTTGGCAGAGCATCGCAGGTCGTTGAAGGCAGCAGCTTGCACTGCAAAGGGTGCAAAGATTGTTTTCCACGATTGAACAAGACCAGCGTCTTGTTTAAACACAGGGATAAGGTATGCAGGGAGTTGGTGGAAGCGTCCCTGATCAAGAAAGAATCAGATGACTTTGTCGCATCACCATCTGTAGGCCTGATTGATAGGGAGATACCTTTTTTGCGCAGTTTTTTTAGCGCAAGCAGGCGGTGTGGAGTGTTAGTTTGACAGGAGTGTGCCCGTGAGTTTGCTGTTTGTTTTGTATCTTGTCTCTGACGATGCGGAGATTGCTTTTAGGTGATAGTGTTTGCATTTTGGGTTTTTTAGCCTGTCTTTCCGCGGGATGAGGATACATATATAGGCCTCTTTTCCTTGAATAAAAAATCAGTTGATAGTCTGCGCCCGTGTCGTGCCTTCTTGTTCTCTGTCTTCGTTTCTTTGCACAGTTAAACATGTCTTCCGCACGCACTGGGTGAGAGGTCAGTGTCCCGCCTCACTTGATGCGGTGCATGTAAACATTGGCTTGTCTCCTCCATCAGATGCGCTTGGAAATGCGATGCGCCAAGGGTAAGTTTGCCTCCAGCTTTTGGGGAACGTGGTTCCGGCGCAATAGAGTCTTCATCGTCCGAAGTTGAACTGCTCGTGTCTACATCATCAGGCGAGACGGCAAAGCGTGACCAGAGGTGGAAGTTCATTGGCGACGAAGTACAAGGTCATCGAACGTAGCGAAACGCGCGAAGCGAGCGGCTGCAGCGAAACGACCTTCATTCCACCAACCCCCGACAAATATTGCTCTCGCATTTACACATCGCAAGATTTGCTTATGTGCCCCGATAACGTTTTTGTCCACTGTCCCTTTGAAAGCAAATATGTTAGTGGCTCAGCGTATCTGGAACAAGGGCTGCGATTTTGGAAGCTATCCCTCTGAATGATCAGACCTCGTGGGCCATGATCGCTGTTCTAACTCATCTTACCTCGGCTTTTATTCAGGCAATGTACAGCCCGTCTGACTCAATACTCGGCAACGAGATACTCGCAGGTAAGATTGCCTTAATTTTTATTGCTGCCCTTAGTACCGGCTTCTTCCTTTTCTCGTGTTTCTTGCAGTCAAAAAATAAAACAAACTAACTTCCTCACCGGTTAAGGTCGATTAGAAACGCTGCCCTTGAACTCCGTTCCCGTTTTGCCCTTATTTTCACTTTGAATTCAGGCACACAGCATGTAAGCTATTTGCTTTATGAACACAAATTACCTCTGTATAGAGTTCGTATGAGTGTTCAGAAATGTAGAGAAAAATGCTGGTTTGACACTGCATTCTCAATTCTATGTTAAATGCACCAAACTTTTCACGAATAACACGCAAAGAATGACAATTTCATGGGCGAGAGCGCAGCCGTCCTAGGAGCTTTGTGTGATGACGATATTAAATATCTTCAGAAGAAATACAGTTGAAGCCACCCATCTAGAGAAGGGTCGTAGAATGTCATCTAGAAAGCGTGTCAAGCAGGACGACATAATCTTGTCGGTTTGTTCCAAGAATTTTTCTAAATGTCAATTCAAAGAATTCACATGGGAAGAGCGTTAATGTTTTTGCAAAACACCGTTCTGTTTCATTGATTTAGTGACAGACTGCCAACTTGCATGTCTGGCATTTGGTCTCGAGTAGGCGTACTTCGAAATTCTCGATTCTATAATGTTTCCGTGCTATGAATGTTAAGCTGGGTTCAGACTTGCGGACCGCATCCGCACAGTTCGGACGGGCTGCCCACCACGGGGCGCAAACGTGCCTAACAGAAGTCTCGTTTGCGTTACGTAGCATAGGCGGTCCACTCGGACCGCCCCCGATACATTCCGGTTGTCTGAAAACAACCTTAGGAATTCCATACTTTAGAAGTGCGGAGCCCAAAGAGGCCATTTAAAGCAATTAGGTTAAATGCGAATATGCATAAAACTGAAATAGTGTTTGACATTTCGGGAAAGTACAAAGAATTTCTGATAGGCAGCTGGCATGTATTGCAAATGGTAAGGAACATTTGTGGCATTTTCGCGATCCATGTTGTCAGCATGTAACATAACTCGCGAAACGAGACACACACGGAAAATCAACTTTGGTCGGGATGCATTGCTGTGTGTGCACCTCATTCTCCGCCACCTCTGTGTGCACAAATTTACGATAATAGATACTTTTAGTTAGGGCGTACGCAGTAAGCTTGCGTACTCATCTCTTACTGCGTTGCGTACGCTGTGAATAGTGTAAACACGACAATTTTAGTTGGCCGTGGCGTAGCGTCCCTCAAGCGCATGCGTAAAAGTAGCGCTACCTAGTGACAAGACGTCAAAGCACATCAACGCTCCGTCGAAGAAATTTTCATCCGTGATTACTGAATACAAGGGTGAGTGCATTGCGAGCCTTTTTTTTTTTGTTCAAAGAAGAAAAACTATGCAAACCGAAGAAAATGTAAGAACTGACTAAAAGCTAGAAAAAATCTTCACCAGGTGCCGTTGGAACGAAGAAAAACACTACATTTAGTTAGGCCTAGGAGCTTGAAGATCGCCAAATTATCTAAAAAATAGGGGCTAGTTATCGCTTATGCCAGTACGTGTGGGCAAGAGTAGGCGAAATAAAAGCGTACTGCTACTATTTGAGCGCGCTATTGTGTAAGAGACTCCAGCAGCGACATGTATTTATTCCTAAGCGAGCGAGATGGTCGCCGCCATGTTCACTACGCAGCTCGAAGCGTCCCACGTTGCGTACTCTACGCTATGCTTTAAAGCGGGCGGGCGTCCGCAACGCGCGGCTAGGTACGTTGCGTTCTGCGCATGCGCATTTGTTACCCGCAGTGTCGTTGCGTGCGCAAGCTCACTGCGTACGTCCAACTAAAGGTATCTAATAGTACTGCTCTGTAAGAGTCGTTTGTATCAGAGCCATACTAAATTCGCTCTTCCATGCTATACCGTATCGCACAATGGGGGTGTGGTTTCAAGCCTCTCTTTCAGAGTAAATTTCTTCATTTTATGTGTGTCTCGGTTCGGACGTTGCGAGCAATATGGCAGTATGAAGTGCGTGTGGCTAGGCCAAATAGGGACTGTAGAGCCATGATATGAGAAAGAAATAATGACAATGAAAATGAGTTGTGCGCATGTGGTAGGCATTCTCCCAGTGCTCACTTGCTGTCTGAAGACTTCGATGTGAATGAAAAGGCTTGGAATTACATTGATGAAAGCGCAACGGGCTGTGGATCGGAAAGGGGTAGTTGTAACGTTCAAAAAGGAACAGAGCGGCATGCATTAAATAATGGTAGCGTTTTATCGTAGTTAAACCAAGCAGGACGCGCGAAAGCTCTTCAGGCAACACCACTTAAAGGCAACCGCATGCCAGCTCCTCTCATTAGCCGCTGTCGACGTCAGCGCGTGGTTGAGGAGGGGGGGGGGGGGGTGCCGGCAGCCATGTACGTGTTCTTGGGGGGAGGGGGGGGGCATTTCTGCGCGTTGAAGGAGCAGCTGCGCGAAGCCTCCGCCGCTTGCGCTCCTTTAAAGACTATAGGTTGAGGCTTCACATTTACCTCGGGTATTTCAGCCTTGCTAATGAAATAGCGTTTTCGCGCTAAACAGAAGCTTGAGTTCAGGATATCTCATCCGCTGTGGAGATTAAGAAATGGGCTTGGTTCGGATAAGTAATAAGAATAACTGTCAACCAGCGGGCTGCTAAGGTGGCAGAGCGGGCTCTAAGAGAAGGAAAAGCGTACCAGCAGACAACAAGATGTGGGTTTGATTTTTCAAAATTTGCCGGAGCTAACTGAGTAAAGCGTTGATGGTGGGTGTTTTTTTCTGGAGTGGACTCATCTTGCTCAAGATGAGGATAAAGTTTTGGTTTTAACTGCAAATATGTTTGTTGCTTACATCTCTCTCCACGCAGAAATCCTGCTATCACTCTTGCACGAAGTGGACAAGGTCTCATTTAACATATCTCTCAGGGTGAGTTACAATAAGAAAGGAGTGCAATTTTTCTTCCTTGAAATCAGCAGTTCCAATGTGTCGGTGATTTCTTTGTTAGGTTTAGACAGAGAACCATATAATATATAGGATTGAAAGAAACGATTCTTGAACAATTTTGGCTAATAATTATTACAAATACGGTAACACTCTTTTTACCTATTATAGGAAAGTACACAATACGCAAGGTCCTAACAAACAACTGGTTTCAGTGAGAGCTCCAACGAGTAACTTTCAAAAAGTTCACAGGACTGTTTTCATTGTGTAAGGCGAGATTCAAATTCAGTGACAGGGTGTTACCGGCAGTGATTTTTATGATATCGTTTCTTCATTAACATTTATCCTGTTTTCTGGTAGTGTACGCGTAACTATTCTCTCTCTCTCTCTTATGACGTCACTGCGTTCGGACGCCCAGCGCGGCATGTCACCATCGTGCGTCGCAGTACGTCATACGGCACGTCCCTGCATGCTCGCCGATCATTGTGGCATGGTTTTGCATCGACCCCCGGGAACCGGAAAACGCGCCGCTTATAGTAGCTGTAAAGGAATGATCAGTAAAGTTTTGCTGCCCACGGAAAAATGCATGGCAGTGCACCCACAGCACAAAGTAGCATTTGAGCACACATGGGACGACCGTGTTATGTAAAAACAATGTCAGGCACCAGTGACGATAGGCACGGACGAAATCATAGAGACAATTCAAACATGGAACAACTGTTTATTGTGCGAACACGTACGCATTATTGCCCTCTCTAGCGTAGATGCAACGCGCACTTCGGCTACCCACAAATGACTCATACGGCTAGGGTCTGGTATAAAGTTGACGTTACTCTTTCAATCAATTGTTTCTCTGTGTTAGAAGTTCACTATTTCGCCACTGGGGGAGCGTTGCGCCGAAATTCCGTACCGCTGGAAACAGAGTAAAAGGAATTTTATTTCTGGAGTGAAAAGCAATAAGACGAATATCAAACCCTTCCGACCGATTACGATAACATCAGTTATATAGAGGCTGGTCATGCAGGCCGTGAATTAAATATGCAGCCCTGGGTAGAAAGTGACAGAATACTCTGAGAACTTCAGAAAGGGTGCAGAAGTGGTACACGCTTAGATGAGAGCCTGTTCGTGTTTACCCAGTGCACAGAAATAGCTAAGGCGGAAGACAGACCTCTTGATTTAGCCTTCCTAGACATGTATTTAGTTTTCCTGGACAAAAGCGGTGCATGCGACAACGTGAACAGGAAACTCCTGTCGAAAATATTAAAAGAATAAAAGGTAATTGATTTTATACAGGAAATCTATCGAGAAAATAAAGTTGAAATAACAAGGGAAGGAATTGAGACTACGCCAACTGTCGAGGTACACAAAGGATTAAGGCAAGGTTGTCATCTATCACCGCTGCTTTTCATGCCTTGTATGATAAGTATAAAAAGAAGGCTATAAGGAAGCAATCTAGGTTATAATCTATCGTATAGATTAGGCGGAAGGGTTGTTGAGCAACTACCACAGGGTATAATGTATGCGGACGATATTGTACTGTTAGCAGATAGCCAGGAAGATTTGCAAATTCTGGTTAATTGTTGTGGAGACGAAGGAGGTAGTCTAGGTTTCACCGCATCTAACACCGGCGCAACTAAGCTGGTGAGATGATTTTCCATGATAGAACTGATCAGGTGGTTACAATGCAAGGCCATGAAATAGCCCGAGTGGCCGAAATCAAATATCTCGGGGTATGGGTAAGCGAAGGGCAGATGTACACGTAAAAGCACGAGCAGTCTCTCATAGCAAAAGGGCGAAGAGATGCCGGGATAATGAGATATAGGGCATTATGTGGGTACAACAAGCATGAACTACTGAGAGGTATTTGGAAAGAAATAACGGTGCCGGGGCTTACTTTCGGGAATGTGGTTCTGTGCTTAAGGGCAGAATTTCAGTCGTGATTAGAAGTAAACCAGAGAGCTGTTGGAAGGTTTTTGAAGGATCTAGAAGAGGTTATTTTGTCAAGGATAACATAGTTTTTTGACAAGCAGAGTAATACCTGAGTCACAATTTGTTTTCAGCACTGGTAAATCCACAGAAAGAGCCTTACTAACAATGAAAGAAATTATTTTGAACAATATTAATGAGAAGTATACGATGTGCCTTTTTCTTGGTTTCAGTAAGGCGTTTGATTGCTTAAACCATACGATTATTGCTAACAAACTTCAACTGTACGGTATCCGTGGTAAACCACTCAGTTTGCTTAAAAGCTACCTCCTAAACAGAAGTCAGTCGGTGTGTGTAGATAATGAACTATCTTCCGTTTTTCCTATCAGTTATGGTGTCCCACAAGGGAGCATACTGGGACCCCTTTTGTTTAATTCATGCATGAATGATATTGTTAGCATAGATCCTTCCATTTTTTTTCTAATATACGCCGATGACTGCACGGTAATTATTTCCGGACCTAACATAAACGATTTAATGGTGGAATCCAATGATATACCCAATAAATTATCTAGGTGGTCAGTGATGAATAAATTAAAGATAAAGCTTACAAAGTCCAAGGCTATAATATGTCGCGCAAGAAACAAACCGACAACACTCAATTTCATGCTCAACTTTGAAAATCAACAAATAGAAATTGTTGAAGAGCACAAGATGCTTGGAGTATATTTTTCGTGTCTTTTAAAATGCGATGCCCACCTCGAACACCTCTGCAAAAAACTCTCTTCGGTCTGCGGAGCTCTTTCGCGATGCCGTGAAACACCTTAGAAATGTAAATTACAAATTTATTAGTATTATTTTTTCTCACCGTAACTAGTGTCGCCTAGTATGGGCCACAATGACTAAAATAATATAAGTAAGCTTCTACTATTGCAAAATAAAATTGTTCGATTAATCGGCAATATTGACAACATGACTACCATCAAATACGCCTTTCAAGCACATAGCATTTTTTGCTTTTCTTTTTTGTATAATTTTTATTTATTGCAAAAATGTATTTTTCTGCGCCAGTAATTGTCAAATTTTACTCTACCCAAGCATCATTGGACACGCGTCGTGCTAACGTACATACAAGAAGTACTAACTCATGAAATATACCCAGTTTTCGCAACGATTATCAATAACAAATGTTTTCTTATAATTATTCCTATATTTTAATCACATGTCAACATACAACGGGATATACAAATGCTGAGCTGCGGAAATATTTTGTTCAAATGCCATTCTATGTTTCTACTTCTTGATTGCTTAACGTTTGCTTGAGTGTTAATGAATTTTGTTTTCAACATATGTATGACCATTTCAGTGTTCTAACTATTTTAACATTATTCGAGTCAGTGTATATATGTGTCGAGTGTTTTCTTTATTTAGTCTACTACTGTATATGTGACTGGTTTCGAAAATGGCCTGTACCCCTCGTGTGCTACTGCTTGTAGGTGTTTGCTGGACCCAGTCAAACTACCCAGGCAGCTTTTAGCCAAGAAACCCTCCAGTTGAACCTGGAAAATAAACTTATTGACTAAACTTATTGACTACTGAGGTGCCCATGGGAAAACCAAAAACGAGGGCTGCGAATCGTTCGTAGCACGAGAAGCTTAGAGCAAAAAACTATACGAAGAACGGGTGAGGAAATTGGACGATAACAGGTGGGCAGCTACGGTATTTAAATACCTATACAGAAAGAGCGTTGATTCACACTGGTGGGAACGGGCTAGGAAGCTAACCAGTAAGTTTGCCAGACATTTGGATGCAGAAAGAAAGAGCATCTAACGACAGGCTAAAAACGCGTAAGTATAAATTTGATAGATTCAATGCAAAAGAAGCACAGTGTACAACAATAAAGATGCTGTAAAAGGCAGATCAGGAAGGAAGCGTTTTATGCAAGCTCGAGAGGAAGTGCACAAAAGAGGGGTGCACAAAAGCTCCTCGGAGGATTTGCGAGCACGGTGCGTCAACAGTGGTGCGTCGGACAGCCCCCCCCCCCCCCCCCCCCCCCCCCCTCCTAGCGTTGCGCGTGTGCGTGTGCGAGGCGTCAGCGACGAAGAGTGTGGCGAGCACGAGGAGCGGAGAGCTGACGTGTCAGAAAACCGAGGTGTAAAGGAAGGCAGCGCAGCGGAGATAGGGTCATTCAAGCGTGGAGGTGACAGCTGTCAGACGTTGGGTCCGTGCTGCTGTGGGCCTTCCTTCGATCACCGACGTAAGCCTACTGCGTTCTTTGCAAGAGTGGAGGTGACAGCCGATGGACTGAGGGTCCGTGCTGCCGAAAGGAACTCTTGGTAGCCTGCTTTAAGCCTCTGGCGTTTCGTGACACTGTCGACGGGATCTCGCTACGTCTTTCCTGCGGCTGCCAAGTTCTGCGGGCTGTTGACGGGAGACCAGCGACGTCTCCCTGTGTTCCTCTCCGCTCCTACTACCGCCCGGCTCCATTCCGTCGCTTCCTTCGACGCATCGAGCCGCGTTCGCCCTTTCTGCAAGGCATCCCCGCTTCACCTGGTCGCGCAGTGCCTGGTGAACTCTTTTCTTTAATTCTGTAGTGTTGTACGCTTGTAGAGTGTGCGTTTTTATTGGCCCCTTTTTCGTCGTTGCCGCAGACGGTGCAAATATCTGACTTCTGATAGGCAAGTACCCCGACGAAATGTTGCATAAAGCAATTATGTCGACCAAATGCCATTTCCGTGCGAAACTCGACCTCGAAAAACCCACCAGCTTAGCCTAGAGAAGCATTCTAATGCACGCATTTTTTTCCGCAGCAGTCCATTTCGCTTCTGGCGGAATAAAATCGAACTCGTAGTCAGCACGTTGTGGCTTAATTTTCTTTCAAGTTTGTAAGCTGGTTTTCCTTCATAAGCAAGAAGCCGTTCCGAATATGAAACGCAGAAGGGGCAACGCAGCATTGGAGCTGTACCGATAGGAATTCTTGATCCGTAACGCGCAGCAACTAAGTGCGCGTAGCAGAAGACGCGTGTAACGAGCATCGGTGCGCTCCAGACGATGCATGGATGGATGGATGGATGGATGGATGGATGGATGGATGGATGGATGGATGGATGGATGGATGGATGGATGGATGGATGGATGGATGGACGGACGGATGGATGGATGGATGGATGGATGGATGGATGGATGGATGGATGGATGGATGGACGGACGGACGGACGGACGGATGGATGGATGGATGGATGGATGGATGGATGGATGGATGGATGGATGGATGGATGGATGGACGGACGGACGGACGGACGGACGGACGGACGGACGGACGGATGGATGGACGGATGGACGGACGGACGGACGGACGGACGGACAGACGGACAGACGGACGGATGGATGGATGGATGGATGGATGGATGGATGGATGGATGGATGGATGGATGGATGGATGGATGGATGGATGGATACGGCTGAACCCTTTAAAATGGGCCTGGGCTCAAGCCACCTAGCCATGACTTATGAAATTTTACTCTTGTCTTGATTTTAGCCACCAAGCAGATAACCTTCACTTGGTTACTTCTACACGCTTAAAATCTGATTTCCCTTTACTGTCCTTAAACCCCAATGCCTTGGATAAATCAGTCCCGCTGCTTTCCACTGCAGAGTGAAGTTCTTTACAGAAAAGTAACAATTGTTCAGCCGTTTCCTCCTCCTCTCCGCACGCAACGCACAACGTGTCTATCTCGTGGTACCTGACTTTATATGTCTTAGTCCGCAAAACTCCCGCTCTGGCCTCAAACAACAAAGAGCTTCCCCAACAGTTATCATAGATATTTTCTTTGGCAATTTCTAGCTTAAAAATCCTGTATTTTCCCAGTGCTAATTTTGTCAGCATTCCTGTTTTCCACAGAGCCCTCTCTGATTCCTTAACCATAAAAACGCAGCCGCCGCGGTAGGGTTCGCACCCGGGAACTCGGCTACTGATCCGGAGTTCCCGTGTTTGAACCCAACCGCGGCTGCTGCGTTTTATGGAGGCAACACGCTAAGGCGCCCGTGTGCTGTGCGATGTCAGTGCATGTTAAAGATCCCCAGGTGGTCGAAAAACGGCACCTGTGTCCTCCTTTCTTCTTTCACTCCCTCCTTTAACCCTTCCCTTACGGCGCGGTTCAGGTGTCCAACGATATATGAGACAGATACTGTGCCACTTCCTTTCCCCCAAAACCTAATGTTAATATTTATTATGGGGCCCTTTTTCTTTAAATTATAAATACGGCTTTGTTTTGTTTTCTTTGCTATTTTGTTTTCTTGTCCTCTTGTTCGCGATAGCGTTCCTCTCTCGAAATTGGGGGGGGGGGGGGGGACGCGCTACCAATTCGCGAAAATTGGCGTCCAGGACAGGACGAAGTTTTTTCTCTTTCGTGGGTCCATAAAAAGAAATGATGGCAACACCAAAGGATTTGGTCGAATCAGGTGAACGCATGGGGCTGAAAGACGTCGAGCCCTGTTCGTGGGTCGCAGCTGAACAAGAGAAGGAACGCGTCGCACGTGCAGCCGAACGCCAGCATGCCAACGCCCAACGCGAGCATGAAAAGACTCAAGCAGAGGCTGAGGAGCGCAAAGCAGAAGCCGAAAGCGAGCACGCATAGTTGCTGGCAGAGGCTGAAGAGCGTAGGTTGCAGCTCCAACTATGTCTCGCGGAAACTGGTGGGCGTAATCGAAAACCCGCACCGCAGCCCTCAGCAGCGGTTAGCCCACCCAAATTGATCCCGCCTTTCGACGAATTCAGGGGCGACTAGGACGCATACCTCAAACGTTTTGAGCGTATCGCAGAACGGCACAGCTGGCCAAAAGAAAAATGGACTACAGCACTCAGAATGTCCTTGACTGGAGAAGCTCTCCGTGTGTTCGGTCGATTGTCTCCAACAGAGTCAATGAATTATGATAAGGCAAAACTAGCCCTGCTCCAACATTTTCGGTTTACAGCACAAGGTTATCGCGAAAGGTTTCGTGATAGTAAGCCGCTTGATAAAGAAGGCAAGCAATATGGAGCACGCTTGCTCAGTCTTTTTGAACGATGGGTCGAGATGTCGGGAACAGCCACAACATAAAATGATTTACGTGACTTGGTGGTGGCCTAACTGTTCATGAGGAACTGTAATAGTCGTCTGGCAATTTTTCTTCAAGAAAGAGAGTGCAAGCCGCAGGGCAAAATGGCTGAGGCGGCCGACAACTTTCTGGAGGCCCAGCGGCAAAGAAACTTGTCTTCGTTCAAAGAATCGTTCGAGGTGGGCATTCCGAGAGAGAAGTATGTACCATCGCGTAGACAATCAGGAAGGCGCCTCATTTGTAACCGACCGGGACATAAGGCTGTCGACTGTCGCTCTAAGCCAAACCAGCTTTATTTTGTTTATTGTCGAAAAACAGGGCATGATATTAGTTCCTGCTCAAGGAAGCACGAAAACCTAAAGCAATCGTCCTGATGTGTTCAGCTAGACATCGTTGCGCATCAAACTGCGTCCACAACAGCAGTTAGGTTTGAACCAGCTGAGGATAGGTGGTGGTCGGACTTGTCCGGAAAAAGCCTGCAGACGCACAACACATGCCGGTACTAGAGGGTGAGCTCCGAGGCCTACCCGTACGTGTTTTACGGGACACGGGGAAAAATACAGTGGTGGTGCGGAAAGTCCTAGTTGCTGACTCAGCTCTCACCGGCTCGAGATCTACAGTGTTCCTTGTTGACGGCAGTAGTCTGAAAGTTCCCGAGGCAGAAGTTTATATCGCTTCCCCTTATTTCACTGGCACGGCTCTGGTAAAGTGCTTGGAGACACCATAGTACGATGCCATAATTGGAAATATTCCAGAGGCCCGTGAGCCGTCAAATCCAGATATTATATGGAAGAAATCGAATTGCGTTGCTAAATTATGTCGTGACATAGTCAATTACGAGATTTCCAGTGAAAACGGTGAGGGCGAGGGCCCAAAAATGGCGTTGGTTGGAAAGGAAGTTTCCGTACGAAGGAGGGAACGTACTGCATTAAGCGTTGGTCCCATGAGCTTCACCAAGGAGATGTGAGAAACATAGCAAAGAGACGATGAGTCATTGAAAGCGTGCGGGTGAAAGTAGGGAAGGTGTTCTATGGCAAGCACGGCACTTCGCACTCGTATTCTGTTTAAAAGGGTTTGCTGTACCACATCTATCATCTCCCTTCTGGCAGAGAGGTTCGACAGGTAGTACTTCCCAAGTCTTGCCGATCACAGGTGTTAAGGGTTGCCCAAGATAACCCGTTGGCGGGGGCATCAGGGCATTAAGAAGACTACAGATCGAGTTCTGGAAGAATTCTACTGGCCGGGAGTGCAGAAATATATTAAGAGGTACGTCAGGTCGTGCGACACCTGCCAAAAGACGGGCCCGAAAGGCAAAGTAGGGAAAGCTCCGTTGGGGCGCACGCCTCTTATCGACACTCCGTTTGATCGGGTCGCTGTCGATGTTGTCGGTCCGCTGCCGCCCCCATCGGTGAAAGGGAATAGATATATGACCGAAGGTTTGGTGGAGATGTTTGCGCAAATAGGTTTTCGGAGAGAGAGCATCTGTGATCAGGGCTCCTGTTTCACTTCCGAGATTGAGAGAGCTCAATGATCTTTTAGCGGTGAAACATCTCGGCACGACCTCTTACTATCCAATGGGCAATGGGATGGTGCAGAAATTAACGGCACACTCAAGCAGATGCTGAGGCAGCTCAGTCAGGAGGAGCCGAAAATTTTGGATCATTATATCGCTCCGTTTCTGTTCGCATACAGAGAGGCGCCGCAGGCGAGTGTGGGGTTTTCTCCGTTTGAGTTGTTATTTGGACGACATGTGCGGGGACCACTCGCAGTCCTCAAAGAGCTCTGGATAAGGGAAGAGCTGGGAGCAGACACAAAGACGACATATGGTTACGTTATCGATCTAAGAGAATGTCTCGAGCAAACTATGAGAGCGGCACATCAAAATCTGTTGCTTACCCAACAGTCTCAGAAGAAATGCTATGACAGGAACAGGATGAAGCGGCAGTTAAGGGTTAGAGATCGTGCACGGTACGAAGAGCGTGCGTCCCAAGAGACCGTGAAGGCGTCATATTTTGCCGTAATCGAAGAAGGTGACTCAGAAGAACAAATGCCTAACCTTAGCACGGATCACGGTAAAGGAATTGAAGCCGTGCAGATCTCCACCAAGTTCGATGATGACAAACCGCAGGAGATTCGAAGCTTACTTGACATGTATGCAGACATCTTTTCAGAGATTCCAGGGAAGACCAATCTAGCGGAGTGTCAAATCAGGCTCTCGACTTGTGAAGTCGTGAATACCCCGCAATACCCGTTGCCTTCTGCGGTGAAGGACGTGGTCGAAAAGAAAATAGATAGATATGATGAAATTAGGGGTCATTCAGCGTTCCAAATCTCCATACTACTTCCCTCTGGTTCTGCTTAAAAAGAAATAAAACACCTACGGACTTGCATCGACTTTCGACGCATCAACGATGTTCTTGTGTCTGATGCAGAGCCCATTCCAAGGACAGATGTAATACTTACCGAGGGTGGAACCAATGTGTACATTCCAAATTTCGACATTGCTAAAGGCTACTGGAAAGTACCCTTAGGAAGCTTCGAGACCGAAAACAGCGTTTTCTACCCAATCCGGTCACTATCGGTTCGTCTATATGCCCATCGGCATTAAGACAGCATCAGCTATCTTTACGCGCCTGATGCGCATTCTATTACAAGACATAGACAATGCCGTTCATTACATTTACGACGTTCTA